>NW_024704745.1:47378297-47406967 GCF_018977255.1 Callorhinchus milii
ATAAAGTGGTTAGTGTCTGTTCACAGACACTGACCAGTGATCAAAAACACTGACCAGTGAGCAGAAAATAAAAAAAAGTGACAAATCAATTCACTTTACAGTATATTCTGTGAAGGGCTTTGAGACGTCTCAAATACGTGATAAGGCGCTATATCAAATGCAAGGATTATTATTATTATTATTATATTCATTAGATTTCGGGATGTTACACAATCTGAAGCAAATACATTTTCATCGATTAAAGTCTACTTTTATTTGACT
The DNA here is from genome assembly GCF_018977255.1 of Callorhinchus milii. Classification (NCBI taxonomy): domain Eukaryota; kingdom Metazoa; phylum Chordata; class Chondrichthyes; order Chimaeriformes; family Callorhinchidae; genus Callorhinchus; species Callorhinchus milii. The sequence goes on from NW_024704745.1 coordinate 47,378,559, forward strand.
TAATGTAGAAAGCAACCACAAGTTGGGTTTATTATTTTTCTGACTGCACTGTTGCAGTGCTTATTCAATGCTGAATATTTACTTGCCCTTATTTCATTTTTAGTGACAGTTTTTTGGGGAAAAAATAACTAGCTTCACAAATTTGACTTCTGTGAATGTTAAAGTGGAGTTGAGCAGGTACCTTGGCAACTGTCAGTGAAATTATGTGATCCATATGGTGAGAGTTCACTAGCCAACATGGGCTGGCTAAGGGCCCAACCGTTGTAACAATATCCATGGGGAGGAGGGGAAAGGAACATTTATTTGCTAACAGAACATTTACTGAGATATTGAATTTTCAACATTTTATTATAAATAATACTAATCCTTACATTTGGTATTGTGCCTTTCATGTCAGGAGGCTGTATCAAAACGTTTTACAGGATATATTGTAAAGTGTAATAACTGTGTACTTTTGTGGCGAATGTGACAGCCAATTTGTACACAGCAATGTCCCACAAACAGCCATAGAGTGAGTGGCCAATTTTTGTTCAGTTGAGGGATTGTTGGCCAAGACACCGGGAGAAACTCCCTTTCTGTTTTTGAATAGTGCCATAGGATCTTTAACACCCTTTAACATCCATCTGAACAGACAGGCATTTGTTTTTTGGTCAGTCAAGTATCTGACACTCATGGACATGCCATCACCATGGTTAAGAAAATTCAAACCAGACAACTGAGAGTTTCACATATACCAACCATGCATGGAAATTTTCCTGTGTCTGGAATGGAGTGTGCACTCTCTCCCTGAAAGGCTGCACCTTGCTTAACTAATTTTGAAAAGCATTAGGTGCAACAACAACAACAACTTACATTTACACATCAGGAGGACATACCAAGGCGCTGAACAGTCAAGAATTTGCAGCCGAGCTGGGGGTTGGAATCAGGAGGTGTGGAGGGCAGGGAGGGTGTGGATAGAAGGGTGACCAAAGGTGCTGTCGAAGAGGAGGGTCTTGGGACAGGCCTTGAAGGAGACGAGAGGAGAGCGAGGTGAAGGGACTGTTGAATGGAGTTCCAAAGGGTGGCAGCAGAAAGACTGAAGGACCAACTGTTGAGGGTGAGGCGAGCAAGGCGGGGGCAGGACAGATTCCGTTGATTGGAGGGGGTGGACAGGTCGGTATCGAGTTAGCAGGTCCAGTGTGGAAAGAGACAAAGCTTGAAGACTCCAGCTGTTGAGGGTACTATTGGAGTTTAAGGTAAAACAGTACAGGTTGCCCTTGTGAGCACTGTCTCACTGTCTGACAAGCTTCTCGTTGCTTGTCCAGCTAGGATACTTCACTTATTAGGGTTTTGGCTTGCACAAACTCAGTAGGACAAATCTCTGCCCCTAGTGACTGGTTTGAGCATAAGTGTGCGAGTGTGTCTGTTTGTATGGGGGAACAAAAGGCAATTTCAAATCATGTTGTGAAGGGCTCCATGACATCTGCAACATCCAAAGCAGAGGCTGCATTAACTCTTGTATGTTACAATAAATGTCGTACTCATTGTTAAAACAATATGAGATCTTTACTTTCATGGTCGGGAAGTCATTAGTTTTGCTAAGCAGATGTCCTCTGAAGGTAAAAATTGTTGGAGCTCAGTGCATTACTTTTGGTATAAGACATGCAATGTCTTATTAATGTGGCCTTTGCTTCAGAGGTGCACCAGCAGCTGTTGCCCTGCTTGTTTATATTGCAGCAACAATTTTTATGAACAGATGACAAGTTGAACGAGAGCATCATCAGTGGGGAAGCTGATTCTCTTGCATTTAATGATTTTAGCAATTAAACTTTCACTGAGCCAACCGAGCTAATGGTACTCAGAGGACAAATAAAATGCAGATCCAAGTCTTTCACTGAGTTCTTTACATTTACAATTATACTGGCTTTGAGGTTTAACAGCAGAGCTTTGGGTTTATGTTTATTTCAGCATGATGTCTCGTCAGAAATGCACATTCAGTTTAATACACATGAGCAAAGAACTTTGTGCTGAGTATTGAAATACCAATTTGACTCATTCTACACAGCATTATAATTTTCTATGCACAAAATTTGAAAATCAGATTTCACGCTTTTTGAAACAAGGTGACTCAGTTGCCACCACAGTTTGCAATTATTCCCTTTTGTCTGTAGTGGAAGAGAAGTGTTAGCAAAAAAAAGAGATACAGCTGATGTAATTTCAAAGGGAATTACCATACCGCCTATAATGATCCTTTTTATTCAATCATTTACACCAACACTTGTTTCTGACACAAGGTTTCCTGCAATCATTTTTAACGTTAACTATATAAACAAATTTCCTGGATATTTTACAATTTACATTATATTTTATGACTTGTTCGCTGTTGCTTAAAGAGGTAATACTGATAATTATTGCCTCAAATGAATTCCGAGTTATTTAGATGCTAATTGATTATAGCACAAGAGTGCATATCATTTAAGATTCATACCAGCTGAATGACATTTCTGAGTGCTCCAAAAACATACAGCTCCAATAGGATAATGCACAGTTCTGGCTTTATAACCCAGATTGCACTTCAATGAATGTCTTTAATGTAGCAAAACACTTGTATTCATTTTTACATTTACAATATCTTTATCTGACTTTCGATATTTTTATAGGGATCAGAAATAGCAAATATTAAACAAGCAACCTTCTGCAGTATATATGTTACAGTAATGTGAAACCAGGGATTTTGCGAAAACCCTGAAATTTTCAGTAAAATTGTGAAACTATGAAATCACTGAAATTAAGAGTCAGGAATTTCATGAAATCATGATCCCAACAGTGACAGGGGTAGAGGGGATCCCAGGAACATCCTTGGTGTTATCATTGAAGAGATTTAGACACTGACCAGTACAGGATAGGAGTGAAGGCTAGTATCCTGAAGGGTCACTAATCTCGGAACCAATTTGACCTCTGCCCACAACGATTGTTGACAGAGACCTGCGACAACCAGGAGAAGTCAATGTCACTCTGAAAGCTGTCATTGCACAGTCTGTTTGTGGTGGACAAGGCTTTATGAAGTGTAACTACGATCAGGAGAAATGTCAGACCAACCATTGTAAATGCTTCAAAGCAAAGCTTTATCATGGAAGCTTCACTTGTGTTAACAAATGAACATTTGGCTCATCAGTGAATGAAATATCATATAAAGCTTATGGTGAATAAATTATTAATTTTCATAATGTATCATTTATTTGTTGGTAATGCTAACAAGTGGTAAGGAAGATGATCAATACAGTTAAATGATCACTTTTTCACAAAATTCCTGACTCCTAATTTCAGTGATTTCATGGTTTTACAATTCTACTGAAAATTTCAGGGATTTCGTGAAATTCCTAGTTTCACAACTTTACTGCAACATATATACAGCATATACAGAAGGACAATTAGTAGTTGGGCAGATGTCTATGGCAAATAGATTTCCTCTTTCTATCATGTACAATTTCCTTGAAGACCTGTAAAGTATTAACCACAAGTATACATTATACACCAATAATAACATATATTTAAGTAAAATAATGTATCAAAATGTTTAATAATGACATTGCTTCAAGAAAACACTTCAGATGCCAAGTGCGAAGAGGTCCTGGACTTCTTTGTCTCTAAGATGGATAACATCCGCCTGGCTGCCTTCTCCTCCATGTCGCCTACCACCTCCTCCATGCCTCCTTCATTACCCTCTTCTCCTACACTCTACACTTCTTTGCCTCCATCTCTCCATCCTCCCTTTCCCCCACCATCACCCAGATGAAGCCAACCATCTGCTGCCTCAACTTCCTCCCCACCCAGCTTCTGGTCACTCAACTCCCCCTCCTCTGCCCACTGTTGATTGACACAATCAATCAGTCCCTCTCCTCAGACGTTGTGCCACTCCCCCTCAAAACCGCTGTCATCACTCCTTAAAAAATCTACCCTCAATCCCTACGACCTCATAAACTTCAGACCCATTTCAAACTTGCCCTTCCTGGCCAAAGTTTTGGAATATGTCATTGCAAATCAACTTTATTCACAACTCTCCCACCACTCCCTACTCAAACCCCTCCAATCTGTGTTTTGCCCTGCCCACAGTACAGAGACAGCGCTCGTCAAAGTAACAAATTATGTCCTCTCTCTCTCTCTGTGACCAGGGCTCCCTCTGACGACTTGCTCACCCACCAATCCATGCTCCACTGCCTCCGCTCGGCTGACTCCGGCATATTGTTTGTCCATTCTCCCTCCCGCTCCACCATCGTTGGCCGTGCCTTCAGCCACTATGCCCCGAAACTCTGGAACTCTCTCCCTCAATCCCTTCATCTTGTCCCTCCCTCCCCACTTTCAATCTCACCTAGAGACCTTCCTTTTTGATTGTGCTTATGGTTACCTTCCCCTCCTGCCTCAGGGTCGGACACTGCCACTGTTAAGGGTTCTGGGGCGCTACCCCGCATTATGGGTATTAAATGTAGGTTGTTGTTGTGAAATGAATTCTGCTTTAGAGCTACAGTATGCTTCTCTTCCTCTTTTGTTGCTCAATCAGACATCCATCAACCCTTTTGAAATAACTTGCCTTTTCCCTATTACCAACACATTTTCTCCTGGTATCTTTCCTTCTTTGCAGCTTTCAGTTTATGTAGGGTTTGCTGCAATTTTGTGTGCCAAATATTCTCCTTGATTTTTGTCATAACCTCTCAAATGTGAGCATTTAGATCCCTTGCTTAAATAGAAGCAGGTTAGCATCCCAGTTACTGCCCTGATGTTGATTATGTAGCTCGGCACAAACTGGAAGTCACACATGCAACATTATGGTCTTTTACCATATTAGGTAGTACCTTCAAGGCTGTTGGGAAAATGGTTCTAGTTATTTTTTTATTATTCCTAGCTTTTCTCATAGATCCACCATGTAATAATTCATTTAACTCTTACTTGTTTGGCTGGTGGAAGGCCCAGTAACTACACAGGATTTTTAATGCAGATTTGTTGTTTTCTGGCTCAATTTTCTTATTGATAGGGGGCTCCTGGGTGAGATCAGTAAAGTAGGTACAGACCAGGCTTTGAACCTGGGACATAAATGGTTCAGTTTTACAATCCACTGTTTGTGGGACACTGCTGTGTGTAATTGGCTGCCACATTTCGCCCACAAAATATGGTCAATTCACTCTGTAGTATATTCTATGAAGTGCTTTGAGACGTCTTGAAAACGTGATAAGGCGCCATATCAAATACAAGGATTATTATTATTATTCTGAGACCACACAGCAGAGGGTTGGCTCGATTCTGATATTCTCTTGCCAAGTATGTCACCATGAAGCCAATTCAGCTCCAAGGAGACCCCGTTTACTTCCCCCACAACCCACCCGGAGGATAGTAACTAGTTCGTCATTTGACATCTACCAAGCGCAGGTTTCAGCCCTTACTAGGTGGATGGCAAATACCAGGAATTCCCTGTGAGTTTCGGAAGGTCTTGTACCTGCCATGTATCTGATGAAAACTTCAAATCCTGAAGAGGAAACAGAAGCACCAGTTTGTCCGCACTGAAGCGAAAGTAGCAGTTAAGGTTTGTGATAAGCGAGTACAATGAAGCATTGTGCCATTAAAATTTTTAATATGCTTTAATTGTTTAATCCAGAAATAATGAAGTGAAGAATAAAGCTGTTACAGGGAAACAGCAGTTAGGAATAGGTTTATTGCTTAGATGAGCAATAAACTCCAATGAAACTCAAATGAAACATGTTTAATTATAGATTTGAATCAATGTTGAGTAGCTTTCTTACCAGGGATGTTTTGATAACTGGGTATTTTTATTCTCGTTAAGTGTCCAAATTAACAGCTGGGGAGTGGGGTGGGCATTAGCTTCTGTGAGATTTTGTATTGAAACTTATTTCATTTGACTTGCACATGTAGTCTCACCAGTTGTTCTTTGGTTTAAGTCTAATTAATGCACTGATGAAATGGCCAGATGAAATAGAGGGCTGGGGGGCTCCAGATGAGGCCCACGGGCTGCCAGTTGGATCACCCTGAATAACCCATTACTAGTGCTCAGTGAAGCTATTATTTAGGTTAGTATTCAAAGGTTAAAGAGTATAAAATACAGAGAAAAACACTAAAAGCAATATTATTCTGCATCTTTGTCTCTTTTTGATGGCAGTCAGAATTGGGAATACACATCATCATATAGGTTACAATTTAGTTATGCCCTTATTATCGCAAATGACTGAATTCTTTCATTGATAAAACTGTCAATCCAAACATTTATAGCAAGTTATTAATTCGTGTCTGTAGATGAAATATTAATGGTACATTATATTTTTAAAAATGTGATCATCCTAATATTTCCACTCTAAATGATTCAATGCATTCGGAGACCATACTACTTGTGTTTTAGTATGTCACATTGACAATTAATAATTTAGTATTCATTTCAGAAAGACGAAGGGTAGCGAAGAGCAAAGGATTAGCTGTCAATGGGGGAGGTTGCATTAAAGAGGAAAAATTAACATAGGTAAATCCTTGATTTTTTTCCTATTCATTTATACATGGATAGCAGTTTGGATATGGATTGAGGGACTAAGCAGGAGGTGGTCGCGTGGGTATTCTGTTAATTCAAGTGGACCAATGCAACTTTTTCATACATGCCTCTCATTATCTTGTTAAGAGACTCACCTCAAAATCCTGGTTGGGTGAAGATGCTGTTATGGTAGCACCATGTATTCATGATAAGTGTTGGTGACCTTTCAAAATAAGAGCTCAAAGAAAGATGGCAAAGAGGAGGAATCGAAGGAACAGAATAAAGTTGAAAAAAGAGGCAGTAAATTATGAGGCTGGGTTGTGGGAAATGGAAAAGCTGGGATACAGTAGAACATGGTGAACAAAAAGCTGAGGCACCCAGCTCATCCACCAATTTTTAATTTACAAGCTTATGTGCAACTTTTAGTATCTTTCCTTCATATCCGAGACTGGTGCTGAGACTACTAACTTAGAAACAAAATAATACATTTGGAAATTTTTTTTGTTGCTATGGACCGTTTTCTGCCATTGTGACTGAACTTTGAATATTAATGGGAAATCTGATTGTAAGCACGGAATGAGACATTTAGTGAATTTAGAGATGCTCCTATGTTTTTAATGACACATGACAGGAACTTGGAGTTATAATAATAATAATAATAATCCTTGAATTTGATATAGCGCTTTTCACATCTTCTAGACGTCTCAAAGCGCTTCACAGAATAGACTGTGAAGTGAATTGACTGTATATTTGTGGGCAAAATGCTACAGCCAATTATGCAAAGCAGTGTCCCACAAACAGTTGTGGATTGAAATGACCAATTTATTATTGGTTTATTTGAGGGATTATTATCAGGCGTGTGGAGTAAGGAAACTTGCCCAAGGTTTATGCTTACTCCCTGTGCTGCAAATATTTTCCCTGATTCCCATTTCATTTCAGTCATGTTGCTCATAATGATCAAAGCAAAGTTGGTACAATGTGTACCGTAAGTGCAAAGATTATTATTATTATAAGTGATATGAAACCTTGTCGTACACTGCACGTCAGCATTTAGTTTCCTGAGGGTACTCCCTAATTCCCAAAACTAATTAAACTGAAACTCCAGGATATCCCTCCATCCTCACATCACGACTTTTCAACCTGGCTACCCAGGATGCAACCAGTATTTTAGATACACAATTGAAATGAAACTACCTGCTCCAGCTTCTCATTCTTAAGTTCAGACCCACCTAAGACGTTCTCTCTCCACTTATACCTCTTTAGTATTCTTGATGCAGTATTCCCTCCCATACTATGGTGGAGGCGAGCAGTGGTTCATTTTTCATTGCAGTGTCTCAAGAAAAGGAAGCTTTATGTCTCAACTTTGCTGCCCACCTGAACAAAAATAAGCAGGAATCAGGAATTCTGAGGAGATTTATAGCACAAAGAATCAGACTGCATTTCAAGTAATTCTAACACCTGGTACTAATGACACTAAATTCTGACATTGAAAAATCTACACTAAATGAAAAATATGATTTAAGTATTGGCAATGTTATAGTAATTATTTACAAGCCATTTACCTTGGTCCTTAGGATGGTGACTGTGTGTGACAGAATATTAACAAGCTGCAGGCCCTAGAAGTGTTTGATTGCTGACCCATTAATGTCTTCAACTTGCAATCCAAATGACAGTACAGGGTGAGAGCGCAATTTGGCATTAGATATTAGACAAGCCAGAATACATTTTTATTTCATTACATTAATCAATGAACAATAAGAAGGTGCTACATCGCCAAATATCATTACAGTTATGAGTAAATGCATGAGAATAACATTCATTAATGATCGCATGCAAGGGAACCTTTCGGAGCAGGTTAATTGACTCAATGGGAAGCACTCTTGTCTCTGGCTCAGAAGGCTGTTGGTTCAAGTCCTACATTGATGCTTTAAGCTTACAATGCAATGGGGAGTTCTCTATTGTTGGAGGTGCTGTATTGTATCTGATATAGGGTGACCCTGCTATTAAGCCTCTCGCTAGAGCATGAGGTTGCTTAAAACAGGGGTCTCCTGTGGATCCGTGATTACCAGAAATAAAGTACACTTCCAGAGTGGACTATAGTTTCTTGTGCATGTAACGAAGAATAGGGAGCCTGATAGTCAGCTGAGACTGCTCTTATGAGTGTTTTCAGTGCCTGTGAGAATGATCATGGCTGTTTGGTTGGCTTCCTAAATCCAGTGCATATGCACTGGAAACTGGATGGTCAATGTTGGAAGCCGAAAGTTGCAACAACCTGCCCTGTATGTTAAACCAAGGTCCTCGCTGTATGCTCAGGTTAATTATCACAATGAATGTATCACACAATACATAATAACATGAATTTTACCACTATGAGTCAAACTATTCTCAAATGCTCCAGCTGGAGAAAATTACCAGTTGATTACTTAATTTATGCTTAAATTAATTGTCAGCCTGGCTCAGTTGGTAGCATTCTCAGCTTTGAGTCAGCAGATTGTGGGTTCAAGTTCCATATTGAGACTTTGAACTCATAAGGCTAACTCTCTTGTGCAATACTGGGGAAGCATTGCATTGTTAGCTATCTTCAGATGAGATGTTAAATCAAGGTCCTGTATGTCTGTTCAGGTGAACATTAAAGATGGCGTTATTAAAAAAAAAAGAAGAAAGTTTCTCCCGGTGTCCGGAATAACAATCTTGTGGATAAAATTGGTCATTCACTTCATCGCTGTTGTGGGACATGGTTGTGTGCAAATTGGCATAAATCATGTGTAGGTTTTTGTGATGTTTTGATAAAGTATATCAAATGCAAAGGTTATGAAGATTATTATTATTATATGCATATGTCCCATTTGATGGCAAATGGCTTTGATTTTGGCAGCCAGAAGAAAAAGATAGTAGGACACATCACTTTGTTTTACAAAGAACCACAAATATAATGTTCTCGTATTTACAGGAATTCTGTACAATACAATACAATTTACATTTATATAGCTCCTTTCATGTCAGGAAGATGTCTCAAAGCGCTTCAAATCTAGTATTCTGTAGGGAAATCATCTTGTAATGATGCGGATTGGAAAGTGAGAAAAGACGGTAATTCGCAGGGATATAAAAGAGAGAGAGAAATAAAATGGATGGATGAGAGAACATTTGCATGGTTGGTACTGGCTGAATAGCCCATTAAAAGGTTATAGTTGTGCCCTTGACTCTTATTCAACAGTGAATAAATAAATATTATAAATTACATCTGAGATATCTGATGCAATCATTTCAAATAGCAATCATTTTAAAGCTGCATTTTAATAATAATAATAATAATCCTTGCATTTGATATAGCGCTTTTCACGTCGGGAGGACGTCCCAAAGCGCTTCACAGAATATACTGTAAAGTGAGTTGACTGTATATTTGTGGGCGAACGCGGCAGCCAATTGCGCACAGCAATGTCCCACAAACAGTCATAGATTGAAAATGACCAATTTAATTATTGTTTTTGGTTTTGGAGGGATTATTATTAGGCGTGTGGAGTAAGGAAACTTGCCCAAGGTTTCGCCCTGCCTGGAATTGAACTCAGGTCTCTCGCTTGCAAAGCGAGTGCTCTAACCACTGAGCTACAGGACTCCACATTGATCAGAAAGTGCACAATGTACTAAAGGTCAGAAATGCTAAAATGTTCAGAACATGTGCAATATAATACAATTAACATTTATTTAGTTTTTCTTTCATCTGCAAGATGTCCCTAATCTCATTCACAGTCCTGGATGGGCACCCGAGTTGGAGATGGGAGCTAACAAGGAGGGGAAAGGTTACCAAAAGCATGGTCAAAGAGGTACGTTTTGACGTGTCTTGAAGGAGGGAAGGGAAGGAGTGAGTCAGAGGGATTCTGGGGTGGAGTTTCAGAGAGCGGGAGCAGATTGGCTGAAAGGGGACATGAAGCAGGCCATTATTTACTGAGTGAAATAAATGGCCTGGTTGGTGTTGTTGAAAGAGATTGCAAACGTAGGGTAGAACAAGACCGTGGAGGAATTTGAACATGAGAATGAAGATCTGCGATCTCCTTCAATCATACTAACCATGGGATAGGGATCCAATGTTGACAAGTGAAGATGGATGTGATAGCCTCACTAAGAAGATATGGGTTGCAGAATTCTGGATAGTCTACCACTTGGTGACATCATCCGCAGACATGGGGTCAACTTCCATATGTATGGGGATGATACCGAACTCTATCTTTCTGCCTCCACCCTCAACTCCAGGACCACTGCTGTCCTGACAGACTGCCTGTTGGACATCAAGTCCTGGATGAGGGCAAATTTCCTACAGTTGAATGTGAACAAGACTGAGGTCCTCCTGATTGGCTCACGCCAGCGCCTCAGCACCTCAGGCTCTGGCAGCATCAACCTCCATGTTTGCACACTTCAACTCACCAAGCCAGTCAGGAACCGAGGTGTCTTGTTCGACCCTCAACTGTCTTTCTTCCCCACATCCAAGCCATGACCCGCTCTGCTTTCCCTCACCTCCTTAACATCGCCCGACTCTGCCACTACCTCACCCCTCAGGCCGCTGAAACTCTTGTTCATGCCTTCATCCGGGCTCAACTATGCAAACGCCCTGCTTGTCGGCCTTCCCAACTCCTCCCTCCGCAGGCTGCAGATAATCCAGAACTCTGCAGCCCGTGTCCTCTCCCGCACCAAACTCCATGAGCCCATCTCCCCCATTCTCGCCCAATTCCATTGACTCCCTATCCTTCAGAGGATCCAGTTCAAGATCCTGGTCCTCACCTACAAAGCCCTCCATGGCCTCGCCCCACCTTACCTCTGCGACCTCCTAACTCCCTCCCAACCCACCCGCTCCCTGCACTCAGCCGGTTCTGGCCTGCTCCACGTCCCCCGATCCACCCGCCCCACCATTGGCGGGAGAGCCTTCAGCCACTCTGCCCCTAACCTCTGGAATTCCATCCCCCAATCACTCTGCCTCGCCCTTAGCCTCCTTCAAGACCTGCCTCAAGAACCTCCTCTTCGACCATACTATCGGCCAGACCCCTTCCCCTCGCCTCCCTTTCCCCCCAACCCCAGCTCAGGCCTGAAATGCTATACACTGTTCAGCTCCTTGGGACGTCCTCCTGACGTGAAAGGCACTATGCAAATGTAATCTTGTTGTTGTATAGGGAAAAACTGGGGAGTCCGTTGAGCTAGTGTTTTCAAGCCTGGATGTGATAAAGCTGTAGGTGAGTTAAGACCAAGGTTTCACCTGCTTGTCCAGGTGGAAGTTAAAGCATAGCACAATAAAGAGAAATAAGTTTCTGTTGGTGTCCTAGTCAAAAAATATCCTGGGAGTCCTGTAGCTCAATGGTTAAAGCACTCGCCTCACAAGCGAGAGATCTGCGTTCGATACCTGGCAGGGCAAAACCTTAGGCAAGTTTCCTTACTCCACACGCCTGATAATAATCCCTCAAGAAAAAAACAATTAAATTGGTCTCTTCAATCCATGACTCTTTGTGGTACACTGCTGTGCGCAATTGGCTGCCGCGTTTCGCCCACAACTATACCGTCAATTCACTTAACAGTATATTCTGTGAAGTTCTTTGAGACGTCTAGAAGATGTGAAAAGTGCTGTTTTAATTGCAAGGATTATTATTCTAACAATTCACCAGATAAAATTGATCATTCATTTCATGGCTGTGCGCAAATTGACTGCCGCTATCGCTTACAAAATATACAGTCACTACCCTTTAACTAATCTCTTAATACCCTTTGAGACATCCTCCAAATGTCAAAGTTAGTATATTAAATGCAAGGATTATTATTATTCATTACTAAGACTGTAAAAGAGCTTGTAATGGAAAGGGGACCTGAATGTGTAAGTATTCTTTTTTATAATATTTGAAATCATATTTTCACTGAGTCTGGACATGTAATTTGCTGCAAAACAATTTGTTGTCGATTCTGTACATCCAAAGTAAATTAGTTCTGTCATACAGTTTCTTCAATACACAGGAGGGAATGGAGGGGAATCAGGATAAGTCTATTGATCAGAGTCTACCTGAAATAATCTATCTGAGACTTTCAATCTTATACTATCTATTAGATCTTTTGAGAAGACGTCCTGTAAAATATGTATGTGCACAGCTACTACTGTATTCTGCTCTAGTGAAACAAATTCAAGAAATTTCGGGAGATACACTTGGCAGATCTTCCAGTTGAGCCTGTGATGGATCATACGAAAACCAGTTTATCAAAGACCGAAAGAAATTTATTTTCTCAACAGGGTTTTGATAATTAGTGGTATCCTGGATCTATTCCCAGCACCAGCACTTTGAGAAAGGCTTAGTCAAGTGCTGTCTCACAGCTTGTTTAATCCTCTGCCACACAGGATCACTCATAGTGCTGGAATTCTCACATTTCTAAGGTGGATGATGAAAGTGAATAGTAGTCACCTAAGGGAGTGAGTAGATTCACTTTTCTTGTCTTAGAAGCTTTTGTTGTGGAGTTGCACATCGGTGGTCAAGCATAATTAGTGTTGAAAAACATCTTGCTTTGATGGAACCGATGAATTAATTTGCAACATAGCTTGAGGATGTTTATTGTTTTGCTCAGTCCGTGGTTGCAAGCCAGTAGTTATTTCAGTGCCAAGAATCCTTTAGTTTAAAAATGTATTTTAATAATTTTATCAGATATGCTTTATCTCATGCCAGCATCTGTAATCCTATGTGAGTATTTTTAGAGATTTTAAAGATGAGAAAGGGAAAATTATAACATCTTGCATCTGGAGAGATGGATGACATACAGCTGGCAGATATAATTGGGAAGTTTACTTTACAACTCCGTTTTCCAAGTGGGAATTTCTAATGTGAATTGAGCAGTTCTCCAATCATGTTTCCAAGCACAGAAACAGCTTTGGTCAAAGTGACAAATGACATTTTGTCCATCTGCAACCAGGGCTCCCTCTGCTTCCTCGTCCTCCTTGACCTCTCTGCTGCCTTCGATACCATTGACCATTCTATCCTCCTCCACCGCCTCTCCTCTCACCTCAACCTTCACGGTTCTGTCTTTGAATGGTTCAGATCCTATCTCTCACACCGTCTCCACTTCATCTCCACAAACGCTTTCTCCTCTAGCCCCACGCTGTCTCATGTGGCATTCCTCAGGGCTCTGTCCTTGGTCCCCTCCTCTTCAATATCTTCAGACACTCTGCTCCCATCCTCTAGAACTCCATCCCACAGTCCTTCCACCTCACCCCCTCCCTTGACTGCTTCAAGAGCCATCTCAAGACCTTCCTCTTCGACTGTGCCTTCAATTACCCTCCTTCTCAGAGCCCGTCACCCTCCCCAACCCCGACCCTGAGTTTGCGTCCAAAACACTGATTGTCCAGCGCGTTTGGATGCCCAAATGTAATTTTGTTGTTGTTTTTGAATTGCATAGAACCACTGGGATGAAAAACGTAATATGTGATGTGATAATTCTCACGTTGTGCGACATTCTGCTGCTGAAAATGTCCCTGTTGACTGCTTTGGGTGAACCTTTCTCCTATTTTGTTTGGTGTGTATGTATATGTGTGTGTGTGCTTGTGCGGGTGGATAAGGTGTAGATTGCTGGAAGATTGGCTCCCAGATTTTTGCCAAACATGATTCCCACATTTTGTAGAAGTTGTGTATTGTATTTCTTTCTAAAACCTGCAAAACACTTTACACTGGTAGAACGTACCCAATAAAGGAATTTGTGGAGTCCTGTAGCTCAGTGGTTAGAGCACTCGTTTTGCAAGAGAGAGACCTGAGTTCAATTCCAGGCAGGGCGAAACCTTGGGCAAGTTTCCTTACTCCACACGCCTAATAATAATCCCTCCAAAAAACAAAACAATAATAAATTGGTCATTTTCAATCTACGACTGTTTGTGGGACATTGCTGTGTGCAATTGGCTGCCGAGTTCACCCACAAATATACAGTCAATTTACGTTACAGTGTGTTCGGTGAAGCGCTTTGGGATGTCCTCCAGACGTGAAAAGCGCTATATCAAATGCAAGGATTATTATTATTAATCATGTGGAGCTTTATCTTCTCTGCATTTGTGAAGTAATGAAAGTAAGAAATAACTCTTCATGCCATGACAATTGAAGTTGCTGTAGGTGTCAATTTAACATGTATGCAGTGAATTATAGAGACATTATTATGTCCTTCAGATAAACTATTGAAGAGCTGATCGCCAAATCAGCCAGAAGGAAACAGCTGAGATGTTCAGTTACACGTGTATTAAATGTGGCAAGGAATGTTTGCAGGAAGCAAAGACATAGACGGATTCTTTTATAATAATGTTTGCAGTTGATGTGGTCCTTGTAACATTGAAATACATCAAGGGAATTTCTTAAAATTGTGGTAACTGTAAGATACCCTCTTTAGGAGGTAGGTAAGCAGGGTCTCCTTGGAACTGAACTGACTCCAGGGTGACATATTTAGCAATGGAATATCAGAATTGTTGATGACAGCACAGCCAGCCTGGCTCATCGTCAGGACTTGGAAGGGCAGACCAGTCACTGGAGCCAGGAAATCCTTCCACTCAGCTCCTGTTAACCCTGCAAGCCAAAGCCCTAAGGGGTAGGGTGGATAAGCAGTGGCAAGCAATGTGGTTTTAGCTGGTTAGACTCCAGCAGGACCTCAATGTACACTCTGGGGTGCCAAAGTTTGGGCTATTGCCAACCTGCGCCTAATACTTTCTGGAATTAGGCAAGCAAGATGCGTCCTTCCAAGGAGAGAGTGTACATTTCTTTCCAACAATCTATCTCTGGAATTTCCATGTATAGATGGGATGCATGGAATTCTCAGTTTGGTTTGATTACTCTTATGTATGGTGATGGGTTACCCTATGTGTCAGACATCCGGCTGACCAAAAACAAACAAAAAAAACCCTCCAACAGTGTGAAGATCTGTCAGATGTAAAGCAATTTAACATCTTCTCTGAAAGATAGCACCTACAGCTATAAAAAACTCCCTAGGCCTGCATTAGAGTGTCAGCCTAGACTATGAACAAAAAATTCTAATGTAGGGTTTGAACCCACAACTTTTTAACCTAGAAGTGAGAGTGCTACCAACTGAGCTAAGATGACATCAACTACATTAATCTGTCTCTGCTTTAAGAATTTGTCCAATGACTTAAGAATTTTGACAGTTTGTGGTGTCAGTTTGGTTGAATTTGATAGTATTCTTGCCTTTGGGTCATAAGGTTGTAAATTCAAGACCCACTTTGGGACTTGAGCCATTAGTCCAGACTTATAGGCTTTGCTGACCTTTCTGGGAAGCACTACATTGCTAGAGATGCCTTGTTTCAGATGAGGTGTTAAATTGAAACACATAAACCTGTTCAAGTAGACATTCATGATCCTGTAGCACTATTCAAAAAATGAAGGCAATTTCTCACAGTGTCCAGCCCCAAATCCCCCACATTAATTCGTCATTCACTGTAAGGATTGTTTGTGATACATTCATAGTGCAATTGACTGCGATATTTGCGTTTAGAATCAGTCACTACACTTGATTGTAACTTACTGTGACATGCTTTGAGACCTTCTGATTTGATAAGGTGCTATAAAACGATTTTTCTTCTAAGTAACCCTGCATTTGGCTAGTTCTGATCGGACCAAAGGATTAGGATTTGTTTTAATGGATTAGGATTTGTCTTAATGGATGCAGTCATGTCAAGAAGCATAATCAAGCAATACAGAAAGGACCCATCAGCCAATGTTTCTTACCCCAGCCAAGAGTAGTCAACTCTCTCCATAGGGTGTCCAACTGCAGCCACATAATTCGGATCAGTCAACCTCACAAAGAGATTTCTTTAATCTGTTATTTGGCAACAAGACAAGCAACCGGAAGCCAATTATTTTATCCTTTTTAAGCACTGGTCAGGCTTTTAAATTAACTGGAATCAGTTTGTCATTCAAAAAATGCTTTTACACTTTAATTGGAATGATTCTCAAAGTAATGAATCACTGTAGTAAAACAGCAAAATAAATATTGTATGTGATGATACATGACATATTTGTCAAAAATAAGTTTTAGTAAGATACTACAGAATTCAGTATAGCTTATTATAATGTTATCTGTTAAGCTCACACTATTTATGGTTCCCTCACTGATATCAATATGAAGAGGCCTTGGTGCCTCTCCTCCATAATATATCTTTTATGTGTCAATCAAGTTGGCTAACATTATAATAATAATCCTTGCAATTGATTTCATTGCTTTACCTCATTGACAAGATGTTTCAAAGCAGTTCACAGGCTGTACTGTGAAGTGATGTGACTCCATGAGTTACAAAGTATTGAGATATTTTCTAATATGTCCATGATAAATAAATATTTTTTAATGTTTAATATCCAGTTGTCCTTAGGCCAACAAATATGACATTGGACATTCTGGACAATTTTCTGGTTGTCAGTAAATCCATGAACTTTGACGGGTGAGACTATGCTCTGCTTTGTCTGTAACTATATTGCCTTTGCCAACGTTAGTAAATTCCCGACCAGCAGAGAAGACAATAGTCTTGTCCCCCAAGATCACTATAAACTTATTCCTGAAAAATCACACCATATTTGTAACATTACAGTAGGTACAAAACAAATTATTATAATGAGATACAATAATTCATAGAATCATAGAATCGTACAGCACAAACAGAGGCCATTCAGCCCATCAAGTTTGTGCCGGCTCTTTGATTAGAGCAATTAATGTCAATCCCACTCCCCAACCCTTTCCCCATAACCCTGCAAACCCGTCCTCCTCAAATACCCGTCCACCGCGTTTTTAAAAGTAGTTATCGAATCGGCCTCGACCACCCTTTTAGGCAATGCATTCCAGATTGAAACAACTCGCTGCGTGAAGACATTTCTTCTCATCTCCCCTCTGCTTCTTTCAGAGACTATTTTGAATCTGTGACCTCGAGTCACTGACACACCCACCAGCGGAAATAGTTTTTCCCTTTCTAACCTATCAAATCTCCTCATGATTTTGAAGACCTCTATTAGGTCTCCTCGTAACCTTCTCTGCTTCAATGAGAATAATCCAAGCCTCTCTAGCCTTTCCTCATAATCAAGGTCCCTCAATCCTGGTACCATCCTCGTAAATCTCCTCTGCACCCTTTCCAATGCCTTAACATCCTTCCTATAGTGTGGTGCCCAGAACTGGGCGCAGTATTCTAACTGAGGCCTAACCAGTGTTTTATATAGGTTAATTATAACCTCCTGACTCTTGTACTCTATGCCCCTATTTATAAAGCCTAGTATCCCATATGCCCTCTTTACAGCTTTATCTACCTGTCCTGCCACCTTCAAGGATTCATTTACCTGCACCCCCAGGTCTCTCTGTTCTTTTACCCCCCTTAAAATTGTATTATCTAGTCTATATTGCCTCCCCTCATTCTTTCTACCAAAATGCATTACCTCGCATTTCTCCACATTGAAACTCATCTGCCATGTTTCTGCCCATCTTATCATTCTGTCTGTGTCTTCCTGCAGTTGGCTACTATCCTTCTCACTGTTTACTACCCTACCTAACTTTGTGTCGTCTGCAAACTTGGAAATGGTGCTTGTTACACCCAAATCCAGATCATTTATGTATATTAAGAGCAGTGGTCCTAATACCGACCCCTGGGGGACGCCACTGTACACTTCCCTCCAGTCAGAAAAGCAGCCGTTCACCACAACTCTCTGCTTTCTGTCTCCCAGCCAGTTCTGGATCCATGCTGCCACTGGCCCTTTTATACCATGGACTTCTATCTTTCTTACAAGTCTTTCATGTGGCACTTTGTCAAATGCCTTTTTTAAGTCCATATAAACCACATCAGCTGCACTACCTTTATCCACCCTCTCCATTACCTCATCGAAAAATTCTATTAGATTTGTTAGACAAGACTTGCCTTTAACAAATCCATGTTGGCTGTCCCTAATTAACCCATATTCTTCTAAGTGAAGATTTATTCTGCCCCGGATAAATATATTTTGTCCTGGATTATAGTTTCTAGGCGTTTCCCCAGTACTGATGTTAGGCTGACTGGCCTGTAGTTCCCAGGTTTATCCTTCTGTCCCTTCTTGAACAGGGGAGTCACATTGGCCACTCTCAGTCCTCTGGCACCACTCCTGTGTCCAACGAAGATTGAAAAATTGTAGCCAAAGCCTCCGCTATTTGTACCTGTGCCTCCCATAGTAATCTTGGTTGCATCCTGTCCGGACTGGGTGACTTATCTACCTTCAGCGCAGTCAACCTTTTCAGTATTGCGCACAGCAATGTCCCACAAACCGTCGTAGATTGAAAATGACCAATTTAATTATTGTTTTTGTTTTTTGGAGGGATTATTATAGGCGTGTGGAGTAAGGAAACTTGCCCAAGGTTTCGCCCTGCCTGGAATTGAACTCAGGTCTCTCACTTGCAAAGCGAGTGCTCTAATCACTGAGCTACAGGACTCCACAAATTATTCTTTTGGGAGAATTCCTGTGGGAGGACGCCTGTTGGTGTCTCTATGTCAATTGATTAGACAGACACACAGACCTTTCCTAGTACAGATGTACCTCTCTAGAAAGGTATGTGACCTCCGTTGCTATTTTGTTGCAGAATACCATGCATACTTCTTTTGGGGCTTAATTAAAGCTTTTTTTTTATTTTTCAATATAATATAGCTCATCAATGATAGGAGATCCCCGAAACAAATATGCCCATGACGCTCCCCCTTGCAAGACCTTTCCAGTGAGGTATAAATCATCATCAATCGGTTATTGTGTTCTTGGTAGACACACACACACTTACACATACACAGACATTTTGTCTTTATTAGTATAGATATATAGCAATGTTCCACAAATAATGAAGTAAATGACAAATTGTATCCATTGGAGTGTCAGCTTTGAGTATGTGGGTTCTAAGTCCTATTTGAGTATAAGTGACATAGTCCCATGTTCTCTTTAAATACCATGCAATTTTGTGGTAGAAAAAGATTAAAAACCACTTCAGAAGGGCATGTAGTGAAAAAAGGCTGCATGTCAGATAGATCTTTAATGATGCAAAGGAACACAAGGGATAATTTTGGTTAAAGATGAAAGAGATACTTCTATTGTGATTCAGTTGGTAAATTTACTGTTGAGTTAGTTGATCTCAGACGGAGAAGCATCAGGGGGCTAGAAATTGCACTCGGGGCTGGGGTGGGCAAAGTCAGGCATGATTCCTGCTCCCAATAGCTACCCAGTGAAACCCTCTTCCTTGGTCTAGTCTGATGATATTGAGTGAAGATAGAATCAAGTTGAATACCTTGCCAGCAATTTCGGACCAGGCTCACACATGATAAATATTTGACAGTTGTGCTAGGTACTGGAAGGCACCTGTAGGAGCCCATGAAAACATACCTCAGTGTGAGGCAGCATATTCAGGGAAGAAGGAAGAAAATCAAAGAAGAAAAATAAGAATATGGGAGCTCAGTACTGCAGCAAATAAATCTGACATAATAATAGTCCTTGCATTTGATGTAAAGTTGGCTTTTATTTATGTGTTTTGAGCATGGTGTAGCACTGAAGGAAAGATTAATCTCAGGTCCATCAGAATATAATTTTACTGGAATAAGACGCAGCAGTATCATCAATCCTTTCAGTGGTAACAGTACTGCACACTTATCCTAAAATGCTAGTACACAAAAAAAATGTATTACATAATGCCTGAAGCATCCATTGACCTTCTAAAATAGATGTTTTGCGGCAAACCAGTCAGTATAAAATCTTTCTCCAGTTTCATCAAAGTAGTCCTGCTAGGCTCTGTCTATCTGCGTGTCTAGTTTATAATGAAAACAACAAACTCTTTTACATATTCAGCTAATCCTGAGAAAACACGGAAAATTGTTGAGTAGATCTTTCTAATTGACAGTTGGTGTGACATCTGCATAAAAAGAGCTGCTGGAAGTCAAAATAGGATGTTATTTTATCAGGGAATTTGCTCCATGTAAATCGGAAGTGACAAATAATTAAGGCATTATGCTTCCCACTGAGATGTGATGTGAACATTAATGACAGTCAAATAAACTGCATTAACTGATAGAACATTGCATTTAGTGTAAGGCAAGCCTTTTAAAATAATTTCAAGGCTAGGTTTTTCTTAAGAAGTAATTTTAGCTAGGCTAAGGTCAAGGATATTAAAGATAAATTTAAAATTGGTGATGTTGCTGTAGTTAATTTTTCCAAAGCCCCCTGCCTTAAGGATCGCGTGATCTTTAACAACACTGTCTTAAAATTTAACGGGGGCACCATATTGGAAAGTTCTTCAATTCAGTCTTAATTTGGAAGCTGTATTTCTGTATTGATTTTAACATAGAATTATATAGCCTGTACAACACTGAAACAGGCCACTGGCGTGTACCGCTATTTATACTCCACATGAGCATCCACCCCTCATAATCCCATCTCCATATCTCTCTCTCCCATATCTCTCTATTTCCTTCTCTCTCACGAATGCATTGAGTTTCCTCTTAAATGCAAAAAAAAAATTCTCTTTCAATCACAGCTTTCAGCAATGAGTTCCACATACTCACCACCCTCTATGTAACAAAGGTCCTCATGCACTCTCTTAGATCTGCTTATGGCTATTTTATATTTATGCCGCCTTGTCTTGGCCTCACGAACAAGTGGAAACAATCTATTTATGTCCACCTTATAAATAGTGCATTACAGTGCAGTGTTCTTTATTGCTACAATATCCTTCCAATAGTATGGAATCCAAAACTGCACACTGTACTCCAACTGTTCGGACAAAATACGTGATCAATTCACTTTACAGTATATTCTATGAAGCACTTTGAGATGACTCGAAGATATGATAAGGTGCTATATCAAATGCAAGGAATATTATTCTTATGTTTTTTAGGAAAAATACTATGCCACTGTATCCACTAAGAGCTTGTAGACTCACACATATCATTAAGAAGGAGATTCTTATTATTTTGGAGTCAGCTCACCAAAGAGGAGAGTCCAAATAATGCTACTGCTGTCGATTATTTGGAGGTATCCTTTCCTAATTATAAAACCTTAATTAATTTCATTTATATTGTATTAAGAGTTCACATAGGTAAAACAAGAAAAATAAATTTCAATTTCTGCCACATCCAATGTTTAAATTATTATCTCAATTGGTCAGAATGCTTATTTGAATCAAATGTTAATTAAGCAAAACAGGGTGTTTTTCCAGAAAGCTGAGGAGATAGAATCAAATGCCTTAAGAGTATATAGATAGACAGACAGACCTCTGCAAGCTTTTGCAGGCCTTTAGCTACCATTGACATATTCAACTGCTCCTTCGGATACCGTAGAAATGTGCATTTCAGGTGGGTTACATGGAGTTTCATTGTAATAAGTGAATATTTGGAATAAAATTAAAGACTTCATTCAACTGGTATCTGGAATTTTTTAAGGATGATCCGAATCTTGTTGAGTGCTGGAAAATAATGGATACAATTTGCTGTAAAATTCTATTGTATTGCAGCAGAGAAATGGTTCCCAAAAGATAGAATTGTTTTGTTATATATGATATAAGGGAAATTTGGTTCACCAGCTCTTCTCGGTGAAACTCTATCCATGCTTTTAAAGTCTTTCCGCATCCCTGAGTAGTACATATTGCAATTGTATCTTTGGCCTCAAGATATTCTGTTGTAGAAATGTAAAAAAAAGTGACTCGAACATACAATCATGCTGATTATAAAACAGCAGGTTCTACCTCCTGACCTGTAGCCAATACATCAAATGCCAGAGGTTGAGCTTGTGCTGTCACACTACTGTAGGTAGAACTGCATGTTCCTGACTGAGATAGAATCCTTTATTCACTCAATGGCATAGGGATGACTATTCAGAGGATTTTAGACTTTAGATCCAGCTTCTTATACATTGTAGGAGTTGTATCTAATGCAATGTTAGCATTAGACTGGCAAGGAGCAGTTATGTAGCTAATATACTGCCGCACACTTTTGGACTGTCACAGAAATAGACAGTTATTCACCAATGGACTACAAGACAAAATGAGTGTGGACTTTACCACCACATTATCAGAGCTGAATAACTCTTGATTAAATTATTACTGGTTTAATTGGATGTTCTGCAGTGATTCAATGTTCTTGAGCGTGGTGATGGATTTCCACATGTGTCGACCAAACAAAAAATTCATTGTGAATTCACAGTTTGTATACGATGTGTCACATCAGTATAAGCTTCCATAAAACTCTCCTAGCACCTTGTTTAGCTTGAGATATCTGTCCTGACCCCAAAAAACCCATCAGATTAGTTCTGGCTGCTTGCCATAATGCTGAGACAGTAGGTCTGAGGTCTGTGATGGTATGTGGCTGAAATACACATCCAAAGAAAGTACAAGATTTATTTTTCATCTGCTCTGTTTTTTTATGCTGCAGTGATCTGAAGAGGGGTTTTGCATGCAGGCTTGGTCCCTGTGCTGAAAAAGTAGGCACGACAGTTGCCGAGGGAATTGCTCACTTTGCATCTAATGCTGCATCTGCTGCATCGTCTTGTTTCGTCCACAGAATACACAGTCAATCCACTTTACAGTATAACCTGTGAAGTGCTCTGAGATGTCTTGACGTGACAAGGTGCTACATCAAGGATTATTATTATTGTTCCCCAGCAGCTTTTAAACCTTGAGTTACTTAGATTTATATTTGTAAATCTATGTTTGATTATCATGTAGGGTGGAAACATCCTAATATGAGGCACTTAATTGCGGTGCATTCTGTGATGAACATAGATAAGTGTAATGCGAACAATTTGTATTGCAATGATAACCTTTTCAAATAAAAATATTTTCAATTTGATTCTGTTCTCATCTGACAGGGTTTTTGACTATACAAATATCAGATATATGAACCCATAGTTACAATATTAAATTGCACATTATCCAGTCATCTTGCAGTCTGCATCCCATTTCTGCTTATCTTTCATATTCTTCATCATAGTTTGCATCTGTGTTTATATGTGGCTGAAATACACAGCCCAAAAAATACACGTGAATTTCTTTTTCCTTGTGAATTTAGTTATGAGAAGCTAAACAGGGATATTTATTTTGATCTATTTTCGTCAATCAAATTCTTGCTGTTACACGCATTTTACACCAGATTTCTCATATACTGATTTACTGAGTTTTTTGGGGGGGTCAGCTGTGTGTCTGACAAATGTGGAAACCCATCACCATGCTTAAGAGTATCCAAACCAAGATGAGATTTCCATACATAAAAATAAGTGATAATCCTTGCATTTGATATAATGCCTCATCACGTTGTCAAGACTTCTCAAAGCACTTCACAGAATATACTATAAAGAGGATCGATTGTGTGTTTTGTGGGTGAAATGTGGCAGCCAATTGTGCACAGCAGTGTTCCACAAACAGTCATGGATTGAGTGACCAAATTCTTCTTGTTTTGAATTGATTATTACCCCCGGAGAGCGATCGCCAATCGACTAACATTTGGATTCCTATGTGCTGCTAGGTAAACAGAGATATGTGGACAAACCTCTGTCACGTCCCACCTACACGTGGAAATCTCAAAGATAGACTGTTGAAATGGAATGCACACTTTCTCCCCGGAGGGACGCATCCTGCTTACCTAATTCCGGAAAATATTAGGCGCAGGTTGGCAAGAGCCAAGACTTGGGGACCCCAGACTGTGGTACTGCTGGAGTCTAACCAGCTAAAACCAATAGCTTGCCATTGATATTGAAATTTTCCCGCTGCTTGTCCAGCTAGGACCACCCTACCTGTTATGGCTTTGGCTTGCAGGATTAACAGGAGCTCAGTGGGATGATTCCCTGCCCCCAGTGACTGGTCCGCCCTTCCGGGTCCTACTGATGAGCCAGGCTGGCAGTGCCCTGGAATACTGCAGACCCACCTGGCTCAGGAACCTGGCTCACAACCTTACTGGTAGTAATGATAGTAATAACTACTGAAAAATCAAAATCTCCCGCTCCTATTGCTCATGGATCTGTATGAGCCTCTTACAATAGTAAAATAATCTTTCTGTTCTTTTTCCTACAGGTATGTGAATGCTGCAGGATACTTTGATACTGTTGCAGATGCTCTGGAATCAGGAAAAGAGGAAATATTCATTACACATTGGTGGTAAGTTAAACTCCTCATACTTTGTATCAACTTGGTCCTATAAATAAATTAACGCAAATGTCTCAGGTGTTGGAATGGCACAAAAACTTTCCCACCACACCACATTCATAAATCCTTTGCTGAGAATATTCTCTCTCCGCTCATAGAAATACATAGAGTGATACGGAATAGAAACAGTCCATTCAATCCAACTAGTCCACGCTGGTGTTTATACTTCACACGAGCCCCATGCCTCTTATTCCCCTCACCTATTCCGCTCTACTCCTTTTTCCCTCATGAAAAAATATTTAAAAGGACACTTTTTAACTGCAATTTCTATATTCTTTCTTTTTTGTCAGCGACAAATAAGGACTGGAATGTTTACGAAAACGACAATTTTTACCCTAAGACTACAACTCTTTAATTTAGTTTGAGAATATTATAATATTGCTGGTTCCTTTCCAGCACCAAGTATTGAGAGTATTGTCTATTGCCTAAAATTATATAGAATCTGCTCAATTTCTGTGCACTGTATTGCCTTGTCATAACAGTAATTGGGTTCAATCAATATTCTCAGTTGTCAGGTGTGTTACATCGCTCGCATGAAGGGCGATGCATAAATGCAAGTTGTTGTTTTGTTGTTGCTTCAGTTGTCTTCTTAATGTGGCAAACTAATGATTCCAGCCACATCGCAATACAGTTATCAATTATCTGTTAGATTACATCAATGGGTTGTGGAAGGTTCTCTTGCAGGAATGTGGAGCAGAATGTACAGGTTATCCTACTCAGTTTGAAACTGCTACCATGTTATCATTATTGCCTACTGAACAATGGTATAATATTTAATCCAAGCACTACATCTCCAATGCGGCATTGATTTTGTAATACTGCACTTAGCACTTAGGTACTGAGCTTAGGTCCTCCCAAGTGAGGCTTGAACCTACATACTATACTTATGGCCAATGTGTCAACAAGTTTGAAACTTATTTCCTAGGGCAACATAGCAATTAGGGAAGTTTGAATTCAGAAAGGTTTGGCACAGAAATAAAGGTCATTCATTGCACTCAAATGATTCAGGATCATTCAAGTCACAATATACTTTGACTTTACCTCATGATAAGTAACAGCGTTTTTTTTTAATGGGGTGTAATCAAATATCCATATTTGTCATAAAACTTGCTGTCTTTAAAGTTTATTAAATCTTAAATCCGGAAACAAAAAATAAGATTTCAATCGACTAAGTAATTCTAATTGAATGTATTCCATTAGCACAGTTATTCAGGTATAACATGGTTACTTGTTCTATCAAGCGAAGAAGAAAGAATCAAAATAAAGTGGCACAGTTCTCAGGAGTATTGGATTATTTCATAACTGTCTAGAAAAAGCTGCCCTAATGGCACAGATGGTAAAGCCACTGCCCAGTGTGAAGTGGAGGCTTACAGACTCACATATGATTGTTCAAATCTGCAATTATGTGACTTGTTTGCAAACAGCCCGGACACAAGTTCTTTTGCTGTCAGTTCTTGCCAGTCACAGAAGTAGGATCTAGGAATGAAGAATGGAGATCAATGACTTTTGTGAATTAGATAAAACAAATATTCTAAACCCTTTAAAATGTAAGTGACATATGGATGTTTTAATCTGAAATTTTAAATGTGAAACATAGTGATGGGAAATGATGACTTTAGCTACATACTCAATAGAAACCTAGAATATCAAATTATTACATTCAAAATATAACCCAAATAATTTTTGATAAGTAAAAATATGCTTAAAACTTTCAATCTGTCTCACAGGAGGAGTCCAACATTTTCTTCAACAAACTCGGATAAAAATATTTACTGGTTAAGATGTAATTAATGTGTTTTGTCAATTCCTACGTATCTGGGAGAATTAAACACTGATGGATATTCTGTCCTAAGAATAAGCAAGTCAACCTCCAGTCAAGATCACTTTTATATACTTACACCACCTAAAAGTCAAAACTGTACTCTATCTCTAAATATATTCTGTTTAAATGCAAGTTGAAATACTTGCACCCCCACCTGATATACTGAATAATGGTAGAGCTCAAAGCTGACTGAAATGTCCTGTGCAATTGCATTATGAATTCCAATTGTTTTGAAGCCTTGAAAATGACTTTCTCAGGTTTATTTAGGAGATACTGACCTAACTGGATCTGAATATTTTGTGAATAAGCCTGGAGAGGAAGTTTTTCACTTTTGCAATCAGGAAATAGGCAGCAGGTTTGCCAATAGCCATACTAAAGGAGAGGAATTATTACCCCCTGAAAGCGATTCACCAATTGACTAATAACTGGGTTCCTATTACTGCTAGGTAAACAGAGGTGTGTGGAGTAAGGAACTTGCCTAAGGTTTTGCCCCACCTGGGAATTGAATCCAGGTCCTCTCGCTTGAGAGGTGAGCGTCTGACCACTAAACACTACAGAAGTCCATGAATAACCAACTCCACCAATAATCAAAATATCTGCAGTTCCTGTTTGTCTCAGAGTATTTTTATGCACAGGTAGAAAGAAACACATCCTGTAATTTACAGGAAAAGGGTCAACAATTAGCAGTAAAATTAACATTTTTTTCGGATGAAGGAAATTGGAGCCGAAGTACAGTAGCACTTTTTTTTAATGACAAATGATTGAAAAGCATTTACAAAGGCAGAAAAATAATTGTAAAAATGGACTTTGCAGTGTTATAGAAGATAATGTAAACTTACATGAAATAATTAAGAAATGACACATTCGCTGACCCAGACTTCCTGATAGTTCAGTTTATATTTAAGTGCTTCAGTCGGATCACAAAATGAAACACTTTTTTAAATAATAATGTCATGTGCACTCCAATCTCTTTATTGGCAGAAAACTTGTACACATGCGGAAAACTGTAAAGGACAATGTCCTGCTCTAAAGGTTAAAGGTAGCAGTTGGTTGCTGATGAAGTTGTTGAGTAGAAGTGAAATCTGTCTGATCTCAGTGTAAGAAATGCTAATGGGCATTCTTGGAGCAGCTTTGATGACAGCTATTGGCAACCTTCACAACCTCTGGACTCCTCACCAGAGGTTGCAAGCTTGATTCCTGGTCATGGCTGTCATTCAAGCTTGGCTTCCCCCTCCCCCACTGTGAAGTTAGAGTTGATTTGTACTGCAGCCCACTGCTCCAATTCTACTACATAATTTTAAACATTAAAGGAGAACTCCAGTCTGGTAATAATGTACGTTTTTTACACATCTAACTCTTCTGATGGATGACACTCATTTATTTTTGCTATGACAGGTTATCAATGAAAGGAAGGATTTGAACTTATCAGGGACTTGCTGAGTGAAACCATCAAAATTGGGAAATAAGTGAAATGATTACAGCAGGTCACGCTCCCATGAACATAGACAAGGCGGATTTGGGACTGGAATGATCAAGTGCTCCAACATTCAGAGTGAATAAATACAATGCATTTGTCCACTCAGATCATTCAGTGGGCAAATACACCCTACAGTGTAGTATTGAGCAATACTTACCATGAAAATTTCAGGTTTTGTTTCCTAGCCTGTGCTCAGTTACCTGATCTCAAACAATGGAAGTGAAAAAGTGCTAATGATCTCTCTCTTTCATTCGCCAACACTGATGATTTTTGGTGCCTAACCAGCATGTCCAATTTTTTTTTAAAATTGTGACATTGGGTTTTGAGAATATTTTATTATAAGTGAAATGAATATTACACTCAGTTTTGGTTCCCTATCATAAAAAGACTTTCATTGCCCAGAGAGAAGAGCAATACAGATGATACAGATA
>NW_024704745.1:47406997-47692467 GCF_018977255.1 Callorhinchus milii
AGTTCCCGCATCTCATTCTATTCTTGTATACAGATATGGCTTAATAGTACAACATATACTTCACTGTATGTACACACACAGCTGATGCCCCAGCCCCCCCCCACACACACACACAGAGCTGATACCCCCCACACACACCCCCCCACACACAACACACACACAGAGCTGATAGCCCCCCCATCCCCACACACACACACACACAGAGCTGATACCCCCCACACCCCACACACACACAGAGCTGATACCCCCCACACACACACCCCCCACACACACACACACAGAGCTGATACCCCCCCCACACCCCCCCCCACACACACACAGAGCTGATACCCCCCACACCCCGCCCCCACACACACAGAGCTGATACCCCAGACCCCCCCCCCCCACACACACACAGAGCTGATACCCCAGCCCCCCCCCACACACACATCTGATACCCCAGACCCCCCCACACACACACAGCTGATGCCCCAGCCCCCCCACACACACACAGAGCTGATACCCCAGCCACACACACACACAGCTGATACCCCAGACTACCCCCCCCCCCCACACACACACAGAGCTGATACCCCAGACCCCCCCACACACACACAGCTGATACCCCAGACCCCCCCCCACACACACAGCTGATGCCCCAGCACCCCCCCACACACACACAGCTGATACCCACCCTCACTCACACACACAGAGCTAATACCCCAGCCACACACACACGCACGCACACACACAGCTGATACCCCAGACCACTCCCACACACACACATAGCTGATACCCCAGACCCCCCCCCCCACACACACACACAGCTGATACCCCAGACCCCCCCCCCCCCACCCCCCCCCACACACACAGAGCTGATACCCCAGACCACTCCCACACACACACATAGCTGATACCCCACACCCCCCCCCCCACCCACACAGAGCTGATACCCCATACCCCCCCCACACCCCCCCCCCACACACACAGAGCTGATACCCCAGACCCCCCCCACACCCCCCCCACACACACAGAGCTGATACCCCAGACCCCCCCCCACACCCCCCCCACACACACACAGCTGATACCCCAGCCCCCCCCCACACACACATCTGATACCCCAGACCTCCCCACACACACACAGAGCTGATACCCCAGCCACACACACACACAGTTGATACCCCAGACTACCCCCCCCCCACACACACACACAGAGCTGATACCCCAGACCTCCCCACACACACACAGCTGATGCCCCAGCCCCCCCACACACACACAGAGCTGATACCCCAGCCACACACACACACAGCTGATACCCCAGACTACCCCCCCCCCCACACACACACACACAGAGCTGATACCCCAGACCCCCCCACACACACACAGCTGATACCCCAGCCCCCCCCCCACACACACATCTGATACCCCAGACCCCCCCACACACACACAGCTGATACCCCAGCCCCCCCCCACACACACAGAGCTGATACCCCAGCCCCCCCCACACACACATAGCTGATACCCCAGACCCCCCCCCCACACACACACACACAGCTGATACCCCAGACCCCCCGCCCCTCCCACACACACAGCTGATACCCAGCCTCGCACACACACAGCTGATACCCCAGACCCCCCCCCCACACACACAAACAGAGCTGATACCCCAGCCCACACACATACAGAGCTGATGCCCCAGTCACATACACCCACAGCTGATACCCAGCCACATACACACACACACACGCAGCTGATACCGCAGCCACACACACACACGGAGCTGATACCGCAGCCACACCCACATAGCTGATACCCAGCCACACACACCCACATAGCTGATACCCCAGCCCACACACACAGAGCTGATACCCAGCCACACACAACCACAGAGCTGATACCCCAGCCCACACACACCCACATAGCTGATACCCAGCCACACACACACACAGAGCTGATACCCAGCCACACAGACACACAGAGCTGATACCCAGCCACATACACACACAAACAGAGCTGATACCCCAGCCCACACACACAGCTGATACCCAGCCACACACACACACACAGAGCTGATACCCAGCCACACACACAGCTGATACCCAGCCACACACACACACACAGAGCTGATACCCCAGCCACACACACAGCTGATACCCCAGCCCACACACAGCTGATACCCCAGCCACACACACAGCTGATACCCAGCCACACACACACACACAGAGCTGATACCCCAGCCACACACACAGCTGATACCCCAGCCCACACACACAGCTGATACCCCAGCCCACACACACAGCTGATACCCCAGCCCACACACACAGCTGATACCCCAGCCACACACACAGCTGATACCCCAGCCACACACACAGCTGATACCCCAGCCCACACACACAGCTGATACCCCAGCCACACACACAGCTGATACCCCAGCCCACACACACAGCTGATACCCCAGCCACACACACAGCTGATACCCCAGCCCACACACACAGCTGATACCCCAGCCACACACACAGCTGATACCCCAGCCCACACACACAGCTGATACCCCAGCCCACACACACAGCTGATACCCCAGCCCACACACACAGCTGATACCCCAGCCCACACACACAGCTGATACCCCAGCCCACACACACACAAACAGAGCTGATACCCCAGACAGAGAGAGAGAGAGAGGGAGACACACACACAAAATTGAAACCCCAGCCAGACACAGAAGCACACACACAGAGCTCAAACCTCAGCCAGACACAGAGAACACTCAAACCCCAGCCAGAGAGAGCGAGTGAGAACTAAACCACAGCTCAAAAGGTTTTTCGAATAGAATAATAGTTGTGAAGTTTACAGCATAGAAAGTGGCCATTCGGCCCATCATGTCAGTTCTAGTGCTGCTTCTTTTAACGGAGCTGCCATCTCTAATCTCATCCTCCTGCTCTTTCTCTGTGCCCTTTAATATATAAAGCAGTACAGTACAACATCAAAATTACATTTATAGAATGTCTTTCACGTCGGGAGGACGTCCCAAGGCGCTGAACAGTCAGGTGTCGGTCGGGGCTCGAGCATGGGGGAGGGGTGGTGTAGGGGTGAGGGAAGGCAGAGAGGTGGGATGGAGACCAAAGGTACGGTCGAAAAGAAGGGTTTTGAGACCGGCCTTGAAGGAGGTAAGGGAGGAAGTGAGGCGAAGGGACTGTGGGATGGAGTTCCAGAGTGTGGGGGCAGAGAGTCTGAAAGCCCGGCCACCAATGGTAGGGCGGGTCGGGCGGGAGACATGGAGCAGGCCGGAGCCCGCTGAGCGGAGGGAGTGGGCAGGTTGGTAGGGAGTCAGCAGGTCAGAGAGGTAGGAGGGGGCAAGGCCATGGATGGCCTTGAAAGTGAGGACGAGGATCTTGAACTCGATCCTCTGGGGGATGGGAAGCCAGTGGAGTCGGGCGAGGGTGGGAGTGATGGGGTCACGGAGCCTGGTGTGTGAGAATACACGAGCTGCGGAGTTTAGGATGATCTGCAGCTTGTGAAGGGAAGAGTTGGGAAGGCCGATGAGGAGAGAGTATCTGTAATCGAGCCTTGATGTGACGAATGCGTGGGTGAGGGTTTTGGCAGCCTGAGGGGTGAGGCAGTGGCGGAGTCTGGCAATGTTGTGGAGGTGGTGGTAGGCAGTGCCGGTCATGGCGCGGATGTGGGAGAGAAAGGACAGTTCAGGGTCAAACAAGACACCCAGGTTCCTGACTGGCTTAGTGAGGTTGAGTGGGCAGCCGTGGAGACTGATGCTGCCAGTGCCCGAGGTGCGGAGGCACTGGCGCGAGCCAATCAGGAGGGCCTCGGTCTTGCTGACGTTCAGTTGGAGAAAGTTGTCCCTCGTCCAGGACTTGATGTCGGACAGGCAGTTGGTCAGGACGCCAGTAGTCCTGGAGTTGAGGGTGTCATCCGCATACATGTAAAAATGTATCCCATGTCTGCGGATGATGTCACCAAGGGGGAGCATGTAGAGAGTAAAGAGGAGGGGACCGAGGACAGATTCCTGAGGGACACTGCACAAGACGGTGTGGGGGCTGGAGGAGAAGCCGTTTGCCGCGACAAAGTGGAGGTGGTGTGAAAGGTAGGACCTGAACCAGTCAAGGACAGAACCTTGAAGGCTGAGGTGGGAGGAGAGGCGGTGGAGAAGGATTGAGTGGTCCACGGTGTCAAAGAGGTTGAGGAGGACGAGGAGGCAGAGGGAGCCCTGGTCACACTGTAACTTTATTGAAAGGGAAAGCTTATATTGAATTTCAGAAGTACAAGTCTTAATTTTTCTCCTTACCTTCTGATAAAATGACTGTAAATAGTTTTAATGTTTAATGTTTTACGTATATATTGTGTTACTCTTCCCAGACTATGGATACCAGTTTCAGTGATGTGGAGTAAGATCTAGCAGGATGCAGCAGTCTGAATGGAGCTTGGATAAGATTCTACCAGTCCCTCAGCTGTCTCAACATTGGGCAAAGTCTGTTGTAGGCCTGCTGGCACTTCTGTGCTTTGGCTGTAGCTATGATGGGGACTTTGTCTTTGATGATTCAGAAGCTATTATTAATAATAAGGTATGTGACTTTGCATTTGAAATTAGGTATTTATTGATGGTGGTCAAGCATTAAATTTTCTTTGCCCAATGATGCCTATATTGTAAAGCGGGGAATTGGAGAGTGCTAGCCACGTAGTGGGTTATCTCATCATCTTTTTAACTTGAGGAGCTTTCAGAAACTATTCCCCTGCTCTCTGTAATTCTCTCTCCCTCGAATCTTGTTTCTCTCTCTCTGTTTTTTATAAACCCTTAAAAGTTGTATTTTATACATCTTATAATGGGATTGGACTCAAGTATCAGCATGCAGTGAAAAAAGAAATGTTCTGTTTCATTCAGTGTTTTGACTTAAACGTTATCGAATATTTGGACATTATTTAAATGGTTCAATTATTTAAATATACTGTTTAAAAATTGGAATATTATGTAAATATTTGTTTCCAATCAGTTGAAATTGGCTTGTTTCTGCAGCAGTACAGTAGAAATCCGGTTTGTGGTCACCTCGGCAATCTAGCCACCTCACAATTGCGGGCAAATTTTCACAGTCTCTTTCATTATCAATGTTAAAAGATAGGCTGTCTGCTTCAGTAAATCGGGCACCTCAATATTCAAGACAATGGTCATTGATTGCAGCCGCTACAGCACCCTCCTCAGCTTCAAACGCGGTATAAACACCCACTCTGCTGCTAACCTGTACAGTACACAGGCCTCGGGCTTCTCGCGCTGTTTCCTCGATGCTACTACTGTGGGTGGAGTGGACATGCGCGGCGCGTGGAGTGTTGGGATTGCGGGAGTGACATGAGCGGAAAATCGACTTCGCCTGGTGCCGCGGCCTAACCTGAGCTCCCGCGGCCAATTCTTGGTAAGGGATGTAAACATGCCACGAAGGAAGGAGTTGTCCTTACTTGAGACAGTGGACTTAATGAAAAACAGTGAGGCATAGAGAGTTAGCTGTGATCTATGGCATTGACAGAACACAAGTTGAATGCATTCTCAAAAGGAAACCTGAATACATGACAGCTTTTGTTTTAAATGTGACAATGCCTTTATTTTAATGAGATTGCAGAGTATGGTTGTTGAATGTTCATCACCCTTGCCTATTACCAATACCCTTAACATTATATCAGTGACTTGAATCACCCGACCTGTTTCAGTAATCAGGTCACCCCACTAAGTCGGTCACTTTTGCCCAGTCACTTGAGTCACTGGATTAGTGAGGATCTACTGTATTTGCAAAACTATGATAATCTAAATATTTACCAGGGGTTCTGGTGTCAAAACAAGCAATAAATGCCATACAAAAACAAATGTGTGTGATTGGCCCATTCAAAAAAAATGGTATGAAAATTAAATGAATAAATGTGTCAGTTATTAAAAGGATCGTTGAAAATAACGAATGTTCATTTTTATGTTGAAAAGAGCATAAAGTATATATTTAAGAGGGAGGGAAGCAAGCAATTATATGACTAACTGTATTTTCTTCAACTGTTAGGACATCAGGTCAGAGACGCCACTGAACAACCTTTGGGAGCATGATTTCTGGGGGACAAAACTTGCTAGCAACACCAGCCATAAATCTTATCGACCACTGACAGTACTTACTTTCAGGTAAAAAATGTTATGTGAATGGGATTGACGCATTCATGTTATAATATACACATGTTTTATATTTGCTTGCTGTTAACACAGAATTTAATTTTATTTTAAGAAATCATCCCTTTGTCATCACTGCCTTTCTCCAAGCATTACAATTAAATTGATAGAAAATTGGAGCTGCATTACCTATTAGATATATTGTCCGGCTCACTGCAGGCTGCTGACACCCTCATACATGCATTCATAACATCTTGGCTTGATGATGCAAACTCCCTGCTTGTCGGGCTGCCCAACTCCTCCTTCCATAGGCTGCAGATCATCCAGAACTCTGCAGCCCGTGTCCTCTCCCGCACCAGGCTCCGTGACCCATGTTCGCCTGACTCCACTGGCTTCCCATCACACAGAGGGTACAGTTCCAGATTCTGGTCGTCATCTTCAAAGCCCTCCATGGCCTTGCTCCCCACTTACCTCTGCGACCTCCTAACCCCCACCGACCTGCCTGCTCCCTCCGCTCAGCTGGCTCAGTCCTGCTTCATATCCCCGCCTAATAGCGGCCGGGCCATCAGCCACTCTGCCCCCACCCTCTGGAACTCCATCCCACAGTATCTCCACCTCGCCCCCTCCCATGCCTCCTTCAAGATCCATTTCAAAACCCTTCTCTTCGAACATGCCTTTTATCACCCTCCTTCCCATTTGCCCTCCACCCTCCTCGATCCCGATCCCGACCCACGGCTCGGGTCTGAAACACTGATTGTCCAGGACGTCCTGGGGATGTTCTCCCAACGTGAAAGGCACTATACAAATGTAATTTTGTTGTTGTTGTATTTACTGCCTTACCAAGTATAATATACACTTTTATAGTAATGCGTTTTGCATTTTCTTTTCCTTTAGATTGAACCATTTGATGTCTGGAGGACTGCACCCTGTTGGGTTTCACGTGGTCAACATTGCACTACATGGTGCTATTTCTGTAGTTGCACTGGATGTATTCTCAGTATTTATGGGTGGTCTGGCACATGACGAACAAGGAACTCCTCTAAATATGGCACCAAAAGCATCATTCTTAGCTGCACTGCTTTTTGCTGTTCACCCAATACACACAGAAAACGTAAGCAATTTAGTGGCTTAATTCCCAATTAATACTATAGTATGTTTCACATCTCACTTCGGATGCTTTTTTATTTCATGCAAGTAATTAGGATTTACTTGACTATCATAATGAGCAATTCCTATTGTTGGTCATTTCTATTCTAAAACATCTGTGTTGATATGAGAGGCATTGGCAATTGGTGATGAGAAGGTCCCCTAAAAATGATCATTATGTCAACCTTCAACAACTCCTGCAAGTTTTACAGTAATAAGTGTGTGCGTTAAACTACTTTACATTTGATACAGAACTTTCACGTCGGAAGGACACCTTTCACATAAAGTGCAATGCTTGACCTTTTGACTATCCTAGAAAAATATAGCACAGTTAAAGGACGAAAGTTGTGGTGAATGTTTCTGTCTGTTTAGCTGTGCAAGTGAACCAGCTTTAAGAAAATAAATCCAATTTGTAATTTAATGTAATTAATAAGGTTACCTTTAAATTTAAGCTATGATTTTTTTTAGATATGTAATTTTAAAGAAAATATGCTTATGTATGTTTTCTCCCCCTACTTCCCCCTAATTTAAATACCATTCTGTTTATACAAGACTGTTTAAGGCAAGTGGGTAGTCCACTTGTAAATCTATGTCAATATGACTTCTGAGCTATCCGGCAGGTCTGTGAGGGCATTATGGGTTAATTTGTCTGTGCTTCCTATCCTACACTGTGGAGAAGCACTTTGTCTTATTTCCTGCCTTGGAGAAGAACTGAACATGCATCATATGAGACATTTGCATTCAGACCCCCTTCCAGCTGCCGTGAACAAAGAACTTCTACTTGTCATAATGTCTCCTTTTTTCTAAATATAATGGTCTATTTCATTGAAACTTAGTCAATTATGCAAAAAACTTGCTGAATCAATTGTGTTTTTATGTTTGCATCAATATGGCCATCAGTTTAAAATAATCTCACTCTCAAAGCACTAAGACAGTTTATGAGCTGCATGAAATCAATTATACACTTTGCAAACCTAACATTAGCATTCACTGGTCTTTTTGAAACTTGTGTTTTATTTTAAGGTTGCTGGGATAGTTGGCAGAGCAGACCTCCTTTGTGCTCTGTTCTTTCTGCTGTCATTCATCAGCTACTGTAAAGCATTCAGAAAATGTATGTATAATTTTTTTACAGATTTTTGTGTTAGGTATGTTCATCACATTAGATGAGCCTCTGTTGTAGTAGAATAATTATGGGGTCACTTAAGTGTTCTTTGTCACACTGATCTTTCAGTAGTAAATGTATTATTCTTAAAAATAATCTATTTTTCATGGTAAAATTCAGTACTAGTTCACTAAGAACAGATCCCCCTGGAGAAGTCCATTTTGTATCATAACTGTCTTCAACCACACTGGAGCTGCAATTCATCCTTTGCATTTCATTCATCAGTCAATTGTGGGTTGATTGACATTGCCTATGTACACTATAACTGTGCTGTATAACTTTTCATCATTTGTTTTGAACTGTTTTTAATAGGGTATTTTCAAATCACATTCAAGTGAAAGTTCTATAGACACAAAAAAAATTCAGTCAATGTGATGCAAACGTACCCAGGATACCTTTGAGGAAGATTTATCAATGGAATTGCTCTCTGCCCCTTCCTCTATGCTGAAATGTGCAGTATTGTAAGCATTGACCTAACTAGGTTGAGAACAATTATCAGATAATTTTGTGGATAAGTAAATTTATCTAAACTTTCCCCTTTTAAACTGTTTCAACCCTCTCTAATTACTTGGTAAGAGTAAATTTATCTTGTCAGAGCTGCATTGTGGAGTCCTGTAACATATTGGTTAGAGCACTCACCTTGCAAGCAAGAGGACCCGGGTTTGATTCCTGGGATGGGCCAAACCTTAGGCAGGTTTCCTTGCTCCAAATGTGTGTTTACCAGCAGTAAGAAGGGATCCAGTTGTTATTCGATTGTCGGATCTCTTTTCCAGGTGTAATAATCACTTCAAAAACAAAAATTATATAAAAAAAAGTGGTCACTCAATCCATGACTGTTTGTGGGACACTGCTGTGCGGATTTTGCCCATAAAATATACAGTTATTTAATTTTACAGTGTATTCTGTGAAGCGCTTTGAGACATCTCAAAATGTGATAAAGCGCTATATCAAATGCAAGGATTATTATTATTGTACCTTGTATTTTTCTCCTGCGTGGTGCTGGTAGAATTTAGTAGTATAATAATCTTTCAATTTATATCAGTGGATATATCTCATTGAAACCAATATCACAACACAGTAACTTCACATAAGTTTCAAGAACAGGGCTTGGAAAATCCACGAAGATAGCAAAAAATTGGAAGAAAGACTAGTTGGAATATGTTCTGGCCAATATAATAAAAATTATATATAAAAAAGTGGTCACTCGATCCATGACTGTTTGTGGGACACTGCTGTGCGGATTTCGCCCATAAAATCTACAGCTAATTCATTTTACAGTGTGTTCTGTGAAGTGCTTTGAGACATCTCAAAGACGTGATAAAGCGCTATATAAATGTGTATTTACTTTTTCCTATATAACAATGAAATAATAGTAATATATATCTTTCATTTTTAATCAATTATATTTTATCGAGTACTTAAAGACTTTTTTATTTTATATAAAAGCAAGTTATATTATTATTTGTCACGGTCAGTTCTACCTGTGGGGAAACTGATTTGTTGAAACTTTCTGTAGGAACTCTACAAAAAATTGCTGCCCAGCATTTTAAGAGTAGCATTCTCCACTTTGTTTTGACACTTCATTGTGGGGTCTAACTACAAACATTTGTTTTTCCTTTCTTCCGTCCAAATATTTCTTGAAATGCAGCTATTGGGTTACATTTTGGTTGACCTATGTTTTTTTTTCAATTTACTGTTTGGAGAAAATGCTGCTGTAATATGGCTGGAGTGCTGCTTTTGCCAATTTCATATTGTATGTCTTTAAACAAAGGATCCGGTATATCATTCAATTAAGTTTGATGCTGCAACCTCTGACATATAATATTATTATATTAATATATGTCAGAGGTAGCAGCATCATATTATCAGAATTATGCTGAGGTAGTTGTTTGGAAAGTTTTATTATATTTAAGGGGCAAAGCGCTAAATGACAATTAACACAAATGTTACACTGTTTCCAGATGATGCACAAGGAAAATTCTCTCTCATCTGGATTCTTGTCAGCTTGCTGCTGTGTGGAGCAGCGATGCTATGCAAGGAACAGGGTATCACAATCCTGGTAAGGAAGCACGTGGTTATAAGCAGTTAATTTTTTNGGTCTTTAATCTGTCTTTATTTGCAGTTGAAACATTATTACCTGGATGCAGCTTTACTATTGTGCTTTTTATATACTCACAGGGTGTGAATGCAATATTTGATGCTTTGGTGATCTGTAAAATAGATATTCTACATTTGGGAAGTGGACTACTACAGAATAATACCACATCGGAGGTAAAAGTACACCTGCAGGATTTCACAGATGTTTGCAGTCAACATATTTGACATTTGTTTTCCCTTGTACAATTATTTACCCCAATCGGTTAAACTCACCCCTATCTTTTCCCCTCCACCCACCAACTGTTCAAACAAAATAATCACATGACATGGTCTCAGGCAGCTTCCGTCAATCTTAAGCTGACTGCTTGGAAGTGTGTGAGAGATCTGTGAGTTAGCTTGCTAGGTGTCTCCCCGCTCTCTTGAACAACTGAGATGTATCATGTGGAAAATTGTGCCAAAGATGCAAAGTTCTCTTTCTCGGCTGTAAGAGTTTAACATAAACTGATCTGGAGTATTTGATGATACTGATACCCAAGTGCATAAATGCTCTTATTTATTATTGCCAACATCCCTCTCCTTGATGACAGCAAAAGGATGTCAGCTGATGCTTCTTTCTCCTTTGGAATAATACGATAGTATCTAAATTTATATTTTCATCTGAATGCTGCCAAGACAGGGAATTCAAAAGGGCCTCAGCAATGCACTGGAGTATCAGCCTGAACTATGTGCTCAAGTTCTATTGCGGGCTTCAACCCATAATCTTCTGACCCAGAAATGACAGTAGTATTATCTGCGCTAAGCTAACGAGTAAATGAAATTATATAAAAACATTGCTTTTGATAAGATAAAACAATGCAGCAACTGAGGCCTGTTGTTTTTTTAAATGGAAAAGTATTTCAATTATTTTCAACTTAGATAATGCATGGGATGGTAACATACCTATTATTTGTTTTATTTTTCTTTGTGTTTTGATCATTCTATCTATTTCTCTTTTGCTTTCTCAGCAAAAAATAAGGTGGAAAAGGGGATTTTTCACACGAATTTTCCTAATAGCATCTGGAGGAATAATTCTGCTCTATGGTAGATGGAGAATCATGGGGACTGGACCTCCTGCTTTCACTGAAGTTGATAATCCAGCGTCCTTTGCAGACAATATACTTGTACGAGTAAGTATTTTGTGAAGCTTTAAAAATACGTAACTGAATTTTTTCCCCCCTTTTTTAGCTCGTCAGAGATAATGTTTAAAATCCATGTAAAATAGCATTGGTCACATTTAACAACAGAGGCAAACGTATATCTTGTGTGTGTACCTTGGCAAATTGTCAGCCCTTCATGTAACCAGGCAGTGAGCATCTTAATTCAATTGGAAGGATGTTGCTGAGTCCAATTCTGTCCATGCACTCTTTTAGGAGGTCAGTGGTCATCTATACCCAGATATAACATAAATTGTGTACAAGAGAGACAAAAAAAGAGCATGCAACAGGGGAATATCTTTCTGTTTAAAAATTATATTTTGAAATTACAATATAAACATTTCAGCTTGGAAATAATGTAGATTCAGGACTATGTAAATCCATTGAAATCAGGAGATTTGATGAATATGGCTTTATCCATGTTGGAGTTCACCCATTATTATATTTCTTTGCTCCCAGCAACTATGTGTCAAATTCATAAGGCATATGTGTTTCTTGCAGTGTTCTCAGTTTGCACCCTGTTGTTACACCATCTATTATTTGTGAACAAAATGTCACCAGGCCTTCTAGTGGAGATAATATTTTTACTGTGAAATAGAAGGCAGTCCTATGATATGATTTAATTGCCTGATAATTTGGTGTCACTTTGACGAAATAGAAGAAATGCATGTATAAAGAGTAATGTTTCTTTTTATTTTGACAGACCGTTAATTATAATTACTACTATTCACTGAATGCGTGGCTGCTTGTGTGTCCCTGGTGGCTGTGTTTTG
This sequence comes from Callorhinchus milii, assembly GCF_018977255.1. Taxonomy (NCBI): domain Eukaryota; kingdom Metazoa; phylum Chordata; class Chondrichthyes; order Chimaeriformes; family Callorhinchidae; genus Callorhinchus; species Callorhinchus milii. The sequence goes on from NW_024704745.1 coordinate 47,419,496, forward strand.
ATTGGTCCATGGGCTGTTTGCCCCTTATTAAATCCATCAGTGACGTCAGAGTAATTGCACCTTTGGTACTTTGGTTCTTCTTTACTGGACTTTTATGGCGAGCTTTATGCTCAGGAAACAGAGATGAAAGAAGGTAGGGTACCAGTTGGTTTTTCAGTTTATTCACCATTACCAATCAATCATGAAATAATTGAACATTTTAGTTAAACAAAAGTCTGCATGCCCCTGAAATGCTTATTATGTGAATGCACTGATATATTTTAAAATGACCAGAATAATCTGGAAAAATATTTTTGTTTAGTACCCCAAAATAACCTTTTTTATTTATAATTCTGTTTTAAGTCTTTTCTATTTTGAAGTTTGGTTGTGGCAGATTGGGACAGGCGAGATAGAAGATCTTCTGCTTGTTGTCTGCTTGTTCAGCCACCTGATGCCACAGCAGAGATTACAAACTTTTCTCCAGAAATTGTTGTATGCTGTAACATTAGCCTCAATGCAACATGTTATTCAGTTGGCATTGAAGAAAAAAGCATAATTTCTGTTGCTTTACAGATTTGCAGGCCCAAAATAATGTATTAACATGACTATATCGGCAGGAGGTAGTAGGTGACTTAATGACCTGCATGTTGGCCATTGCTCTTCAGTAGGGGGAGCTAAAATGGCTGAATTCCAGGTTATTAGCCACCTCAATATCACTTCCCCCATTGTTAATGCTCAGCAAAGCAGGAAATGACGTTAGCAGTGACTTCATGATCTGGAAGTTGCCCATTTCAGCCTGAAAAGCCAGCGAGCAAGTGGGCTGGTTGCATGCACAACAGTGAATGGAGTCCACAGTGAAACCACATTCTAAGTGAATTTAAGCTCTAGTGAAGCATATTATAATGTAGCTGTATTATAATTCCCAGTTATACATTATTCTGTACATATTTACTTACAGGTAACCATAATTCTATGTGTTGAATATTCTTACAGAATTCTTACTTCTGGAATCACACTTATGATAATACCGTTCCTTCCTGCATCTAACATTTTCTTCAGAGTGGGCTTTGTGATAGCTGAGAGAGTAGTCTACCTCTCCAGCGCTGGTTATTGCATACTACTGTCATATGGAATTTGCATGTTATGCAGACAAAGTAAGAGAATCAAGGTAATAATGCATGTATTATAACTTCTCAGATTTTTTGGTTTTATATTGACGAAAGTAAGAAATACTTATTAAAGATTAAAATTGATTATTTTAAAATTATATTTTTCTCTAATTGTTTTTAGAAAATCATTATCATCGCTCTGCTGAGTTTGGTGATTGTGAATGTTTTGCGCTGTATCAGACGCAGTTATCAGTGGCGCACAGAGGAAGATCTTTTTACAAGTGCCTTGTCTGTGTGTCCTCTCAATGCTAAAGTAAGCTATTCCAATGTAATATCAGAAGTTAAAAAGAACAATGTCAAGCTGTTTCTTAAAATATGTCTAGATTCCTGCTGTGAAATATCTTTCCTCGTAACCCATTCCAATTGTTGAATTCCCTCTGTGAAAATAAATACTTCCCGATGTTTGTCACAGTCCTGAACATATGCCTCCGCATGTCTTACAAATGCCTTACATTTCAATCCAATAACTTCATGGGCTGAATGTTGCATCAAATTGCACTTATATAGAACCTTTAATGTAGGATGAATATGTCAAAGTATTTAATGATGATGAAATATATGGAGCAATAATGAGAAGAAAGTGAACTTAAGTATCAATAATTTTTAAGGACCAAAGACATATAGTCAAAGAGATTGGTTTGGAAAACAAAGAGGAGTAAGACAAAGGGACATAGTGGGAGAGAGCTGGAACATAGGAGCATAGAAGAACAGGAATAGCAGGAGGCCATTCAGCACATCAAATCTGTTCCAAGAGTTTATTGAGTTTGGCATAGCATTTAATCTAAGTTCTCCGCCCTGTTGCCATACCGTTTGCTATCTCTAATACTGAAATACTTCTCTATTTCTCTGTTAAATATCCCTATCAATTCTGCACCTACAGCTTTCAGGGGTAGAGCATTCATCATCCTCACAACCATATGTGAAGAAATGTTTCCTGACCTCAGTCCTGACTTAGTTCTGATTTCAAGGGTATTCTCTTCAGCCCCCCACCCCCCTCCACTCCCTGGCTGAAGGCGCTTATATAGCTTTCCCCAGGTACTTTTTTATGGTCAATTTATTCTGCGTTATACAGTTTCCCTTTCCATTCAGGATTGATGAAGTCATTATTTTGCAGGTTCACTACAATGTTGGTAAGAATTTTGCTGACAGAGGAAGAGAAACATTTGCAATCCAGTATTATAGAGAAGCAGTAAGGTAATTACCTTTCTTGTTATGATTCAATTTTTAAAAAGGACAAAAAAATTGTTGTTTAGTTCTTTGATTGGATAGTTACAAAAGGGTTTGCTAAGTGTGTTGTGTTTCTTTCAGGCTCAATCCAAAGTATGTCCATGCTATGAATAATCTTGGAAACATTTTGAAGGAAACAAATAAACTGCACGAAGCAGAAACGTTGCTTTCCAAAGCTGTGGCTATACAGTATGTCTCAACTAATCCTATAATTGAATTTAATGCTTAATGCTTGATTTTTTTTCCACAATGTAATCTTGTTCTGATGCAAGTCACATTATTAAAGCAAATCAAACATGTACTTGATAGGAATATAAAAAAACAGCAACAAAAGGAGGTCATTCAGCTCATTCAACCTGTTCCATCTGTTTATTAGTACTTGGCAAATCTTGTAATCGCAAAGACCTTCCTTTCACCAATAGGCACAGAAAATGAACCCTCATCTCAGCTGGCAAATATGGTTCCAATTTGACAATAAAGATTTTTTTCTTTTGAATAAAAGGTTTTCCATTAAAAAAAATCTGATTTGAATTCTTATTTATCAATCTATCAAACATTCTAATGAATCATTATGGTTAATGATCGACTCAAACACAAAGTCCTAACATTTGTAAATGTATGAAACATCTTTTTAATATCCCTCAGATTGAAGATTCAAATATAGGCTTCAAATCTATGTATAGTTGGATCATTTTGTTTTTTTAAAACCATTACATTTTAAAACGTCTTTTTACCAACAGGTGAGCTATTAATAAGGGAATCATAGAATGTTACCACACAGAATGTTCATCTTATCATGCCTGTGCTAGGGCTTTCTGCTCTGGCATTTTTTCCACATATTCTTTAATATGGGTAAGAGCTACTAGGATTTAAAAAAAAGATCAACAAGCTTATCAGGCTAGATCATAATATTCTCGACCAGACTGACCTGGATGAATAATCTTAATTTGCCCTCTTTTGGCCTCGGCTTCTTGTAGACCTTCAATAAACATAAAAGTGTAAACCTTGAAACAAATTAAATAGTCTAGAAATTCTCTATTTCTAATCTCAGCAGAAGGTCTAACTCTCCCACCATTGTCTATCTAGTACTTTACTATGTTTTAATAACGAAGTACTTTTCACGTTTTGTTTTGCTTAGACCTGATTTTGCTGCAGCCTGGATGAATCTAGGAATTGTGCAGAACAGTTTGGACAAGTTTGAAGATGCTGAAAGGAGTTACTGGACTGCAATTAAGTACAGAAAAAAATATCCAGACTGCTACTACAACTTGGGACGCCTGGTATGTCCATTTGTCGGGTCCTGTAGCTCAGTGGTTAGAGCACTCGTCTTACGAGCGAGACACCTGGGTTCAATTCCAGGCAGGGTGAAACCTTCGGCAAGTTTCCTTACTCCACACGCCTAATAATAATCCCTCCAAAACCAAACAATAATAAATTGGTCATTTTCAATCCATGACTGTTTGTGGGACACTGCTGTGCGCAATTGGCTGCTGCATTTCGGCCACAAATATACAGTCAATTCACTTTACAGCATATTCTATGAAGCGCTTTGGGACATCCTCCCGACGTGAAGAGCGCTATATCAAATGCAAGGATTATTATTATTATCTAGAAGATGTGAAAGGTCCTATATCAAATGCAACGATTATTATATTATTTATTGGCATTTTAAACGTGTTGGAATTTAAATGTAGTGGGTTAGCACCCTGGCCTTTAGTCTTGGGTTTGGATCCTAGGTTTCAGTCTTCATACATGAATGCAAGAAAAATATTCTTGTTCTGCATCCTGTTGAGGTCCTCTGTTAAATGAGTTTGGAAGCATCAACTCGGTTCCATGATTCGCGTGGTCTTACAATGCAAAAGTATCTTAATTTGAAACGAAAATCGTCCATAGATGGTCATCTTCTGACAACTACCTCTAAAACAGTACCATTTAATTTATTATGTCAATCTATTTTGTTTAACCTGTTCATTAATATTTGCCTTATTGTTAGTATGCAGACCTACATCGCCATGTAGATGCTCTCAGTGCTTGGCGGAATGCTACCATTCTGAAACCTGACCACAGTCTGGCATGGAACAACTTGATTATATTACTTGATAACACAGGTAATTAATTAGTTATGTAAGTTATCTGTAAAGTAGTCGTTATTTTTCTAGGGTTGCATTTTGAGAGTTTATTGTAATGATTTATAAGTTTGTACAGCTATGAAAGTACCAGTGGTTGATTGTGAATACTGTATTGTCCATAATTTCCCCTCATGATATGTGGGGAAACATTAATTACTTATTTTAATGTTTAGAGGTTTTTTTTATTATCTTTTTGTTGTCTGTTGATACATTCAAAGCATTCGCAAATGTCTGCAGAAATCCAGTTTTTCCCTTTTATGCAATACAAACTGTTAATGAATATTTAAATGTATTTTTCTACAATGAACATGTATTGGCTCCCATCAGCTCCTCCTCAAGCACTGACAGCATCACCATCCATGGTTGCACACTCCACCTTGCTAAGTCATTCTGGAACCTTGGGGTCTTGTTTGACCCTCAACTATCCTTTCTACCCCACATCTGCACCATGACCTGCTCTGCCTTCCCTACCTCTGCAACATCTCCCGGCTCCGCCACTGTCTCACACCACAGGCCGCCGAAACCTCACACTACATCAGGCTCGACTATGCAAATTCAATGCTTGTCAGCCTCCCTAACTCCTCCCTCCATAGGCTGCAGATCACCCAGAACTCTGCAGTCCATGTCCTCGCCCGCACTAGGCTCCACAACCCCTTCCTTGCCCAACTCCACTGGCGTCCCATCACACAGAGGATACAGTTCAAGATCCTGGTCCTCACCTTCAAAGCCCTCCATGGTCTTGCTCCCCCCTACTTCTGCTTGCTCCCTCTGCTCAGTGGGCTCCGGCCTGCTTCACGTCCCCCGACTTGCTAGCCTCACTATTGGCGGGCCTTCTGCCACTCTGCCCCTACCTTCTGGAACTCCATCCTGCATTCCCTCTGCCTCGCCCCCTTCCTTGCCATCTTCAAGACCCATCTCAAGACCCTCCTATACGACTGTGCTTTCGATCTCCCTGCTTCCCCCACTGCCCTCCGCTTTCTCCAACCCCGGCACTGACCCCCAGCTCGGGTCCATAACTCTGTCTGTCCAGTGCCTTGGGACATCCTCCTGACAAGAAAGGCGCTTTACAAATGTAATTTTGTTGTTGTTGCTCAAGATGGAGGATGTTCATTGGACATGCTGTTCAATGGACTCACCCCTCCTTACAAATAGATTTACTGTAAACATTGCTTTCATGATGTATGTGGTATTAAATGATGAAACAGTTAAACTATGGGTATTAATATATTCTATCTAATTGCAAAAGAGTTGAAGCAAATCATGGTCATTTTGGGCATATTTATTTCAATATCCTAACCATTTTTTTCTCCCAAATCATAGGTAACTTAGCACAAGCTGAAGCAATTGGAAAAGAGGCTTTAAAAGTGCTGCCTGGTGATCACACTATCATGTTTTCATTCGCTAATGTGCTTGGCAAATTAAAAAAGTACAAGGTAAGTATGAAAAGAAAGTTTTATTATAGTGTAGCCTTTATTGGGGGATTAGGCTAGATAGTTGATCTATCTTGAAGGATTGTTAGTCATTTTATTTGTTGCTTTTTTTCTGACACATACGAAAATTCATTTCCATGCTTCAAAACTAGAAATTTCCAGTTGTCTGCATGGAGTGTGCACTCTCTCCACAGACAGACATACTCTGCTCACCTAATCCCAGGAAAGTATTAATAATCTTCGCACTTTTATATAGCGTCCTATCACATCTTCAAAACACCACATGGTGCTTCAGAGTTATACTGTAAAGTTGGGTGTAACTTTTCAGACAAAATAATAGGCTGGAATATGAAGCGAATAGTGTAAATGGGTTCAAAAGGCAACTGAATACATCTCTCTAGAGAGAAAGAATTGAGGTATATTGGTGAGAAGGCTGGTAATTGACTTTGAAATCTAATGAAAAGAATGGATTTGCCTTTTCGTTTTCTACAATTTCTAATGCACCTGTTTATGTGTAAAACAACTTTATATGTAATTTGTTTAAAAAGTTACCATGAAATATCCTGATCTTCCTGTTCCGAATCAGAAATGCGATGTTTTAAATCATGGTCTCAATATCTTTTTTCAAAGAAAAAAATGGGAAAAGAGCCATTGCTTGAAATTTGTCACATTTCATGGCCCAGATTTGGAAATGTAGAAAAGACAATCTCCCCAGTTATCAATCTTATCAGCTTATAGTAATTTGTTTTCTTCATTTTTATTTTGCACTTTTCAAAATTACACATGGGAATTGGCTTTTGCACTGAATGAATACATATTCCATTTAAGATTAAGGAGGTATCTAAATTCATGTAGAAGCTTGAAAATAATCTGTGCCCTAATAACTGTTTTTGTTTTTCCAGGAGTCTGAAAGTCTGTTTCTTAATGCACTTCAGATTAATTCTAACATAGCAAGTTATCATGGAAATTTAGGTAAGGTTTTGTTTTATGTATTTGAATACTTAATACTCTTCAAACTCATTCTATTCTTGAAGCAGAGCGTATATTTGTCCATGTTTACTCAACTATTTTACTGTAAATATCTGTATCTAAATGTAGAGTTTAGTTTCTCTCCATTTGCTGAAAAATAACAAAACCAATAGACAAATTTAGTATGACTTACAGACAGAAACTTAGAACTTTTAATATATAAACATTCTGTGTTCGATAGCTTTTTTGGTAAGACACAGCACCGAGAATGAAAATAATGCCGGCCGTTGCTGCAGTGTGTACTGGAGCTGAGGGGAAAGCAAGCGCGTCTCCTTATCCACTGTGTCCTTAGCAACTGCCGACTCCTGCCACTGATTGGGAGAGGGAGAGGACGGGGAGGGGAAGACAGGGAAGGGAGGGGTAGACTGTGGGGGTGAGAGAGAGGTAGGGGAGAGAGATAGGGATTGAGAGAAGGATTGAGAGGGCATTATATAAATGCAAGTTGTTGGTTGGTTCCAAATAATAGTATAAACACCATCGGTTAGGCTCAACCTATAGCCCTGTAGCTCAGTGGTTAGAGCACTCGCTTTGCAAGCGAGAGACCTGAGTTCAATTCCAGGCAGGGCGAAACCTTGGGCAACTTTCCTTACTCCACACGCCTAATAATAATCCCTCCAAAACAAAAAACAATAATAAATTGGTCATTTTCAATCTACGACTGTTTGTGGGACATTGCTGTGCGCAATTGGCTGCCGCGTTCGTCCACAAATATACAGTCAATTCACTTTACAGTGTGATCTGTGAAGCGCTTTGGGACGTCCTCCTGACGTGAAAAGCGCTATATCAAATGCAAGGATTATTATTATTATTATTGAGGTCATGAAGCGATGTTGGAAGAAAGAATGACAAAGTATGATAGAAAAAGTGAGTAAGGCACCAGTGAGATTCAACATTTGCTCCAGTGAATCTGCAGTAAATAATCTTTATATAGTGCCTGATCATGGTCATCAAGATGTCTCTTAAGATTTACCCTGAAGTGTGACTACATATTTGTAGGTGTAACAAGGCACCAACTTTGCATACAGCAATATCCCACAAACAGTTATGAGGTGAATATTCAATTTTATCTGAGGGATTGTTGACCTTTCTCTTTTTGAATAGTGCCATGCGATCTTTAACATCCACCCGAACAGGCAGACAAGGACCAAGCACTCTGAAACACTATCCTGCTTGAGGGGCGCAACATAAATGCAAGTTGTTATTAATTAATATCTCAGTGGAGTCCTGTAGCTCAGTGGTTAGACCACTGGCCTCGCAAGCGAGAAACTTGGGTTTGACTCCCAGCACGGCAAAACGTTGGGCAAGTTTCCTTACTCCACACGCCTCTGCTTACCTAGCGGTAAGTAGGAACCCGGTTGTTAGTCGATTGGCAAATCACTTTTGGGGGTAATAATTCCTTCCAAAAAAAAATTGGTCACTAAATTCACGCCTGTTTGTGGGACACTGCTGTGCGCAATTGGTTGCTGCGTTTCGCCCACAAAATATACAGTCAATTCACTACAGTATATTCTGTGAAGTGCTTTGAGACGTCTCGAAGATGTAATAAGATGCTATATCAAATGCAAGGATTACTATTATTATCTCATCTAAAGGATGTCAGTACAGTACCCACAATGCAACACTTCCCCAACACTCCACTAGAGTGTCAGCCAAGACTATGAGTTCAAAGTCCTGACATGGGGTTTCAACCAACAGCATAGTGCTATGACAACATTTGCTCAAGGCAATACTGCCACAACCCCAGAAGATCCATCTATCCTTTACTATAATAGTGTACCTGTACTTCCTTTATCAATTCTATCCCACTGCACTAACCAGTACGCAAACAAATTATATTTTAACACGGTTTGTCCCACCAATCTCTATATACCCATCAACTGTCTAACTTTCCCAATAGATCAATTTCAAGATACTCACCTGCATCCATAAATCCCTTCACGTCTCACGACTCGCTATCTCTGTCATCTTCTCCCACCCCTCTTCTGCTTGCCCCTCTCCTTGGCAAATGTGGCTCTGCTGCTTTTCCTCTGCCCCACCATCAATGACCGAGCCTTCAGCAACTACTCTCACCCTGCTTAAATCCTTTGTTCTTGTCCCCCTCTATCTGCCTTTAATTCTACCTGAAAACTTATTTCTTCAGCTGTGACTTTGGTCACCTTACCTCTCATCCTCCCTTGCTTGCGTCCCATAAAATCCTTGTGAGGTGTTCTGAGACATTATCCTATGTGAAGGATGCCATAAAAATGCAAATTGTAGTTGAAAGAAAATGTTTCCGTTACAGCTGTGCTTTACCATCGTTGGGGAAAACTTGTTCTGGCCAAGACACACTATGAAATAGCCCTTAAACTTGACCCTGCATCCCCTGGGATCCTGGACAACTACAGTCTTCTGAAGAAGAAAATCAGCTAGTAAAAAGCTGGACAGATTATACCGTGGAAAATTGAGTAACTGAGTCTACATGAGCTCACTGTTACAAATGGAAAACATTGACACCTGCTGAATTGAGCAGCTACAATATTAGAATATTGGCATCCTGTCGAAGAGTCAATTACCAGTATTAGCAGATGCGTGTTGTTGGGCCTTGGGCTCGGAAGTTGAAAATATGGAACAATACCAGCAGGTGCACTCTCCTGTCATCTTGCTGGTGAACCTTTTCTCCCAAGGGTGTCGAAGGAGTAAACATTCATAGAATGCCATTACTTTCAACTGTTTTGAATTCTTGACTGACCCTTTGGGGAGCAGTAAAAGAGAGGAAGGGGACTAAGGTGAACAGGACAAGGTGGGAAAAGGAAAACAGGGAGAAGAGAATAGTTGGCACTCTTGAGTTGCCTAGATTGAGTTATTGATATTATTGATATTAGTCAAGAGTAGTTATGATGATATTATCAGTCCATATCTGAAAGATGCTGAAAGAGAACATTTGAATATTGCTGGAAATAAAGGCTGAAATTGATGTTCCAGAAGCAAAGTGTTCCAGTTCTGCAACAAAAATTACATTTGTAAAGCACCTTTCATGTCGGGAGGATGTCCCAAGTCGCTGGAATTGACTTACATGGTTCATGAGAGTTGTTATTTTTCTGCCTCTGTGAACAATATTCTATACAATCCCAATCCTTGCAATTTTCATAGAAATATCGGAAAAATACTCTGAATATGAAGTTATACTTCACACATGCATGATAAATCTCAGATTTATTTTGTACTAGCTGTACCGGTTGCAGCTATGCCTGCAACCAAAGGATCCAATATGGAATGTAGATTTCAGCGATACCATGCGCAAACCATTTAACATGCCATAAACACTGTAACCTTAAGAAAAACTGCCATACATGTGTGATGAGCTTGTTTAGGTCATAGCTCATCAACGATAGGAGATACCCCCCAAAAATGTCCGTGATACTCCCCCATGCAAGACCTTTCTGATGAGGTATAAATCATGTTTGTGTCAATCGGCTATTGCATTCTTGGTGGACAGACACAGACGTTTTGTCTTTATTCGTATAGATTACAAGTTAATGCGATATACTCAAACCTGTTTTCAGCAAAGATTCAGGGAACTGGACTAAAGTTGTCTATATGTAAGGGTGGCCTTTGAGTAAGGGTTCATTAACCGGGCCTGACTTTTTTTAATTCCCATGGGCCCTGATGAAGATTCCCACTAGACTCTTAGCACGTTTTCCAACATCGCCTCACGGCATCACATAGGCTGCTCAGTGTGACCTGGGTAAATGTGCTAGAATCTAGCTGGAGTCTACACTTGGGCCCATGGAAATTGGTGATGCATTCCCAATAAGTAAACTTTAATTCACTTAGAACAGGCTGTTAAAAAGGTACACTAACCGGACAAAATAAGAGTAGCCACTTATTTCTCTAGACAGGTGGTTGATTATGGAATAGAGGTGGTTTATTTTGGAAAATTGATCGGGATTGTTCCAGGGTGGTTGTTTGCTGAGTAAAGATGGTTGATTCAACAGGTTTTACTAATTAGTTTAGATTTGTTGTCCTGTAATGTAAATTGATTGCATGCTTCGATTTGTACATATTTTAACATGTAAAAATTTATACTCCCAATTAAAATGTGATTGCACATTCAACCTTTGTACTGTACAAATTTCAGTCTTGGGATTGGAATATGTGGAAAATTACAGATAAGATATAAAAAGCACTGACATCCCTAAAGGATACTTATCTTTTCTTTCTTTGACTTGTTAATTAAAAAAATTCAAACATCAGGTAAGCGTGAGTGTGCTGATCCCCAGCACAGGTTAGTGTTAATGCTGATCCCCAACACAGGTTAGTGTTAATGCTGATCCCCAACACAGGTTAGTGTTAGTGCTGATTCCCAGCACAGGTTAGTGTTAATGTTGATCCCCAACACAGGTTAGTGTTAATGCTGATCCCCAGCACAGGTTAGTGTTAGTGCTGATCCCCAGCACAGGTTAGTGTTAGTGCCGATCCCCAGCACAGGTTAGTGTTAGTGCTGAGCCCAGCACAGATTAGTGTTAGTGCTGATCCCCAGCACAAGTTAGTGGGTGGAAATAAAAAATAATAGGGGGCAGAAAATATTAATGGGAGTGGTTTATACACCTCCAAACAGTGATCACAATATAGCACAAGGTATTAATCAGGAAATCAGTTGAGCATGTAGGAAAGTTAAAGCGATAATAGTGGGTGATTTCAATCTCCACGTAAATTGGGAAAACCAAATCGGCAAAAGTAGGTTAGAAGAAGAGTTCATTGAGTGTATAAGAGATAACTTTCTAGAGCAGCATGCCGAGGAACCAACTAGGGGACAGGCCATCCTAGACCTTATTTTGTGTAATGAAATGGCTAGTCGGCAGTGTAGGTATTAAGACTCCTCTAGGGCAGAGTGATCACAATATGATTGAATTCTGCATTAAGTTAGAGAGGGATATAGTTAAATCCGAGGCAAGTATTCTGAATTTAAATAAGGCTAATTTTGTAGGTATGAGGAAAGATTTAGGTAAAATAGACTGGAGAATAAAATTAAGAGGTAAAAATGTAGACCAAGTGGCAAATATTTAAGGTTGTAGTGCATAATTCTCAGCGGTCGCATTTTCCCTTGCGGAATAAGAGTACCACAGGGAAAGCAAGTCATCCGTAGCTAACTAGAGCAGTTAGGGAAAGCATCAAATTAAACAGAAAAGCTTATAAAACTGCAAATCTGAAGATTGGGAGAGTTTTAGAAACCAGCAAAAATAAACCTAAAAAACTCATTAAGAGCGAGAAAAAGGAGTTTGAGGGCAAGCTAGCTAGGAACATTAAGTCAGGTTGTAAAAGTTTTTACAAATATATTAAGAGGAATAGGCTAGTGAGGGTAAATGTAGGTCCACTTCAGTTAGAGACGGGAGAAGTTGTAATGGGGGATAAGGACATGGCAGAGTCCCTAAATGGGTACTTTGCATCTGTCTTCACCCTAGAAGACACAACAAGTCTGCCAACAATAGAGATGCACCAAGGGGATAAGGACAGGGAGCAACTTAGGGAAATTTTCATTAGTAGAGAATTGGTGCTAGGGAAACTGTTAGCACTAAAAAGTGACAAATCCCCTGGTCCGGATGGCTTGCATCCCAGGGTTTTAAAAGAGGTAGCTTATGAGATAGTGGAGGCCTTATGTCTGATCTTCCAAAATTCCTTGGATTCTGGAACAGTCCCCATGGATTGGAAGATCGCAAATGTCACACCACTATTTAAAAAAGGTGGAAAGGAAAAGATGGGGAACTATAGGCCAGTTAGTCTCACATCAGTGATAGGAAAAATTTTAGAATCATTGATTAAGGATGTGGTAGTGCGGTATTTAGAGGAGCACAATATAATTAGGCCAAGTCAACATGGCTTTACAAAAGGGAAGTCATGTTTGACAAATCTCATAGAATTTTTTGAGGATATTTCCAGTAAACTAGATAAGGGTGAATCAGTGGATGTGGTCTATTTGGACTTCCAGAAGGCATTCGATAAGGTGCCGTATAAAAGGTTAGTCCAAAAGATAAGGGCCCATGGAATTGGGGGGAGCATATTAACATGGATTGGGGAATGGTTAACAGGTAGGAAACAAAGAGTAGGGATAAACGGGTCCTTTTCAGATTGGTGGGATGTGACTAGTGGAGTGCCACAAGGATCAGTCCTTGGGCCTCAGCTATTTACTATCTACATCAATGATCTAGATGAGGACATCGAAATTAATATATCTAAATTCGCGGATGACACAAAACTAGGAGGAAGTGTCAACACAGAGGACGACATTAAAATAATGCAGTGCGACATAGATAGGTTAGGTGATTGGGCAGGTAGGTGGCAGATGAAGTATAATGTAGGGAAGTGCGAAGTCATCCACCTTGGTAGCAAAAACAGTAGAGCGGGTTATTTTTTAGAAGGGGAGAGATTGGAATGTGTTAGCGTCCAGAGGGACTTGGGTGTCCTTGTACACCAATCACAGAAAGTTAGTCTGCAAGTGCAGCAGCAATTAGGAAGGCGAACGGTATGTTAGCATTCATTATGAAAGGATTAGAGTATAAGAGTAGGGAAGTCTTGCTGCAACTATATAGGGCCCTGGTGAGACCACACCTGGAATACTGTGTCCAGTTTTGGTCTCCTCATTTAAGGAAGGATGTAGCGTAGATTTACTATGTTAGTACCAGGGATGAAGGGGATGAGTTACGAGGATAGGCTGACCAATTTGGGCCTATATTCTCTAAAATATAGAAGAATTAGAGGGGATCTTATAGAAAGCTATAAGATCATCAAAGGGCATGATAGAGTAGATAGTGGGAGATTGTTTCCCCTGGTTGGAGAAACTAAAACCAGGGGTCACAACCTTAAAATCAGAGGCCAGCCCTTTTGCACTGAGTTGAGGAAGAACTTCTTCACTCAAAGGGTAGTGAATGTATGGAACTCACTACCCCAAAGGGCTGTTGACGCTCAGTCCTTGAACATATTCAAGACTGAGATAGATAGATTTCTTATTGCAAAAGGGATTAAGGGATATGGGGATAAGGCAGGGTCAGGTTATTAGCTGGAGTTAAGAGTAGAAGATCAGCCATGATTGAATGACGGGTTAGGCTCGAAGGGCCGAATGGCCTACTCCTGCTCCTACATGTTATGTTTAGTGCCGGGCCCCGCACGGATCAGGGTCAGTGCCGGGCCCCGCACGGGTCAGGGTCAGTGCCGGGCCCCGCACGGGTCAGGGTCAGGGTCAGTGCCGGGCCCCGCACGGGTCAGGGTCAGGGTCAGTGCCGGGCCCCGCACGGGTCAGGGTCAGTGCCGGGCCCCGCACGGGTCAGGGTCAGTGCCGGGCCCCGCACGGGTCAGGGTCAGTGCCGGGCCCCGCACGGGTCAGGGTCAGTGCCGGGCCCCGCACGGGTCAGGGTCAGTGCCGGGCCCCACACGGGTCAGGGTCAGGGCCGGGCCCCACACGGGCTGATATGATACGCTCGTCGCTCGCGGGAGGAGCTGCTGTGCGGATTGCGTGGCTCACAGTGAGTCTGCGCGGTTGTCATGGCCACGGGTGACGCGGATCATTAACCTGAGGCTGGAACGGAAGTAAGTGTCGCGGCCCGAGAGCGGCTCCTCACCGTCATGTCTCAGACCCCCTCCCCTCCTCCCTCCCTCTACCCCCCTCCCTCTGCCCCCCCCTCCCCCCTCCCTCCCTCTACCCCCCCTCCCTCTGCCCCCCCCTCCCCCCTCCCTCCCTCTACCGCCCCTCCCTCTGCCCCTCCCTCCCCCCTCCCTCCTCTACCCCCCTCCCTCTGCCCCCCCCTCCCTCTACCCCCTCCCTCTGCCCCCCCTCCCCCTCCCTCTGCCCCCCTTCCTCTCTCTGCCCTCCCCCCTCCCCCCTCCCTCCCTCTGCCTCCCTCCCTCTGCCCTCCCTCCCTCTCTCTGCCCCCCCCTCCCCCCTCCCTCTGCCCCCCCCTCCCTCCCTCTGCCCCTCCCTCCCTCTGCCCCCCCCCCCCTCTCTCCCCCTACCCCCACTCTCTCTCCCCCTACCCCCCCCCTCTCCCCCAGTCCCCCCTCGTGCTCTCTCGCTCTCTGCTCTTCGCTCTTCATTAATTTGTTATCTGAATCTTTTGATCTTCCTGGTCTTTCCCGACCACAAGCGAACAATTTACACAGGCAGCGCGTCCCGAGGGGCTACAGACGAGGGTTTACACCCGAGATGGGGGTTCAGAAGGGAGATGGGCCTTGAAGGAGGTGAGGGTGACAGACAGGGATTCTGGGATGGATTTCCGGAGAATAGGGTAGAAAGGCCTGACTCCCAGCGGTGGGGCAGCCCAGGCCAGTGCCCAGGCCAGTGCTCGCCGAGCGGGCAGGATGGTAAGGAATGATAGTTCGCAAAGATCGGGAAGAGCCAGACTGCAGGGCTTAAACGTGAGGTCAAGGATCTCAAACTGGATCCTGTGGGAGATGGGGAGGCAGTGAAGCTGGGTGAGGATGGGGGGGTTGCGGGAGAAAACAGAACTAAATTGAGGAGCTCCCAGAGTTCTGAGGAATCCGCATCTTGCAGGAAGAGTTGGGAAATCCATCCACAGGCCGAGTCAAGCCGGTTCTCCTAGGCTGTTTTTGCTGCTCTGAATGAGTTGTTGGAAATCTCAGGTGTATGCACGCTTGGTGCTTTTACTCAAACGGGACTTTGGGGGAACAAAAAAGCACGTCACATTTTTGCATGTTCACAATTTATATTTGTGATATCTTGTGTTGTGCAACCATTTTGGGGGTCAGTTGTGTGTCTGACACATGCAGAAATCAATCACCATCAGGTAGCTCAGCCCAGACTCTTGAACAGTAACTTTCTATAAGTCTTTTTAACACTCAATTGCTGCTTTGTTCAGTAGGCCATCCGTGAGCTCCTCAATTTAGTTTTAACTAGAATTTAATGCGAATGGGTGAAATAACATTTTATATTTTTATTTGAAGAAGGGTAACTATTTTGCACAAGTCTCTTAGAATTCTGATTTAGAACTGCAGAATTTTTGTGAAGTAAATACTAGCTGTATTTGATTTATTATTATTACCATACAAATGCCTTTTTTAATCATTTCCAGTGCTTACGTAATGGTCATTAAGCCTACAGTATTCACTTCAACATTAAGGAATGCACTGAACATCTGTATCCACAGTGAGAGGCATAATTGGCAAAAAAAGGATTTTGGTAAGGCTATAATATACTGTACATTTATTAAAATATTTTGAAAGGGAATGGGAGATGGTTGGACTGTGAGACATTATTCTACACAAAAGGTGCTGTATACAGTACTTGTTTTTGAGCTGCACAAGTTTTTGAGCTGCACAAATTCACTCCAGAAAACTTCTGTCTTGTCCATACTTATTCCTGGAAGATTGAGTTTAAAACTTTTGCATATTTTTGGGTATCCAGATTGGATTGTGGATTTAAAAAATAAAAATGCCAATAAGGTATGTACAGTATATGGCTAGTAATTTGTATGACTAAAGTGTGCTGGTAGAAGAGAAAATGCATTCTAAAATAGTGCTATGGTACTAGCTATGATAATATTGTCACCATATTGTTACCAATATTACTATGGTAATATTGTGGACAATTTTCTAATAGCCTATACTAGGTTAATAGAAAATGAAATGAAATACCTCAAGAGCTGATTGTGAATATATTCTCCCCTCCACACATTAACCTGACCCAAAGAACCTTTTCCCCTTCCTTCAAAATGAAAAGTGAGAAAATTGACATATAAATAACAATAACAATTGGTCACTCAATCCACGACTGTTTGTGGGACACTGCTGTGCGCAATTGGCTACCAAGTTTCGCCCACAAAATATACAGTTGATTCACTTTACGGTGTATCCTGTGAAGTGCTTTGAGACGTCTCAAGGACATGATAAGGCGCTATATCAAATGCAAGGATGATTATTATTTATTATAATATAACTTGAGCTTTGCATTGTATCTGATCTGTAGCACAGTGGAGGAAAAACAAAGTTTTCCCAACAGGTCATATTTACAGGTCATATTTTACTGTGATAAAGAATAGTACTACTACTAATAATAATTGTTGCATTTGATATAGTATATATAAAATTTTGCAGATTACATGAAGATAGGGAGTGAGGCTAACTCCTCGCCGGCCTTCCCGCCACCTCCCTCCACAAGCTGCAGGTCATTCAGAACTCTGCAGCTCGTGTACTGTCCCGCACCAGGCTTCGGGACCACATCACTCCCACCTCGCTCGCCTCCACTGGCTCCCCATCCCCCAGAGGATTGATTTCAAGATCCTCATCCTCACCTACAAGGCCATTCACGGCCTTGCTCCCTCCTACCTCTCCAACCTACTATCCCCCTACCTACCTGTCCGTACCCTCCGTTCCTCTGGCTCCGGTCTGCTCCACATCCCCCGCCCCAACCACCCTACCATCGGTGGTCGGGCCTTCAGCCTCTCAGCCCCGAGGCTCTGGAACTCCATCCCCCAGTGCCTTCGCCGCCTCCTCCCTTTCCTCCTTCAAGGCCGGTCTCAAAACCTTTCTCTTTGACCGAGCCTTCAGCTCCCCTCTCGACTCTCTTCCCCTCCTCGCTCCCTCCCTTCCCTCCCCTCACCCTGACCATTTCCCCCCTGCTCGGGTCATGACCCAACTGTGCAGCGCCTTGGGACGTCCTCCTGACGTGAAAGGCGCTTTATAAATGGAATCTTGTTGTTGTTGTTGTTGTTGTAACGGCAAGGAAGATTACAAGCAATTTGAGAGGGACAAAGACCGATTACTTGATTGAGCAGAGATATGCCAAATGGAATTTAATGAGGACAAATGTGAGATTATACCTTTTGAGAGGAAGAATAAAAAGAACAGGTACGTTGGGTAGTAAAATTTTGAAAGGAGTGGAAAAGCAAAGGAATTTTGGGATTAATTTAATTCCTTAAAAGTGGGAAGGCACGTGGACAAAGCTCTCAAGAAACAAGGTAATGAAATCTTAGATTTTATAGGTAGGATATAGAATATAAAAGCAAAGAGCTAACGCTAAACATATATAAATCATTAGATCACATTTAGAATATTGTATCCAGTATTGGTCATCCCACTTTAGGAAAGATGTGAGGACAATAGAGCGAGTGCTGATGTGATACATTAGGTTGATAACAGGGATGAGTGGTTTGGTCTATGAGCAGAAACTGGAGGAATTGGTACTTTTTCTGCTGGAACAAAGAAGCTTGAGGGATAATCTGATTGAGGTCTTTGAAACTATGAGGGGCTTTGATAGTCAAAGGGGAGAAATTATTTTCACTGGTTGGTGAGTCAGTAACCAGAGAGCATCAATTTAAGATACTGTAGGTAGTGAACAAGAAAATGGGGAGATTAAGCAAAAAAAAATTCGGAACAGAGTAGTTAGGATATGGAACGCCTTTCTGGGAGCAGTGTTTGAGGAAGAAACTATTTTGGGCTTCAAGTGGGAACTGCAAATCCCTTAAAAAGAGTCAGTTACAGGAGTATACAGAAAGGGTAGGTAAATGGGACTGAAAGGATTGCTCTTGAGAGAGCTGCCACAGACATGATGGGCTGAATGGGCTTCTCCCGTGCCGTAAATTTCTGCGGTTCTGTGTTGGGAGGATGTCTTAAAGCACTTCAGGTTTTATTGTAAAGTGTAGTAACTGTGTAATTTACCATGTACCTGCACAGGCAGAACAACCTTGATTTAACATCTCATCCGAACAATGACACGTACAGTAATGAGGACGTCCCAAGCACTGCTTTGGAGTGTCAGCTCCAGGATTGTCCAACTGGCGGCCCGCATCCAGCCAGCAGGTCAATTAAATCCACCCCCTCCATTTCATCTGACCCACTTGCTCCCTCCATAACCCATATATGTTATGTTTCTGGAAGCAAAAACAAAAATATTGCCTATGTGTCCTGTGGACGTTTCTCAAATACAGCATCTAGCCATCAGCAGCCAAAAGGCTGGACCACCCTGGCTTAGACAATACGAGTTCAAATTCCTGACGTGCAGCTTGAACCTCAACCTTCCGACTCGAGGCGAGTGCTGCCAGCTAAGCCAAGCTGATGCATTTTGTCCACAACATTGTGGACTTAAAATAGTGCCTTTCACATAGAATAATGTCTCAGTGTAGTTTTATGAAGACAGTGGGCATAACCAAGAGGGAGTTTGAAGATGTTGACTTAAGTTTCCATATTTCCATATTGTTCCATTAATTGTGATGCTTATTACTTCAGAATCTAGAACATGATAATAATAATAATAATAATAATAATAATAATTTGTTTGATGTAATTAGTAGACACTAGCTGATTTGTGGTGGTTGTATATTAACGGGATATATTTTTATAAATGGCAGCCTTTTAGAGTCTTGAGTGGATAAATATGGGCAGGATTGTTATAAAGGTGCCAAAATCATACTGGCAGTGATAATAATAATAATAATAATAATAATCCTTGCATTTGATACAGCGCTTTTCACGTCGGGAGGACGTCCCAAAGCGCTTCACAGAATAGACTGTAAAGTGAATTGACTGTATATTTGTGGGCGAACGCGGCAGCCAATTGCGCACAGCAATGTCCCACAAACAGTCAGGGATTGAAAATGACCAATTTATTATTGTTTTTGTTTTGGAGGGATTATTATTATCTCAGTGTATTTTTATGAAGTTTTTATTTATAAAATTTATTTTATAAATAAAATTATAAAATTTATTTTATAAATAAAATTATAAAATTTATAAAATTTTATGAACTACAGTGATGTAGATAAAGTAAAGAAAGGAGTTATTAGAGAAGCTTCAAGTGTCTTGGAAGGGGGAGGGGGTCAGCCTAAAGCAGGAAGCCTAGATCTGGGCTGAGAAGAAAGGAGCAAACACTGAATGGCTTCAAAGAAAGGACAGGATATAATCCCACAAATGTATTCTGCTGCGGTTTTCTTGAAGGTTAGCATTGAAAGAGTGATGACCTTAGAGTAACTTCAGTCAATCTAACTGAGTTTGGGTTTGAAGTTCAGTCGCGTTTGTTTTCTCACCTGTTTCCTGCATTTTTTTAAAAAAACTTTCTAAAAATCCAGTTATAACTATCTGCTAGATGAGGCAGACTAGTCTGTTTTTCTCAGATGGAAGCTGAGGGAAGCTGTTGCTGTAATTTCAATTACGCACGACTACACTTTAATTTTAGTATTGACATTTCTTTCCATGAAGAATTATATTGATCAAGCAGCCAAAAGTCAAGATGGGTGCTTTGACTGCCAATATACACTATATTGGACCATTTGAATTAGTACATTATTGAATCATGGCAGCCAGTAATATTTTGCATAACTTAATTCCCATAAAACTGAAACTACAACAATCTGCATACCAAGAATATCCATTTTAATTCTGGTATTGTTGAGGATAATTCCCCAGCTCGCCAATGTGATAATTAACTGTAGTCAAGTTATTTTTGTTTTCACTGTCATTAATTATCACTCAATGGTTTGCACTGTGGGATATATTCCAGAGTACTTTTAAAAACTAGCCAATAGAATAAATAGAATCTGGCATTAAATAATAATTAAATCTTTGGCAGCACTTTGTAAATTTGTGCAGTGCTTCTGACTTGTCCTTTGTCAGTTCAAGTCACTCCTGCAGGATCCTATAATCATTCAGGGAATATTATTAATATATATGTGTTTGTATACATATAAGCAGTTTTGCAAATCTTAAATTTCTGTATTTACGTTTTTAGGGAGTTGCAAAAGCAGTTAATACACTAGAGGAATACAAAAGCTGAATGTAAAAAACAATGTTGCATTTAATATAGTGTAGTGCCTTAAAGCGTTGCTAAGATGTCTCAAATGCTTCACAATATTTACTTTTTAAATGTAGGGTTAGGGTTATTTTTAAGCAAACGCAACAGCCAGTTTGCACAAAGCAATGTTCCACAAACAGCCATGAAGTGAATGACCAATTTTTATCTAAAGGATTGTTGGCCAGGACACAAGGAGAAACTCCATTCACGTTTCAATTACTGCCATGGGGTCTTTAACATCCACCTGAACAGGCAAACTAGATGTCGGTTTAGTGTCTCATCCAAAGGGTGGCACCTCCAACAATGTAGCGCACCCCAGGACTCTTGGAGTGTCGGGCTGGACTCTTAAGGTTCTGGTAGTGGAAAGAGTGTAGTATTTAGTCAGCAAACAAGCTTTTGTTATGTAAGTTTTATTGGTGCTCACCAATGTACCATGTCCAGATGTCCTGCAGTGAATTCAGTCTCAGTTGTGGGATTTCACAAAGGCTGCACATCACTCCACAAGAATGAAAATCAGGAAGATAAGTCCTGCTCTAACACACTTAGTACTGACTGGATCGAGAGTGTTCGAGGTATAGACCTGGAAGCAGGTGATTTGGATAAAATATGTGTTAATCTTGCAGTGATCCAAGACAGGATCATCCAAGACAATCTAGGCTGACACTTCCAAGAGTTTTTTTTAAAAAATTGAAGATGAGAAGAGCAGTCCTCTTTTATGTCACTGCCATTTTCCAATCAATCCACAATCACAATGTTAAAGCTGAGCCGCTGCTCAGACTTCCATCAGACGTTCAAGTAATTTCAGATTGGGTATTGTGATCACTTGCAGTTGCAGAATACCTTGTTCTCTTTGGACATTGCCATGGCATTCTATAGCCGCTAGGTGGCTGAGTAAAACCATTTTTAAATTGCAGTGAAATTGCAGCTGTGTATGACCACAAAAAATTGTTTCCCTTTTTTTCCTGCCCCCAATCAGTGCAATGTTTTTCTTCTCCTAAGAATCCCTAATCTGAATTTGATAACAATCTCTTGATTAAAAGGAGAATTATTCTAGGATTTTTTTCGTATAAAAAGCAATTTTCTCTTGCCCCGGAAGACAATGCTAGTGTATGTTGCATGAACACTGTCAACCTGTGAGTAACTCAGCATTCTTTCAAGTGTTAGTCTAGATAGTCAATAACGGTAGACTCTTTGACTGGTATGAACATCAGATCCTGGCCTTGCTAGGCATCCACAAAATCATTTTCCTGAACAAGGAGCAGAAACTCTGTCTCTTTTTTCCCTCTCTCTATCTTGTACACTGAGGCCAATTGTAATTCCATCTCATGAGTACTGGAGGAGCATAGGATTGTCAGAGGTGCCTCCCTTCAAATGAGATGTTAAACCAAGATTGTGTCTGCCTGTTTAGGTCAACATTATGGATTCCACAACACTATTCAAAAAGAAAAGGGAATTTCTCTTTGTATTCTGTCCCAATGGTGCTCCAGATAAATTGGCCATTCAATTCATTTCAGTTTATGGGACTTTGTTGTGTGTAAATTGGCTGTCAATTTTACTTGCCACTACAATTGACAGCAATTACCTGCAAAGTATTTTGATGTATATGAAGCTATAGTAAATGGAAACGATTATTTTCTAAGATCTGTTTTTTGAGCCAGACAGGGATCTGCAGGACCCCAATGCACACTCCCTGGGTTTCCCAGCCCTTGGCTCTTGCCAAACTGCAGCTAATACTCTCCAGAATAGGTAAGCAGGGTACCTCCCTCCCGGCAGAGTATACGTTCCAATCCATACTTGGGAATTTCCATGCGTAGGTGGCATACAGTAAACTCTTGTCTGGTTTGAATACTCTTTAAGTATGGTGATGGGTGTTTGCATGTGTCAGACACCTGGCTGACCAATATAATTAACTAAGATTTTCATTGGGTATCCATGTTATATGTTGGACTCTCAATCATCTCAGAACAGTTGAAACTTCCAAGTATGAATGTTACGTGAGGTTAGAATTTAAATAGGAACTCCTGTTCCCTCCATCCCACACTCTTCCGATTCTCTCTTCTCCCTCCCTCGGTCAGGTGCCCAGACAACTTTATGAAGCGCTTTGAGACATCCTCCTGAAGTGAAAGATACTATCCAAATGTAAATTGTATTGCTATTTATGCAATGTGCCCAAAACATATTTTACACCATGCTGGTTATTCTATAAATGTCATTTGTACGTATTGTACAGCCTTTTGCTAACCATTCTGGAAATAAGACTCTTGCAAGGCATCATTAGCCCCTGACATTTGAAATTAGGGTGGTGATTAAAGTGTTTTTTTCCAGCAATGTCACTTTGTGTAGAGTAATTTTGTTTGCAAAGGAGCATATATGTATTCCAGCCTAGACTGACGTTTGAACTCCATTGTCCTCCTGGTGTGAGCATCACAAGATCTTAGCTGAACTGTCATCTGGAGAAGGGTGCAGGGATGGCTGCTTGAGATTGGCAGTGGAAAGGAACACAAGGGGCAGGACAAAGTAATATTAAAGAGTCTTAATCATGAGGTGGCTGAGGAGTGGTCTGTGGCTCATATCATTCTGGAGAAAGTGAGGCAACAGGAGGCATATTAACAGTAATGGGAAAACAAAACTTAAAACAGTAGATTTTTGAGGACATTAATTTCATTTTCAGTGATGTATGCATGTTTCAAATTGGACTGCATTGCAATATAGTAAAAGAGATGAGAATCAATAGTAACACTCAAATTCTCAAGATTACAGCGTCTGTTTATATTTTTTTGGTGAAAACGGTTTCCCAGTGAGAGCAAAAGGTTACAGTATTACGGGGTTAAGAGCACTTCACATGTTAAACCACCACTTGAGCATTCAGAGAAAGCTCTTCACATTTAGTACTTTAGTCTGATTTTGTATTTTGAAAGTGAATTTGGTTTGACACTAAAGCCCTTGCTTGGTGAACAACTTTATTCACAATTCACTGCAGTGAACTGGAAAGACCACTAGAGCTTTAATCCCCCATTGTGAATTAATTGCATGTTTTAGTCCTCTCCACTGACCCTTTGTGGCCTCTCTTGGGGCCTAGTTTATTCCTTTTAGGAAGTAAGGTGAGTCAGTCAAGCCAGACAAAAGATTGTTATACTTGAGCAAAGATCTTACACAATGGTTGCTTTATTTTATTTGATAAAAGAGATTAATTATTTTTCTCTTTATGGCTGCAGTGGTTACGCTTCACCTAAAAGTGTACAGTTATTTTTATAAGGACGTTGCAAATTAGCACATATTGAGTTGAATCAGCCCAATTATTATCAAGATATTATCAAGATATTACCAATAGTCACCTTTTAATCTATTTGATTTTAGCTATTCTATTTCCCTCTGTCTTGCAATTGAATTGAAATTGATCGAGGAATTTGTATTGATCCTTGTTTAGTTGTCTGGAACTGGAAATATGTCAAACTGTACAGACTCAATCCACCATTTAATGTCACTGTTCCCACCCATGTAAAACACTATAAAATATCACACACAAAGAACATCACAACTGGAAACAATTGTCCAAAGACCATGTTGTAAGATTAATTTTTCAAATAGTGGCCACAAATTTTACTAATTTAATCACAAGTCAAACTATTTGGGTGGTTGGTTTTCAATATACCAAATTAATTTTTGGTCACATGCGTAAACAGAGCCAATTTGTAGTTTTGCTATTTTTGGACAGGTTGAGGCCAAGTTAAATAATTTTGCAACCAACCTGGATTGAAATAGAGCAAGCAGCAATACATATCAAGAGAGCATTTTACTAACTGAATTGTTTATCGATAGATATCTCTATAAACATCCAGTTTCTGGTTCTGTCGAGCCAGTTAAAAAAGGGTGTTTTCAGTGTCATCAGCATGTCACTGAGGTCACTTTCTGCGCATTGCATGTTCCAAAGAAAGTGACATCAATGGTGCTTCTTGCACATAGGGAGCGACATCAGTCGTAACCTGATATCACAGAAGTTGGCCTTTTTTTGCAGTTAGTTTCAATGCTAGTCTGTGAGAGTTGCACTGCAAATACAGCTTAAGCACAAGCTTCAGTGGTACTCAAGTACCACTGATTATATAGACATTCTGCCTTTCCTACTCCACAGTGATGCCATAGGGCAGTAAAACCGTATTGCCTGCTTGCCTACTGTTGAAAATGCTGCTGTTGTTGCTGCAATGCGTGGTAATACAAATCTATTGAATCTTTTTAGTTTTTAAGCACTTTCCTGGTTTAGACTTTACTACTCTCAACCAAATACTGCCAGGACATGAGTTCCTGACATCTCAATATTTGCTTCTGTGCACTTTCAGTTATGGTTTGTGTACTATCAAATATTTTTAAAAATGCATAACCTGATTAAATGTAAATGAAGGGGGATGGAGGGCAGGAATAGGAGAGTGGCCGAATGCGCGGTCGAAGAAGGGGTTCTTGAGATTTGCTTTGAAGGAGGCAAGGGAAGGAGCAAGATGGAGGGACTGGGGAATGAAGTGTACATCCATGGATGCTGATTCTGCTAGTGTCTGAGGTGGGGAGTTGCTGACAGGAGCCATTCAGGAGGAGGGCCTTGGGTTTGTTGACAACTAGTTAAATATCTATTGCTACAAGTACAGATACTTACTAAAGTAACTAGGAACTACAGTTGTCCTTTGGACTAATTGAGACCCAAAGAGTTTTAAAATGAGAAGTTGAATTATTATTATTAAATTTTCTCATCAATTTTAGTATTCAGTGTGAGGGACAGGTTTGAGAATCCAATGCAGTATGTTAAATACTTAATAATTGTAAGTGATTTTTAAAGTATCAAAATATTTTACACATTAAATTCCTTTCCTAATATTCTACTGTTCTGTAATTCTGTAATGTATTTATATAAACTTTTGAATTTGCTAAGCTCATTTCCCTTCAATGTTTTAACCAGCATTTTTGTACTCTGAAGGTAAAATGACTCATATTTTTGTATACGGCACCATTAAGAAGGGTCAACCTAACCATCATTGCATAACTAGTGCAATCAATGGGAAAGCAGTGTATTATGGCAAGGGCGTTACAGACGAAAAGTATCCTCTGGTAATCGCAAGCAAATACAACATCCCATATTTGCTCAACATTCCAGGATCAGGCCAAAATATTGCCGGAGAAATCTATACAGTTGATGACAAGCTACTCCAGTTCCTTGATGAATTTGAAGGCTGTCCAGACCACTACCAGCGCATTCCTACAAGCATCCGGATACAGGAGTGCGCACAGGAAAATACATTAAGCAGCAAGACAGAAAACACCATCCTGAAATGCTTTATGTACAGTAAATCTTCCTATCAGCAAGAATGGCTAAATCTGCCTTTTCACAACAATTATGACGCTTTTGGGTCACATGGGCTGAAATATGTTAACTGTGAATCTAGATAATTAAACTGCCCACTTCCTTTTGAGTTTGCTCATTTGTCACAATTATTAATGATTAATAATTATGATTGATAATTATTAAAAATCCAATTGTTGGGTAACCTCTTGATTAAAAAATTCAAATGAACTTTTGGTGAAACAGTGGGGCTGATCATTGATAATAATAATCCTTGCATTTGATCTATCGCTTTGTTGAGACATCTCAAAACACTACAGGAAACACTAAAGTGGAGTGATTGTATTTTGTGGGTGAAATGCAGCAGCCAGTTTATGATGTCAGTCTCAGATTCTAATCAAATAAACCATTTATAAGTTTTGATTGTAGCACTTTTGTGGATTTGCTTTATTCAGAACATGACAAGATGTAGAAAAGCTGGTTGTGTTTTTCTTCTTGTTTAAACAACATTGTTCAAGTCAACCACAGCAGTATTACAAAATATTCATACGCATTATAAACTATCCGTCGTTTCTCCCAGTCAGACACATACTGATATTTGTGTAAAAAAAAAGCTTACTAGTCATTTGGAAAAACCTCAAAATGTCTGTCTGATTTGTGATACTCAACCACAATGACCAAGTGCCACAACTGTTATGCTTGTCTACAGTTTAGGAACAAAAACTGAGGGTGAATTTACATTTACACATCAGAGTTAGCCACTCTGTATAAATGTGTATTCATTTTTCTACCAAACAAAAGTTGCTTTATGTAGAATGTTACAGTCTTTATATAATCGAGAATAAATACTATTGAAGAATGCCTACTGGAGTTTCAGATCAAAGAGCTATAATCAAAAATAAAGGGCATGATGTGAAATAAGGCATCTAAAAATACTCTTGTCCAGAATGCGCTTTATTCAAGCTCAATGAGTAAATCTCCTTCACCAACTGTCTGGCCAGGGCTGCATTCCACCTTTTTTACCTACAACAATAACAAAACGTAAGTCTTTACTATAATATATTATTACATTCGAAGGATGTGGTCAACACTCATTTTATGTTCATTAGATTCCATTATAATCTTTCCATAATATTTTCTGTTTAACTGTCAATTTAAGGTAAAAGTCACATTTATATTATTGTCTTAATTTAGGAGCAATGACGATTTTAAGATGGGCAACCAAAGAGAATGTTGAAATATTAAGAAATGCACATTTGCTTCAGGTACAGGAAAACACAGCTGTGTGCCAACAAAGTAAAATAAATTGCAATTCATTTCAACATTAGCAATATATATTTTTTGAAAGTATGACAAATTAGTGATATGCTATGACAAGAATTTGTTAAAGTGTAAAGTGTCAAAAGATTCATGTTTAAAGTAACTCATTAAAGTGAGGATAATTCCTCCCTTCATTTGTAGAAATTCATATTTCCAGCCTTCTTAATGAAAATGTAACTAAACAGGTGTACCTTTCCAGTTTTTGCTGCAGTCAGGCTGTTTTGCATCTTCATTGCTTCAATCACACAGATTTCCTGACCTTCTGAAACCTTTTAAGTTAAATAAAAACAAGCAATTTATTTTGAAAAGATTTACAGCAAAGCAGCTACTATTTTCAATCTTCGACGTGTCAAATATAGAAAATTATTTGAGTATAATGTAAGGCAAACAAGAGAAAATCATTAGACAAAATAAACAGAATTATCAACTAATGTTTCAAGAAAGTAAGTTAAATCAAACCTCCCTAACGTAACTAATGTAAGGCAGCCTAAGGGACACAACACTTCAACTGCAGTGTCCCTTAGCAAGATAAAGAAACATCATCCAGGATTTCTATTGTTGATTGCAATCTGGTAAGTGCCCATGTGTGAATGATGGATAAGGACAGGATCAGGTACAGCTGTGATGTCCTCTATTATAACTAAATAACCTTCCAACATCAGTTACCTAAGTTTGCATTTAAACAATATACACATCAAGGCACCAAAAGCTGCCGACACCCACTGATCTGTACTTTAAGCATACATCAATCAGTCTTTTCAGGAGAGGAGAACCAAAATCAGGCAACATAAGAAGTGCAATCAGAAACTGAGCAATCCCCCAATGGCCCAGTGCAGTAAAGGATTAAAATATAAAGACCAAAGGGTTGTAAATTATATTCCCAGTCTGTGCACAACTGGTCCAATAACAGTGGACTTGGTAGTCAGTAACCCTCCTGGAAAGTGCACTTGTCAGGATTGGCTCAGCTGTGATGGCCTTCACAGCAGAATAGTTTGCCAGCACTCACTACCTAAGTTCACACTTGGGGGTAAGGCTGCCATTGGAGCAATGTACGAACGGATTCTGTGTATGGGGAGGGGAAGAGGAGAAAAGAATAGAATTGGCAAAATAAGTTGTTTTTAAAACCCACATGATATTAATTCATTCTCACATCTCCAATATTATTCAACCTTGGCCTCCTGCCATGCACAGATAGACAATGCCCTTCATTTACAAACATTTGCTCATTAGATCATTAACTGATTGCAAAACAGAACAGAAAATCACAATCCAACATAAGATGCCAGACAAGCTCTCTATAATCTTTTTTTTATTCACAGAACATGGGGAAGATTGGTTACATTTTTCAATGTTTGAATTACAATTTTTGCAATGTGTTACAGCCTGGACACAGGACTACAATTGTTGCAATACCCACTGACATTCAACAGTCCAGGTTAATCATGTCACCTAATTATGTTAATAGGGACCGTTAGGATCTGAATCTGGCCAATTAAATATTGTTATCTTCGACAGATACATTTTATATGCACATTTTATGAACTGAATCAAATATTAATTCATGGTCTATTTGTGGAATAGTCAAGAAACTCAGCTTGACTACAATTTACTGAAAAAATACACTATTCACAAAATTCAAGTTTGTATATATATCTAATAAAAAATGATAAGTTTATAAACAATAATTTGAAGTTTTTCACTTAAGTTTTTTTTAAATGCAAACTGATAAAAGGGCAATGGCAAAACATATAAGAGAGTAAAATAAACTAGGTTATAATTTCAACATTCTGGGGAGAAATTTTTTCTGGGTCTAGATTTACTCTAGAAAGCATTTAGAGCTTCCGGAATTTGGCAAATTCCCAATTATAGCATTAATTTTGAAAGCAGTTTCTTGTAAGCTTGTTCAAAAACTACAGAAAACTGAAATTCTATCCACTCATCTCTTATCAGGACTTCAATATTCAGAAATCAGTTTACTTAGAATCCCATGTGCACAATTTAGTTCAAGAAGATAAAGAGACGTTTGATGCAGTAATAGTGTTCTGGCTATAGGTGGCTTTAGTATACCTTGTAGCTATGGCATGATTTGATGTGGTATTAAGTGTGAATGTGACATCTAGTGGCAGAACAAAAATACAGAATTAATCATTATCTTGTCACACTGATTTGCTAATGTAAATGTGTAGTTGGTAAAATGTACACAGTGTGTTTAATAAGTCACAGTATATCAAGTGGAAAAATTACATAATTCATATTGGTGTTGTGCCTACTTCAGTCCCCCAACGGTTAAGAACTGGCAAAACACTTCCTTTTAGCCATTTCTGAAAGGAGGGGATTCTTTGTTTTCTCTCCTGGCAGGTTGCTCTCTTGCTGGGAGAGCAGAATGGTTTGGACTGCATACTCTTCACATCTGCTGTCAGTGGCTACTCTTCTATTTTCTGGAAGGGAACTCAATTTCAGCAGAATTAGCAGGAAGTGATCTATTTTCTTCCACTTATGTGCATCGCTCCATCTGGTGGCTTGGACAAACCTGACAAAAGTCACTTGAGGCATTTGGATTCAAGTGACCAGATGCCCTAGAGCTTGAACCCACCCCACCTTCTGCCAAGTTGCAAGTGCTACATAAGCACCTTTTCAATTTGTACCACCATTTGACTAAAAATTGGTCATTTAAAAAAAAACTGTGGTTAAAGCAGCCACCTGTCCCATAAAGCTCATTTGCTAAATGTGGAATTGTGATAGATTAACACTAGTTTCAGTGTGTGTGTGAAAAGAGACCAACAGCATTATGGAACGTATAATGAACAGTGTATCCCATATAGGACACAGGGTCATAGCTCACAAACAATTTCATAATTTAGCTGACGACTTAATGATTATGACAAGACGTCTTCAGTGTTATGCTTACAAAATGATCACAAGCCCTAGAAGTCTTTACAATAAACTCAATGGGCACTGATGTACTTCCCCTTTCTGCATCTAATTGATGGAAGTTTTGTGGATTTGAAACGCATATCTTTCATCCAGCTTAGAGCGTCCTCTCCTTTGACATGAGGTCAAGGTTCACATTCGCATCAGATTATCAAACTGGCACTCATTAGGCAGTGTTCTGCTCTGGACCAGAATGAGTTAGCTTGAAGGAAAACTCAGCCCATTTACTCCACAGATCTTGGCATTTTAGGAGGTTCGAATGTCACATAGTATTGCCACGTTTTGCAGAGTTTCAGACATCTCCGACTGATGATTAATTGTGAGTGATGGGAAATAAAATCCAGCAAAGCCAGCTGCTTGCCATGGTCTGCAAAATTACTATAATGGATATAAGCTGCCAATTTTCCAGGTTTACTGGCAAGTCTTCCCTGTGCAATTAAGGAAAGTTATAAATGATATGGAAATCTATCAAGGCCCATTTATTTTCAGAGTGGTTCCTCTCTGGAGACTTTCATCTTAAAACTTTAGGGGCAGCAGGATATGTAGATAAAATGATTTTAACTCTTTAGCTCATTTAAGCCTATTAGGACGCTTGCCTGGGGAAACAATGTAGTGACTGGATGACCCAATATCTTTCTAAAGTCCATCCTCTAAGACATTTACCAGATTTCCATGGAGGTGTTTTCAAGTGCCCTTTAATTATTCCCATCAATACATTCTCAGAGCTTCCTTTAAACAAAAAGTGCTGAAGCCACACTTGGGAAGACTGACAGCAGACAGACAGTATATTTGGCACAAACTAGCAAAAACGAATAGACAACACAATAATTAATTAAACACAGGTCAATGTTGAAAAGTGCACTGTATCAATGGTTTTCTTGGAAGTAAGGACAGGATTTCAGAGGGAAACATTTTGAACCATTTGGGGTGAATTTTTTTTTTAAAAAATAGGCTTTACACAGTTTTTCGTGCTCCTGAAATATTTTTGCTACTTTCTAAGGCATTATTTTTAGGAGAAACTGAAATTTCCTTCAAGGTACACAAGAAAAAGTTCTAAAAGCTAAGTACACAAAACATTATCATCAGTAGCAAAGGTGTGCCATGATTTTGGTATTGATCCTTTTCGACAGATGTGAAATAAGGATAATATATTTACTGGATGCGGCCTAAAGTAACAGCTGTGGTCTTCCCACATGGGGAAAAGGGCGCTATCGTGGGCTGTGTGCAGTTTCAAGCAGATGGAAAAATACATTAGAGTTCCCCAACAAGCATTTACTGTGTATCTGCTGAAGAAAATAAATTACAATCCAATGCAGTAACATAAAGTAGTGTAGTGCTTATAGTGTTTATGTAAAGCTCGGAATTATTTCTTAAATTGCCTTTCAACAAACTAAAAATAAACTCAAATAATTCTGTAATGCTGCTTTGCAGCTATTCCAGAATGGAGACAACTGCAAAGGAAACGGTGCCAGTGACATATGGCTTTCCATGGTGCTAAACATTCATACAAAAGACAGGTTCATCAGTCATTGTGTATCTGGATTAAAAAATTAGCGCCTGATGGATGGTATTTAGAGCTTACCTGCTGCTAGAACATTACCAAAGAAACACAGGTTTTGAAACCCACATGACTTTAGAAACTGCAGACCATGAAATACTTTGCTCATATCATGTATGCTGGGTTATGTAAAATAATAAATAAGCTTATGAAACCCTCAGCTAAAATTCATATGCCAGTGCAAGGAACTCTGGGTCAAATCTATACAGGCTAATTAATGCACAGCATCTGCTGTACACAGCAAAAAGCAAACACTTCAGAACAATTTCAATAGTTAAAATGGTTTCTATCGTTCTGACAGCATTATGTATCAATGAAGCAGAAAGCACAGAAACTTTCAGGATTTCAGAAGCACAAAGTCCTTCGGAGAATGCTTCATAATGTCAGACTTTCCTTTTGTTCTGCCCTGCGCTGCGTATTCTGCCAAAAGTGACAGAAGGCTCAAAGGAGGTCATGTAAGTCCACTGCAATATCACCGTCTGTTCTCAAGCAGCAAACAAAAACAAGGGGATCAATACAAACCTGCACTTTATCTCAAGAAGCTGATCCCTTCAACTGTTCTTGGATATTCCTTGGATCAGGCATACGATTAAGGTTTAAACCCACTGCAGTGTTCCCCTGGAAAGATGGTTAACCTTGACACTGGACAGATTTTTGCCAATGTTCAGTCTGATGCATCATTTAATTACTGCACTATTAACTTTAGCAAAACCTCTAAAATAAAGTGTTCATTTGAAATAACAGTTGCACTTTGCACTTAAAAGTTCAAAATTTTCAATTGAAGAGTTACCTCTTAGATATTTACTGCATAATTACTCGTTTAACACAAGTTTGTAAGGATTTCTGTGCCTGTATTTTTCCTGGTTCCTCAATAGATGTTGTTCCTTCGCCACTTCAAAACTGTCATGTAATTGCCTTGTACTTATTCTTTTTTCCCTTTTATCTGTAAATTCACTCCTCTAGATCACATTTAATTTCCTTACTCACAGATTAAATGGCCCAAATGTATGTTTTTTTTAAATAATGAACATTTAACATTAATTTCTTACTCTTTTCAATGTTCTCATTTTATTGCTTTCCTTTCCCCTTCAATAAGTTCAATTGGCTATTTCCTTTTTTTCCTCAAACGGATTTCCTTCTTTGCTCAAAGTGTCTGCGTGTCTCCCTCCAAATTCATTGCCTGAGTCAGAAATAGTGAACAAAAGCAACTTATTTTAAAATGTCTAAGCTGTTTGCCTTTGTAGTTGTGATTTGACAAAGCATATAATTTCCTGTTGGATTTTGTGTCTGGTCCTATTAAGGCATTCACCAAAAGTAGATGTATTTACAGAGACCAGGAAATCTTTCCAAGAGGCACAGGTCAGAAACAGGCTAGAGAATTCAGGTTTCTGAACTCATAAAGATGACTTTTGGTGCATTAGAATGACTGGAGAGAGATCATTTGGACCCCACTTCATCCAACAGAAGACCACACACCAAAAATATGATGAAACTAAAGAGCAGTTTTATTGAAGACCAACAGAAAACACATTCAGATTAGCAAGTATTTAGAAAATTGATTCAACATCAGAGGTATATAAAACTAGAATGTAATAGAAATAAAATGACCTAACAAATTCTAGCAACCTTTGCAACAAAATCAAGCAACTGTTTAAAAATCATACATCATTTTCACATTATCACAAACAGCTCAAACCTCTTTACAGACCTTGCGGTAAGGTATTAAATGTGTGAGGGAGCGCGACACCCAATTCTGCTCTTTCGGATCCTATCCTAAAAACCTCCTTTTCTGGTCTGAGGTCACGGATGTGATCAAACAATCCACCGGCCTTCTATTAAAACCTGAACCCTTGACCTGTTTGTTAGGATTTTCAGTTGACAATACTAATGATCCAAATGTAAGATGACTGATTGACTTACTGCTACATGCAATAAGTATATTTTAATGAAATGGGATTGTAATATCCTGCAACTATATTCTAATAAACCCAGATGGATTTAACCCCTTCATCAGCACAACCTACAAAATACACCATTGCTATGTTTTAGGGCAAACTCCATGAAGCACTTTGAGTTATCCTCTCGACATTAAAAGTGCCACATCAAATGCAAGTCACAACAAATTAATGCATTGACCTTAATGATCGCACAAGACTGGAACACTTAAAAATAATGAACATAGCCAAGAAAAAACAGGGATGAATTTGTTTTGTTTGAACGGGACAGGTTTTTGTCAGCATGCTTGTTCACATTTTACATGTAAATAAATAATCCTTGCATTTGGTATAGCATCTTTCATATCAGGACATCCCAAAATGCTTCACAGGATATGCTGTAAAGTGTAGTGACTGTGTATTTGTAGGCACACCCGACAGCTAAGTGCATACAGCAATGTCCCACAAACAGCCATGAAATGAATGACTGATTTGGTTTGGGGGATTGTTTGGTGGAACACTGGGAGAAACTTCCTTCTTAGAATAGTGCCATGGGATCTTTAGTGTCCACTTGAACACGCAGAGAGGACTTCGATTTAATGTCTCATCTGAGACTCATTTCATGTGGCACAAAATAAAAATTTTGTCTAAATTTTATTTTTCCCTCTCACGGGTGCCACAATACTATTGTGTTTGTGTGGAGATTCACGCATTAAGCTAGTTAGATTCATCACGTTAACGATCCTTTCCAACAGCCGGTCAGGCATGTCTTCACCCAGGTCTTAACTATATGCTAATGCCTATCTCAGGGGTAGCGCTTGTTCTTCTTGTGAGAAAATAGCATTTTTATCAGACTCAACAAACTTCCATTTGACTCGCCTGATCTTCAGGCTTTCACTTACAAAGCTATTCACAGACTAGCTAGTAAGAGGTAACATTAGAGCGGGAACAACATTTTATCTTTCCTAAAGATGAAGCTCATGGTGCACCATCCAGCAGCACTGGAAACAACTTAAGAGTTTATAGGCACTGAAGTGAACAAACAAGCTTCTGCTGAGAGATTAAACATTCAATCCAACTGTGTATTTTAATAAAAGTACAATTTCACTTTTCACAAAAGTGTGAAAAACACAATTGTTCAAGTTTTTTTTCGAAATCAATTTACTCTCTGATGAGATGCTGACACTTTGCTCGGTTACAGTTCAATAGGTGCCAGATGCCCTCTGGTATCTCAACCATAATGTCCATTATTCACATATGAATGCAGAGCATGTTATCAAACTACGGGGGAAAATTTGCTGCGTCTCAAAATGCCCAAGGCTTCTAATCTGAAATTTTTTAAATCTGGGCCAGGGAAAGTGTGCATTTTGCACTTCCTTGCCATATAATGGGTTAAAAAAATAACTAAAATAACAAACAAGAAACGGAAATCAAAAAACATTCCAATAGCTAGATTTAAAACAAACTGCATTTTTAAAAAAAATATGCTAAAAGAGCTGGCAGCTCTTTGCTGATTCAAAAATCAGTAACTACACTTGACTGTAATTATTTTAAGAGTTATTTCAATACTAGTTGCTAGAAGTGAGCCCCTCAGAGTGTGGGAAGCGGGAGGGAGAAATCAGACAAGGTTTCTCACTAATCATCATTACTAGCCAGTGATCAATGTGTGTTGATGCTCACATATGGCCATGAATTCTCCCTTCCCTCCCCAGTCAAACAGCCTGATGACACTTGCTGTCGGGGAAGACACATAAAATCTGCCACTTGGGTGAGGTACTCTAAGGGCTGCTCGTGACAGTTTAGCCATATGCTAGCAAGAATTATACTTGGGGAAAGGGGGAGAAAATAAAACATTTTGACCTGGACTGGATATGTTGGGTGCACCTAGTTAGCTATCAGATATAACTGACTATACTCAGAGTTTGAGGTTTCACAGTATTAAAGCTGCATGACTCCACCATTTGTTTTGTTGCAATTAATAGAATTTACAAAAATATGCACACAGCTTTAGCGCAAACCAGGATTGTAGAGGATTATATGCAAGATGTTCAAATGAAAGTTTGTTTAAATAAATTTATATTAGTTTTCATTTTTCAGCTCTTCATCACCATTTATTACTTTATGTTTGGTTAAAAATTGAGTGCCAGATCTTAGCCTGTCACTCTACATGTGCACGGTTCTCCATGGGCAGAAATAGTTGGCTGCGGGAGAATTCTGAAGGGAAAATATAGCATCTGAAAATGAACTTGCAAGAAATCTGCCAACTTTTGATGGTTTCAACAATTATGGGAATAAAGGCATCTATTTTGTGTATAAAATTTAGAAATTCCTTAACTATTGAAAAAGAATTACTGTGTCAGAAATGTGCAATAGTGAAACTCCCAACCTCCGCTCATCACACCACTTAATGCTGATGCCCATGAAACTAGGTCGCACATTCTCCTGCCAGTTAATGGCTTTTCAGTGGGGTTTCTGTTTAGTAAAAGATGCGGTCCCACTAACTGGCAATAAAATATAGGATTGCCTTAATCTTATAAATCCACGACCTTCCTTTCTCCATAGATGCTGCCTGACCTGCTGAGTGTTCCCAGCGACTTCTGTTTTTGTTAATAAAATATAAGATCTAGGCTTTTCTAAGGAAGGGGGCTTGCTGGAACATGTGACCCAGCTTCATGGACACTGCCACTGAGAACGCCATTGGGATTGTGGGAGAGTAAAGAGAAAGAAATGAGTGTGGATAATTCATAATTTAAAAAAAATGTAGTCACTCAGTCCACCTCTATTTGTGGGACTCTGATGTGCCCAATTAGCTGTCGCATTATGTCCACAAAATACAGTCAATCCACTTTACAATATATTCTGTGAAGAGACGTCTCAATGACATGATAAGGCATTATATTGAATGCAAGGATTATTATTATATTTGATACATAAGTAATATGGTTTCTGTATTTAAAACAAGAATTTTTTTTATAAATGAGGTGAAAAATGTGGCTATTGAACATTGTAATTGTCACATCACAGAATATTCCACTTTTGTAAATGTCCTGTTTGATAAGATGAAACCACTCTATGTGTCTGGATTCAAAGCTACTTGCAGCATCCAGCAAGCCAGGCTTTGAATCTGCTCCCTTCAGACTGAAGTCTTTCAGAGGGAGTTTGTGGGATTGTGACTCAAGGCAATTTTAAAAGTTGCATTCTCAAACGGTACAAGAATATCTCTGAGTATTCCTACCCCATGGTCTGCATAGCAATCATGTGGGTGCAATGAGTTCTGACTGAGAAATGTGTTATTATTTATCTTTTTGTGCCTAGACTGTGAGCAGATAGTACTATCCTTCTCTTCCTTCTATCAATACCATATGTTCATGACTCCTTGGTATAACAATGGTGAGAACATGCATCTCACAATTACTGTTCTGCACTTGAAAACCAGAAATATTTTTGATGCTGATCATTTAGCCTCTGTGCTCTTGAATTAGGAATGGGAAAATGAATAAAAGCTGCTCATAGGTTATCCACATTATTGTTTAGCTGGAAGAGAGTTGAATAGTAATATAAAATAATAATCCTTGTATTTGATATAGCGCTTTATCATGTCTTCGAGACATCTCAGAGCGCTTCACAGAATATACTGACTGTAAAGTGAATTGACTGTATATTTTGTGGGCAAAACGCAGTAGCCAATTCCAAATTAATTAGTTGCAAATGGTTGGCAAATTAATCTGAGTGGAATGCATCAATAATCTGGCAGAAGGTTCCACCAAATACCTAAGAACTGCCAAACAACCTCACCACAAGATGAAAGATGGATACCAGTCTTGGAGTGTTCATTGTTCATAACAAACTTGTTGCAATTGCTTGAAAACAGACTGCTAGGAAATTGGATTTTTGGAAAGTGGCTTCACTAAGCAGTCATCAATATAAATATACATATATATTAGTCATTGTAATTCATAAGGTGGAACCATTGTCAGACATTTACAAATATCATGAGGCTGAGGAAAGTCTAAACTTAGAGCCTTCAAAGAATTACATTTTTTTAAGAGTAAAAAGTAAAACTGATTGTCACAAACAGGAATATCCTACATCTCACTCAATCCTCATGAGGAAATGAACAACTTTTAAAACGATATGCAGTTTTCCAATCATATGGCTGAATTATCAGTGATATCATGTTGTAAAGTGTAAAGTGTTCTTGATCAAATCTATATTGATCCATTTATGTTGCAGGTTGAATCGATTAACATCAAAAGGACATTAAAGAAATTCTTCAATCAATATTGGCCAATACTCGAATTCAAGATCCTCATCCTCACCTACAAGGCCATTCACGGCCTTGCTCCCTCCTACCTCTCTGACCTACTATCCCCCTACTTACCTGCCCGGACCCTCAGTTCCTCTGGCTCCGGTCTGCTCCACATCCCCCACCCCAACCGCCCTACCATCGGTGGCCGGGCCTTCAGCCTCTCAGCCCCTAGGCTCTGGAACTCTATCCCCCAGTGCCTGCGCCTTGCTTTCTCCCTTTCCTCCTTCAAGGCTGGTCTCAAGACCTTTCTCTTTGACCGTGCCTTCAGCTCCCCTCTCAACTCTCTACTCCCTCCTCACTCCCTCCCTTCCCTCCCCTCACCGTGACCATTTCCCCCCTGCTCGGTCCTGACCCAACTGTACAGCCCCTTGGGACATCCTCCCGACGTGAAAGGCGCTCAATAAATGGAATCTTGTTGTTGTTGCTAATTTTCGAAAAGTTGTCTTACTTCATCTCTAGAAACACATACTGCTTGACCCAGTTCTCAATGGGTCTCCAACCTTCATTCAAATCAATCAGTAACTAGGCTGCGAACAGATGGTTCTATCCCTCTCTTCCAATGACATATCTATACACATATTAGTAGCATTAGTGCACAATGCTACTAATATGTACAGAGTTGTCCAAGAACCTCAATACATGTTTGCCAATGCAATTCAATCTGAAGTATTTTGTAAACAAAGCACACAGACTTCACACAGCTCAATAAACACTTATTTCTTAAAAAGCACCCACATAAATTTTCATGGTTATGTTTTGGGTGGAAGAAAAAAAATGTAGTCCTTAAGATGAGGAATATCAATATTTTCACTATCAAGTGCCATCAGTTCATTAACAGTGCAGGTTAGAATCAGGGCAAATATGCCTCAACATTCTTTCACCAACGAGTCTTCAGCCCATTTCTAGAAAAAAAGTGTTCTTCTAATATTATCAGAATTGTTCAGAAATAAAAGGTTTTGATATTCATAAAGCTTGGTGTGTTTTCTTCTGATATTTGAGCAATAAATCTTATCAATAAGATGAGGCTCATTAAAACTAAACATGTCAGTGTGGCTCAGTTGGCTAGCACACTAGCCTCTGGGTCAGAAGGTTTTCCAATCCACACCAGAATTTGAGTTTGTAATCTAAGTTGACACTGAAGGACTACTGCACTGTTGGGAGGTCCCATTGATTGTTCAGGTGGAGATTCGATGATACCATTTACAACATTGAGAGTTCTCTCAACATCCCGGCAAATATTCCTTCCTCTTCGAAGTTTAATTGGTCATCATCTCATCCACAATCACTATACTTCAATGTGAAGTTGATTAGGACATTTTGGCATAAGATATTAGGGTTTTAAAATGCAGCGTTCACAAACCAGATGTTACAGTACTAATTGTGACTAATATTGCAGGATTTATTAAAACATTGTGATCCTGAAAGTAGAATTTTGATTTCCAACCCTTGCAGATCACAATTTGTATCACAACTTTGTTAGATAATCTCAAAATTTTAGCAACCTGGAAATCAATTAGCACAGCGACTTCCAGCTTGCAAATGCTGACCCCCACCTCTCCAGGCCAAATATAAGTATTGGGGATTTTCAGATACTCAATACTCTGGAATGAGCTCTTGGTTAACATGCCAAAAGCAACGTTAATTTTTTTTTACAAGTAGCGGGTAATTATATTTTAGCAATATTTTATAATTACAACAATCATAATTTCATCTTGCTTACTGCCACTGCAAGCAAGAAAATTATTTTTGAAAAACGTTAGAAAGTCTGGAATACAACATTGTACAAGCCAAGTGTCTTTCCTTTATGTTCTTATAGATGTGTAGTTATAATCGTTACTGCTTTGCACACAACATTTTTTTGTGGCTCAAACAACAATAAATGGACATTTATATAACAGATCCCAGTATCCTTTAAAAATCACTGTAAGCAACATACCTCTGTACATGCATATGGTGTTCAGGTCACACATGGCAGGTGAGTTGGATTATTACTTGTTTTCATTATTTGTTTTTTTTTGCTCTGCAAGAAGTCTAAGGGAGACCTGTGGTCAAGGTCAATGTGATGTCCCTAAGCCATTCTGATGCTCAATCCACATTTCAAAATATGAATGTAATGAAAAACATCAAGACACATGAACTGTGGTGCTTCCAGAACCACAACATAAATGTGGTATTAGGGACTGATCCTCTCACATCTATAGCTTATAAATAGCTAATTTAAACCAAATTCATAAAGCCGTAGAATATACCAGATTATCTCATCAAAATTGGAGCATCAGAAACAATAAGCTGCTTTTGAAATAAGACTGTCATTATTAACCCAATATTGAGTCAGTTGCTGTGTGCGCTTAAAGGCTATAAATAATTATGAATAGGAAAAGCTGCATTTGTGTTAACTGATGAATGCACTGATGAATGGATTGGTTTACAAACTCAAGTGTCAAGTTTCCCACCTTCTGCTTGGAGATTTTTCACATGACTATTAAGTTATTTTTTGAAAGAAACTGCTAAATTCTGCAGTGCTGAAACGGGCAACCAAATGGAAGGGTTTTTTTTTGCAAAGAAAATTATAAAACAGCGGAAGACAGCAGAACATTTATCAGAGTAGCAGCTCCCATTCATCTAAAGCCGAGCAGCTGTACTGTGTGAAATAGGCTCTGATGGACAAGCACAACGAGTAACCTGATCCGGCCATACTACCACTTATTTTAAGACAGATAGCTGATACTACTGAGCCTCAATTTTAATTCAAGAGGTTGATGCTAAAAAGGAAGGATTTAACTAAATCCTTTTCAACATCACAAATGTGTTTTTGTAATTAAAGCCGCACAATTAACATTGACAAGCTCAGGTCACCAAAGCACAGATTATGCTGTTCAAATGTTCCCTGCTCAAAGCCTCCAGCAAACAGCTGCAGGAAGAAAAAGAGCACATTCTTTATCAACTTGGCCTCAATCCCAGCCAAGTCCTGGTGGAACACTGAATTTTTGCTACACACATGCTGTAATCCTCTGCTAACATCACAAACCAATACTAGGGATTTTATTGTTTCTGTAAAATCTTAAGCCAAATTTAAATGTGCACTGAGAAACTACAAACCGTGCAAGTAGCCATGTAGTCATTCCTTTTCAAAATCCTCTTTGTTCGCATACATTAATGTTTTTGGAATTATGTTAATATGACAGATAGGGGCATTGTAGCCAGTGCTCGATTGATTGCCAATCACTGACTCTCAGATCTTGCAAACGGGGATTTGACCTCAATAAAAAGATTTTTCCGCCATTTCCTTTTAGCAAAACCTTTGCAAACCTTTCTACCAGCGAATGAATAGATTGGGTGAAATCCGTGGCAAAACAGATTGTGCAAAGTCCCTGAAAGAACAAGTCTTCTTGCTCCATGCTTTAAATGTTCTTTGGTACATTCTGCTGTTCGTTTTCTTATGTGCAATACTTGCATGTACACAAACTCACATGTTTATGGTTGAGATATTCTATATACAGTCAAACCTGTTAAAACAACCACTTCTGTTCAGCAACTGTACTAATGGGCTGACGTGATGCCCACAGCTTCCCAGGCTCACCAGGCAGGAGATTTTAGTAAATGTGCTGGGAGGCTAGCTGGAGTCTACATGTGACCCGTGGAAAAAAAAATTCATCCGGGCACGGTCAATGAACCCTTACTCGGAGGTTATCGTTATACAATGGCCACTTTGGTCCAGTTCCCTGAATGGTTGATGAAAATAGGTTTGACTAATTTACTAGAACATAAAACTATTCTACTCACCTGAGTCCACTAACATGCATACCCGGTCCTTTTCCCCCATTTAAAATAAGCTGGTAATTATTCTTTCAAATTTACTAATAATCTAATGTGAAACAGACTAAAATGACTCTACAATCTGAAGAGAGTACTCTGTCAAACATTTCTTTCAAATGCTTCATTGCAAACCTCAAACTCTATATTTTCAACACAATCTACAAAATTCAAAAACACAAGTTGTAGAACCTCAATCTTAGGCACATACATGCCTTTCCATTGAAGATATAGATATATCTGGGCACTTTAAAAAATAGTCAATATAAAGCCCTACCCAAAAAGTAACCTTTATAAGTTGCCTTGACATGGAAAAAAAACAGAATCATGCTTAGAGTATCCACACCAGACAGTTGTCCTGTTTGCCGAGCCTCCAGAACCACGAGTGTCAGTTGTGTGTCTTTAACGAGTTGCATTGTATGTAGGTTTATCAAGTGTTCAGATGATACTCATCCAGGAATGAAAGAAAATAGCGTTAAAGTTACACAAATAACTCTTCAGTTTAGAAATGTTTGCTGCTTAAGTTCACCACTCAATACTGATGGTACTGGAATGAAAGTTTCTGTGCTCAGATCTTTTTGACACAAAAAGGTTAAAGTTAATGTATTCGGAGAGGCTATTAATAGACTTAAGTACTGCCATCAAGGGACTACTCAAAGCTCTATTCACGTGCAATGGAATTAGGTACCTATTCATTATGCTACTCACACCTAGGCCTAGGTGTGAATAACGTGGAGATCTGTTTCCATGTTTAAAAGAGTTTAGTTGTCGTGTTTTAGCCTGGGGATGTTACGATAATAAATGGGCCAAATTAGAGAGAAATAAATAGGAAATTATTTGTGCTTTTAACATTTTATAATAATGCATAATGACATTTAATAATAGACCAAATATTCTATTAAAATGTCCGAGAATAATAAGCTGTACCTCACAAGCAAACCTCACCCCTCATTTAGAAGATTTGTATGCTTGGCTGACACTGATAGCTTCTCTTACTGCTGCACTGTTTACTTACCAGAAAGCTAGTGCTGAGGGCAGTATGCTGGTGCTCAGTTCTGTGAATTTGTGGGATCCATGGCATCAGCATATTCCACACGCTACATTATCATCCATGTGGTACAATGGCATCCTGTGCATGTTTGTTTGATGGAGTAGCTCATAACCAAAACCTGTAGGATATTTGAGGCCAAGAGCTGTACTTGAAAGGCAGACAATCTCACTTAATAGGATGCCATTGTACTTCATACACTATTATATTATTCCATGAATTATCAAGGAAGCATGTGATAAAACCTTAGTTGTTCATTACAAACTCAATTAACCTCTTTCTTTTGTATTGCCAAGGACTTGATTACTGCACATCATCTTCTTTCCTTTTTTCAATTTATTCTGCATTTTAGCTCCACTTATCACATATTTTAGCTGCTCATATTTGTTATGCTATTTAGAGCTGCTATTTAGAGCTGGTTGCTTGGAGCATCATAGAAAAGAACAAGAGAAGTCTATCTGGCCAGATCTCCCCCAATATAACATAACCCAATCTCCGTTGTGACAAAAACATATCAAATTCTCAAG
Organism: Callorhinchus milii; assembly: GCF_018977255.1. Taxonomy (NCBI): domain Eukaryota; kingdom Metazoa; phylum Chordata; class Chondrichthyes; order Chimaeriformes; family Callorhinchidae; genus Callorhinchus; species Callorhinchus milii. The sequence continues at coordinate 47,462,993 of NW_024704745.1, forward strand.
ATCACCCTAGATTGTGCCTTGTTCATTTTAACAATCTCTCTTCACAGCTCAAATGACCAATCCCACGTGCTAATCTAGTCGTTATTCATTGCCCTTTCTTCGAGATGTACATCTGCATTAAAGGTAACTTCGCAATGATGTTTTCTCCTTCTCTGTACTTTATTGTCTATTTTTACTGTAAGTATTCAGAAGGGCCAAACCAACAAGTAGCCAGATCTAGGATGATTCTATTTATAGTAGTATCAATCATACACATTTCATAATCAGAAACTCACGAGTTAGTGCAACCATTAAGAATGGGACATTTACCCTTCCGGGTTGCTAGACCGTGGATCTTAAATTTAGAACAAGCAAATGAAGATAACGTGTTGACAATGAGAATACAATCAGTCAAGTTTTATGCAGCAATGAGTTGAGTAGCATCTCTGATACTTAGTGTTGGAAGCTGAGAATTATTTGTGATGAAAGGCTGGGAGGCACCGTTTGCTTTGTGTGACACTTTAGTTACAATGCACATTAACCTCAGTAAAGTAGTACATTAGCAATGACATGTCAAATACGTTATTAACTGTTGATGTGAGGCAAACAAATGCATATGAGGGATGTTACAAGTTTACCCAAGTAGTGGTTTATGGTCCATTAAGATAAAATACTATGAAGACAAATAGTTCTGCAACATGCAAGATCCTTTTAATGTCTCCTGCAGAGAAAGATAAAAAATGTAACCTATGGAATATATTGAAGCAACTCTTACCTCATCTCCTGATTTAACCGAAACAGAGATTACCGATCCAGGCATTGGTGATCTCAGGATGCTGCTTGTGTCCTCTGGCAATTTGATAGGCATGTGCTCATTCAACTTTGCTGCCAGCTTGGTCAGTACTTGGATTTTGTACTGTAAGTGAAGAAAATACAATAGATTTTAGTTACGGCTACAGGGATTTAATACAACACAATCAGAAGCACAGAACCTAAAAACATTACATCACAGATACAGGCCAACTAGACCATCAAATTTGTGTTGGTTTTATTCACCACATGAGCTGCTTAATAAAAACACAACTCTCCTGTTTGTTTGCTCCTCATTTCACTTAACATTCCTCTTCTTCAAATATCTAATTAAACGCCTTGAAAAGAATTTAGAGATTCTGCTTTAATTATAGTTTGTGGTAGACAATACCACATCCAAACACCTCATGCTTAAGAGTATCCAAACCAAACTGAGAAACTGGAAGGATGCATTCTGTTTCCCTAATTCCAGAAAGTATTAGGCAAGAAGAGTCAAGGCTTGGGGACCCCAGAGTGTGCGTTGGGGTACTGCTGGAGTCTAACCTAATCTAACTAGCTAAAATACAATTTCTTTTTGTGATGAGAAATCTACTTAACATATTTAAGGTCAATGTTCTTCACAATATTATTTTTGTACAAATTATATCAAGAGAGGTATAATGCGGCAGAGTGGTGGAAATGGGCGACCGCAGCAGATGGTCAAAAAGAACATATGTATGTGGACAAATACATTGAAGCAGGGAAAGAAATCGTGAACATGCACCGTGTAACTATGGAGCAAGCGGCCACTCAGGGAGAAAAGGTTTGGCATGAGGAGGGGGAGCAGGGGAAGCTGTACACATGTGATGAGCTTCACCTGAAGCAGACAATTACTGTTGTTCATCTAAAGAAAGTGGTGGGTAAAGATTTGAGGTGCTGGGTTTCCAACCTTTTCTTCTCCAAGAAAGTCAATACAGAAACGGTACATTGCTGCTTATACAGTTCACACACACATGAAACTTTCTGAAGTTGTTTTCAAGATCCCCTTATATTATCCTAATAATGGTAGTAGAAACTGGATATTACACTTTTAACAGCAATTTTACATCAATAACTGAATCATTTATACAGAAATATTCAAAAAGTTATTGGTCAATTAAACTCTATAAATTGCCAGAGAATGGAAAACGTCCTAAAGTTAATGGACGAGGGACGAGTTAATGCTTTAATGGAGATGCGCTTTGGTGAGCCAAATAATATTTTATTATCCACGGCTTTTATATGTTCCAACGTACATAGCCATCCTTTATGCAAGCCCTTTTTATTCAAATGTAATAATGTGTCCTAAGATGCAGAAATAAACCACTTACATAAAAGAGGAGCTTTGTACCCAATGACAAGTTGTACTGTACAATTAAGATTCAGACCTTCATTAACGGATTACATTAAAAGTTAGTCATTATATACAAGCTTCATTACAATTCATTAATCTGTCCTATTTATACCACCGATATCTATATTAAGATGCATGCTATAGTAAACAAATCATAGAGTTCCTAGATTATAAAATAAACATCTACAATATCCTCTAACATTGAAAACTAATGACTACCCTCATTGTATTCTCCTAATTTAGTTCCTTACTATAGTAGATAAATGACAATCTAATCACATGAAACAAAGTAGTTTCCTCAAAAGAATCAGTGCTTTCCTCCCGCAATGTAAAACAATTCATGTCAAACCTGTAGATGGCAGCAGTCTCTTCTCAATGTTTGCTTCAACTTCAGTTAATATTGTGCAGAGGATCACAAAAATATGCTATTATTCTATCTATTATTCTACAATTAATAAACTACAATAAACTATCATATTACACAAAGTAATGTTTTTAACTTACTGAAGTATTTATTTTACATTATCTTCCTATGCGACTCTTCTTCCCACCCAAACAAACAGCATACAGTATCCACTGACAGGGTTTGTAGTAATAAACCAGATTTCACACATTGCTACCTTACAGCCACAATGCAATTGCTGTTTTAATGCACTAGGAGGCAACATTGTGTGGCTTACAAAGGATTCTCTCTTTCCCATCCCTACTTCCCCGCCCACCCACCCCCCCAACCCCACCCACCACAACCACACCAAAAAACATGTTAGATCACCAATTATAGACTGGAGAATTCTCCAAATTTTTCTCCCCACCCCTATGGTGTGGAAAACATTCACAATGGTTTTTGCATCCCCACTTCCAATAAGACAAGCAAAACCCTCAATTATTTTCTCTCCCCTCCACTGAAGATGTACCAGAAGAGACTCCCTCACCACCTCAGGAATTCCCACGGTGAGCAATGCAACAATATCGTTGAGAACAGAGAAGGTGGTAGGTGTACTCTGCTACAGTAGCACTGAAACCAATCGAAATACACCTACCACCTTTCTGTCAGAGATCAGTAAACCTGACTTCTACACTGGGCACTGACATTTTCAATCGTTATATGCAAATGTACATTAGTTATGATCAATATTATTTGCAGAAAATTAAAGTGGGTAGCTTAATTTTTGGTGCACAAGAACTCGGGAAGAAGCTATCATGAAGCTATGAACCAGGGGCGGAGGGGGAGGGAAAAGGGTAACATAACCTGGCTCTAGTGAAAAGTAATGGGACAGTGCTAACTCATGTAGAAGAATAAGGTCACTCTCTGATACTTCATCCAACTGATTATTCTTGGATCTCCCAAGGCAACCGAATGCTCCCAAGTGCTCTGTGATGCTATCCAACGTGAAGGGTGCTATGTAAATACAAGTTGTTATTGTTGGGATTCTTCTTCACCTGCTTTCTTAGTCGAGGCAAACTACTTAGGGACAAAGGAGACAAATCCCATTCTGTCCTTACCAAATGGTCACAGCTCTTGCAGGTGATACTAGTAGCTATATCCCTGGGAATTATGACAGAAACTAAAAATAATAAAAGCAAAAATTGAAAATTGGTGCAAAATTATACTTAGATGTTTACAAATTAAATGCAGGATAACACTATTGTAGCCTATTTAGCAAAATATGGAGGTCAGTTTTCAAGAATTTTGTATTTATTCACCGCTTTTATATAGCACATTTTTGTATTTATTTATGAGTCATACCTCCTGCTCTCTTCCTGTCGTTGTCTGCACAGCCTCTGGAGAGCTACAGGAAGAGAGCCAGAGTGGGAGGCATGAGACAGTTCTGCCATATTGTGCAATATTATGCGCCTATGTATAGTGAAATGTATTATGCACCAAGTTACAAGGGCGCATAATTATGTTACTCCCTGGGTGTAAATAGCCAAGCTTAACAGGGATTAATCTCAGAAAATTCCCACTCTGTATAGCTCAACCACTGCCCACTCTTCCCCCAGATTTTTAGTTGGAGTTGTAACGTTATTCAAACAAGAAGGAAGACTACTTACAGTAAGTGGTCTGCTCTGCTGTCAATTTTATTTGCATTTGCAAAGACGCTGTGTTCAAACCCACGTGTGAGGCAGATATGACACCAGTTAACTAACCTAGTGTGCCATCCACATTCCCACTTAGATCATATTTATTAAATAGGACAAGGAATGCACCACACTCTGTATTCAATTTACATTACAAAGAAACAATGGCTTATTTATGTTGGAAAATATTAAAAGCTTGGCAGCACTCTTCTCATTTCAAAAGATTTGACACAGTTTTGCCAAAATGCATAGCACCAGTATTTTAAGAGGTTGTTTCATGGTTAAGACAGTGATCACATTGGCCTTTATTACTTTTTTTTTTAGAATTATTTACATCAAACATCACCCTAGAGGGCATAAGAAAAAAATGGATTAGCATATCTTTGATAAAAAATGTATTTTCTTTTAACAAAAACTGGTTATGCATAGTGTCATTCTGAACTGCTACTTCTCTCAGGATATTTCCCACACTGCGGAGAAATGTGCCTAAAGCTGTATTCTGAGTCCATAGCCCTAATTTCCACTCATCAAATGTGCAGTACATGTGCAGTCTTGACAGTGAATCTGCAAAATGATCATTTATCTCTCCTTTTTGAACAAAAATCTGCCAAATCAGATTTGAGGACTGAAAGTGCAGCTACTGCATCTTTAGCAAGTGCTTTGGATCTAACTGAAATACTTCCTCTGGGCAACTTATTAATTAGAGTGACAACAAAATTTACAGGCTGCAAGTTAATAAATGTTTAATTAACAGCTTTTAACTGTACTCAAATTATGTTGTATTACTTTATAAAGCAGAGGCCCTAATATTCTGTGCAACACTGCATAGACAACAGGAGCAATTGCATGCAGTTGTTTTGAAAAGTATCCAAAACTTTTTTTTTGCTTCTGCTCCTATAACTTTACCAATGATTGCTCAAGTCACTTTGTTACCTATACATTGGAAACCAGACGTAACATGTCCCTCAGTTTGGTGATGGGTATTTTATTTTGCTGCCTCTGCTTCTTCTATAATCCACTTTCATCGCTGACACCTGGAAAGCAGCATTGTCGAGAAGTTGCAAACAACAACAACTTTGTGGTACAGCTCACCACCACAAATCTTCCACTAACTTGGACCTTTCTACTTCTTGCACCTATATGACCACTGGCCTGAATGTAAAATTGACTCTTTTTGGACACTGCTATGCTAGTTTTTGCTAGTTTCAGAAACATTACTTTCTAGGCACTTTTAAACTTGCAGGTTTGACTTTGTGGTCTAATTCATGAGATTTGCAAAAAGGATTTCCAAATAGCACCTCCTGGCTCAGGCTGACCATCTAGAACGCCACTAGATCAATATCCAAGTGGAGTTCCAGAAGGTTAGTCTGAGACAAGCTGGACATTTGCAGGATGTCCTTTGGTGATTGCAAATCCTTCAGTGAATCTCACAAATTACAGCTCTTTAACAATCTCAATCGTTAGCTGTCCTCTCTATAATTTCTTCTGTGAGAAACTCATTATTTAGCTCATTTTCTCACTGATGCCTCAGTTAACTTTGTTGTGCCCGCACAGCCCCATTTGTGCTTATTTTATATTGTCACACCAAACCAGAGTCTCCTCTGGAGACTTGAAACATGGGAGATCCGCTGCATGGATTGACTGTTTGTGGGATACTGCTGTGCATAATTGGCTGCCACGTTTCACCCAGAAAATATACAGTCAATTCACTTTACAGTATATTCTGTGAAGTGCTTTGAGACATCTTGAAGAAGTGATAAGGTGCTGTATCAAATGCAAGGATTATTAATATTCATTATTATAATTCCACTCCAATTAGTAATCCTTACATTTGATATCTTTAATGTCCACCTGAACAGGCTGGTGATCCCTCAGTTTAAAGTCCCACTGACAATGCAACTCTCCCCCAACAGTGCACGACAAGTTCAAAGACTCTATCTGGAGCTTGAACCTACAACCTTCTGATTTAGATACAAGAGTGCTACCAATTGAACCAGGCTGACACTTGCCATAATTCTGCTCACTATCCATATCCTTAAATGTTCTTCCTCTTCAAGCGTATATCTAATTCCCTGTTAACATAATTTATGGACTCAGCTTCAACTGTGAGTTGTGTTTAAAAGCTTCAATGTTACTTAGTTAATTTTAAAGAATATAAGAAATAGGAGCAGGAGTAGGCCATTCGGCCTCTCGAGCCTACTCTGCCATTTAATAAGATCATGGCTGATCTTCTAACCTAATTCCATTTACCTGCGCTATCCCCATATCCCTTATTCCCTTTAGTTTTTAAAAATCTATCGATCTCAGTCTTTAATATGTTCAATGATTGAGCATTGAAAAAGCCTTCTGGGATTTTCTTTAACAAGACATGGAAATCTTATGAAATGTGTTTCATTATACCAAATGCAAGGATTATTATTAAAATCAATGCAATATTGCCCCATAAAAACAACAAAGTGTATCATCAACTGCACTTTTCCAAAGATCCTTCTCCCGAAGTGAAATATAAACTTAAAGCAATATTTTATGGTTTTATGGAAGAATTCTTCTAAGACTTTTCTGTTCCTTAAGTAACTCTTTCCCATTTAACACTGAAAACCTAACAGCAATCATGTTCACAGATGGCATAACAGAAATAAAAGATTATTCCAATGAGTTAACACAACGATCAAGTTGCATATGACTGGGTTGCCAGAGGCACAGATCATGTCTCCACAACCTCTACTGCCCCATCACACATGCGAGGCATATCATCAGTGATGGTGTTGTCGAGCCATATTGCTGAAAAAGCCATCATATGAGAATTCAGCAGCTCACAATTACCCTGAGCGTGGCAGTGTTATTGGATAAACTGTTTGCGTTATTATGGTAAATTTTTTATCCTGTTATTGTCCCTGTGTGTTCACCTCAAAATAAAAATTAGGATCCTTTAACAATTTAAGTTATTTGCTTCAACACTGTAAAAACTAGTTCTCACCAAGTATCCTGTTTGCTATAAAATTGTCCTGATGTGCTGCTGATAAATCAGCAATCTGGTGAGTAGCTATGTTGTACAGACTTCTTAGGTCTCAGGTTTGATTCCTGCTCTGTCTGAACTGGCTGATCTCAACCTCAGCGAAACTAGCAAAACTACAATTATTTTCAGGGTTAGGATGGGGTGGGGGGAGAAGCTAAAGTTCCCAGTCCTGATCACAATTCATCAACTCCTGCTGCATATGTATGCATGTGGATGTCAGGTAAAGCAGAAAGGGAAACAGTAAATCAGTGAACAGAGACAGAAAGTGAAGCAAAAAAAGCTAAGTTAAGAAGGTGAAACGGTGAGTGGGAGCTTCTGGACCTCAATAGGATCAATGAGGTAAAAAGGGCCTAGAATGAATGTAATTGGGATTTGGATGTTAAAAACATAAATGATTTGTTATTGAAGAAGGGCCTAAGATGTGTAATGTTCGATAAAAGTATGAACACTGCTCCAAGTGAGAGCTTTGTACTTACTGTCCAAGGTCACTTTCTTGAATTTGGCTCAGACAATGCTGTGTCAGCTGCTACTGAAGTCGACACAATGACAAGAATTCAATGGTGAAATGAAATCACAATGTGCAATCAATCCGCCCCATACCTACCAACTGGTGCAAGTACGACCTTCTCAGACTGAAGGCATTACACAAGCAAGTAGGTGTAACATGTACGTGAGCAGATTACCGACTGCACACACTGGCTTCCTCCGAGACTCAAAGCATCACTGCTTGTGCACTGACATGTATTTGATACATGCTGCAGTACATACATGCTGTGCGTGTGCAGTGCTGCTTCGGGTTTCAGAGGGTGCCAGATTTCCTGATTGCCAATTTACAAGTGCAAGAGAGGCCACATTATTTAATGCATCTCATTCATAATGGTTAGGTAGAAAAAGAGCTGAACTCCTTACTTACACCAGGGTCATCAATGTAGCTATTTTACTGCATGCAAAAAATTAACCTGCAAAAATCCATGGCTTCATGATATGTAAACAGTGTCAAATTTATATATAAACTTATAACCCTAGACCTTTCAAATACTGTAGCAACAGGAGTTGATATCCCACTGTATAGTCATCAGTAAGATGACGGAAGTCTGTAATGGCTGGTGTGTGAACCCACATGAAAGTAGGTTTTTCCTGGCTCAGTAGGTTTTGGAAGCTTTCCAAGATACTACAAATACCACAGGCAGTGGGACCAAGATCCTGTCCGAACGCCACAGGATGAGCCTCTCCTACTTTCATTACATGTCTTCTTAGCAAAGGGTTTCCTAGAGGTCATGCTAATTTCGACTACAGCAGGTAAGAGACTGTGTACTTATAACTGGTCCTATCAAGAGCCAGGCAGTCACATAACATTTATCTGGTAAAAGGTAGCAAATCTAGTACAACTGTTAGTTAAGTGGAATAGTGTTTGGATGGTAGACGTACACTGACATTTATAAACGCAGTATCAGGACAACAAGTGCTCCACATCAAGCTTAAACTGATATTAGCTCATTTATTGGAGATGAATTCCCTGTTATTTTACCGTACCCTTTTAGATTGTTCCTACTCAATATATATCCAGTTTCCTTTTAAATATATGGTCTGGATGCTCAGTCATTGAACATATTAAAGAGATTTTTAAAAACTAAAGGGATTAAGGAATATGGGGATAGGGCAGGTAAAGGGAATTAGGTTAAAAGATCAACCATGATCTTATTAAATGGCGGGACAGGCTCGAGGGGCCGAATGGCCTACTCCTGCTTCTATTTCTTATGTTCAAATCACAGTGATGAGGAGTTATCAAGGTCACACCAGTGGAGATGTAAATATTTTACTTAAGTTAGAGTGATTTACTGGCACAGACTAGTTGGGCCCATTTCCAAGTCGTAATGTTCTATGAAATTCTATTTAGTGTTAAGACACACTGTGAGTGCAGAGGGAAATTTGCTTCATATATAACCCGTGCTTTGCTTGACCTGGAGCTGCTTGAACAACAACTTGCATTTATATAGTGCCCTTCGTGCTGGGTAGCGTCTTGGGAGTGGAGGAGCCTGATACCAAGCCAAAGAGGAAGGGGAGGTGACTGCATGCACAGTCAAAAAAGAAGATCTTCAGGTGTGATCTGAAAATAGGCAAGGAGTAAGCGAGGCAGATGGATTGAAGCAGAGTTCCAGAGTTTTGGGGTACAGTGGTTAAAAGCATGAATGATGCAAAGGGGAAAACTCCATCCATTTCAACACTGATATCCTTCCAACAAAGTGCATGCAAGTTTCTATTTTCATAATATAACTTTCACTTTATGCAGGCAGCTATGAAGAGTAACTGAACTGAATCATGTCTGAAAAATCTCAGATTTAATTTCATTGTACAATGAGTTAGCTGATCTCAGCCAGAACACCACTTGGGAGTTTTAAAACTAGCCTAGATTAGAGAAGAGAATGTTAGCCCCAGTTCCTGCTCCTAATCACTAACTAGCAACCCCTGGTGGCGCATTCAAGTGAACATTGGATGAAGGCAGATCAGACTCCAATGCAATATGCCTAAATGGTCAAATTGCCTGACCATGCTCAATGTCAAAAGCACTCAGATGACGTACTAAAACATGCTGGTGCCATGTGAACCACACTCCACTGAAAGGAAAAAGTGAAACATCTTCAGGAGAGAGGAGAAAAGTGGGAAGAATTATGTTGCCACACCTGCTTACTTGTCATTTCTGGTTAATACAATAGGTTTGCTCACTACAAATCATTCTAAATTATTTAGATTTGTGTTTACAGCACTAAATAATACCACTTTCCACAAAAGTCAGTTCTAAACATTTGAAGTTTTCAGTTCAAATATGCATCATTGTGCACATTTATTGGCAATATTTTCCTCCAGTGCTATTTTCTAATATTTTCTTTTAGTCCTATTTGCTATTCATACGGTAGGGCATCATTTTAGGGCATCATTTATTACTTTTTCAAAATACATTTTTAACAACCAATAAAGAATACAGATTGTCATTTTAATAAAGTCATCATTCTTATTCACTCCATTTTTACACAGTAGAGTTGCTACTCCCTCCCCCTTCTCGCAGGCTTGGTTTCAATAGCTGGAAACATCACCTTTGACATCTATTTCAGAAAGCTTCCCAAAGCAGTCTAGCACACTGACATCAATGTCAGTCAGTGTCACATTGATTGACAAGTACTGAGGATCACAAATGTATTGTTAAGCTACATGTCACTGGAACTCAAAGACTTGGAACATTAAACTTCTGATGATCTAGGTAAGCGATTAAGGGCTTATGTGATACACCAATATTTCTACTCGCAATATAAAGTCAATAGCAGTCAGTACAATCTTGTGCTATATTCACGGCGTACCTGGTATGGCAGTTATCTAACCATCATTTTGTTTAGTGTAACTTGAATTGTAGTGCAGTTTAGACATATTTCTTTCTGATTTGCTGAGAGGAACTTGCTACATTTCAAATTGGCATTGAAATGTCTTCATGATTCTCACCCTGACATTCATGAAAACTGTTATAAATATAACAATAATAATCCTTGCATTTGACATAGCGCTTTTCATGTCTTATCAACATCTCAAAGCGCTTCACAGAGTAGACTGTAAAGTGAATTGACTGTATATTTGTGGGCGAAACGCGGCAGCCAATTGCGCACAGCAGTGTCCCACAAACAGTCGCGGATTAAAAATGACCAATTTATTATTGTTTTGTTTTGAGGGATTATTATTAGGCATGTGGAGTAAGGAAACTTGCCCAAGGTTTCGCTCTGCCTGGAATTGAACCCAGGTGTCTCGCTTGCAAGGCGAGTGCTCTAACCACTGAGCTACAGGACTCCATTATTCAGCAATTATATACTAACTGTGATTTTAATTTGCAAATACCCAGAATTTGCACAGAGATTTGCATTGAAACTAAATGAAATTGTCAGGAGGAAAAAGTGGATCATTACACAGAATTTTACCCGTATTGCAATACCATTCTAAGTAAATATGTTTGTTTATGTGATTAATATGTATACGTTTATACCTTACAATGAGATTTTCATCAGTTTAAAATTCACAAATATTCATGTATTTCACTTGTGGTGTTGTTAGAGGAGTTTCTCCAATCCTGCAGGGTAAGATTGATTTTGCACTTAAATAATATAGTGATCAATATGAGGGCTTCCAGACACAACACATGGAATCAGTCCACTTTGCCAATGTGACACAAACAGAAGAATGTTCCATAATGTGCTTTACTAATGATGAGACTGAATTAAACAGATTACTGATATTAGAATCGAGTGATTCAATAATTCTAGGATAGGCTTCCAATGGCTGACGAAATAGCATTAAAAGCAGTCCTTATGAAAACAAGTTTTTTTGATCCACGTGTTTTAGGTGTGCTCCCACAAATTTAATTTGAGCTTTGGCATCTAATGCTGCAGCTGAAGCTAGTTTACCCTAGTGGAGACACTTAGCTCCCAGAGAAAATCTTCAATTGGTCTGAAAGGGCAATTATCCTTTTTAATGTTCGCAAGTTGTCTTGGAGACTTAAGTCTTTTTTTAAAAGCTTTTCAGGGTCAGCTTTGACCTGCTTTCTGAATTGGATAGGCTAACAGTGAATTCTGTGATTCCAACAGAAAGCCAGACAAAACAGTGCAGGTCAATACCCTAAACAATTGCCCTAGTTCCTGGGTCTGTGGCATCTATGGTTGATTGCTGAAGGAGCTTAACTGCCAATGTTGTACACATCAAAATGTGCTTAAATCATGGCTATAGCCTCAGGCTATAGCCATGATTTAGCTGCAGTCACAGGCCCCTCACCTTGGGCTACTCCAAAGATGCCTGGTATTCAGTGTATGTATGCTGGTTGTGTTTGTGGCCCTGTAAGACTGCAAGTCCATTATTGACCGCTGGGGGAAGAGACAGAAGCTATCATAGTACAGGTAGGATATGCTGGGACAGGCTTTCAATTCCTGACAAAATAGCATTACATACAGTCCTTAAGAAAGTTCCTCAAGGAAGATTCCTGACCTGATATTTTATACTCATCTTGAATGAAGAATATTGGCATCAGTAGATGCAGTCCAGATGCAAGCTGTCCAGATGTCTAAAACATCTGGAGATGCATTCTATTGTGCTTGATGTGGAGTCAACCTGGATTAACCCTTGTTCCAGAACCATGAAGTTCTAGTCAAGTCCCACCCAAACTGTTTTGGGTGGGACTTGACTAGAGGCTGCAGTGTGGGGTAATGAAATTATCTGACTGCCAGTCTGAGACCTAGATACTCTGGTCACTTGACTGGAATACATGTCAAACAGCAACTGATCTTCAAATGTTGAGAGAGATGTCAGAGATCTGATCAAAAAAAATGAGGGAAGGATCCAAAGGCAACTCGAAGGTCATAGTAAAAAAAATTAAACTTGTTTTTCCTTTTGCACTCAATCACAACAAAATATAATATATAAAGGCATTGGTTACATTCTGCAGTTCCCGACACACTACCTCAATCTGGTGGCTCAAGTACCTACTCAAGAGAACAACAACCAGCTTCCCACATTTGCCTGAGATTTTTCAATACATTTCACTCACGTCAAGTATTTGAAGAATATTCTTTGAACATTTTAATCTTATTATGTGGTGAGGAGGCTTTAACCCTTCTAAAATTAAACCTGTAACAATTATGTATTAGAATAACAGAGGCTATTGAAGTAAGCTTGTACAGTAGTACCTATCAACATATGAAATACAGTATGTATTGAACAATAAAAATATTCTTTCCAGAGATGTAATTTTAAATGTCTCACGGCACTAGATCGAAGACTTATATTCCACAGAAATCAGCAACAGTATAAGAAGGGCATGTGCTAATTCTTGAGAGGTTTTGAAAAAAGGGGGAAAATTTATCCCAGTTCAAAATGAAGTCACATTCCCTCTGTTACCGAAATGAGGTGAAGGTAATAATAGAATAGTTGCACACTTGTAATAATATCTTTTCCTCTCAAATAAATTACAAAAGACATGCTCCACCAATGGAGCCCACAAGAAAGCAGCTAAAGATGCAAAGCTGCGTACAGCTGCGTTCACTGGAGCAGCCTGTTAGCAGAACTCTTTGACAACTCCATCAGTGAAATCTCAAGGTAGCTGTCAATCACAATGCATCATTTAATCCACCAGCACTCTGAGGAGTTCTTTCAAACCACATGACAGCATATCTACAACTCCATTGACAGACGTGCCAAGTTGTTTAGCACTACTGTTGTAATTAGAATAAAGCAACAAGTCCAAATATATTCATCAGCTTCCTCTACTTTTTTATTTCACTGCATTGGCGTTTACAGTATGATCTTCCCTAACTGCATCATGCAAAAAATCTCCATTTCATTCATAAGAAGGTAATATCTCGGCTGTAGCTTTCTTAAATTAAATTAATGGTGTGGTGAGGTACAAAACAATTCCACTTAACTTTAAAAAACGAAAAACAAAAAATCAGAACAAACACAATTTAATTCCAGATACAGAGAGCAGTGCCTAGGTTATTTAGCATATTCGTATTGTGGAACAGGATGTTAATTGTGCACCATTACCTTTAAACTGCTTTGCTTAGTTGTATTAATCACTGTGCTAATTGATGCAGAGATAGAAATGTAGCCACAGGCAAGAAAGCATCGGAATGAGAAGGGAAGATAGTGGATAAAGGATTATCAAGAAAAAACATATGGAAAAGACACTCCTTTGAAACCTCCTCCTGCCCACGAGCAGTACTTCATGGACTGCTGTGTGCAGAAAATTATTTTTTTTAAAAATTATAACGGATGAAGGAATTCTTCAAAAGCTTGAATATGAAACAAAATTCAAGGCTTGTACACTCAACCTTTTACATGCAAATAGTATGAAATGGTAACTATGTTTATCAAATTTTGTTCTTTAATTTAAAAAAGATCGATCTTTAAAAACAGCACACACTATATATTTCTAATTACATATATTTTTATTCCTCTTCGACCATGCTTACAACCACCTCACCCCTCCCCCCAGCTCGGGGTCAGACTGCCACTGTTAAGTGCTCTGAGACTCTACCCTGCATGGAGGTCGCTAAATAAGTGCAAGTTGTTGTTGTATTTTACATGCAAATTCTGCAAATACATGCAAGTCTGTATCCACTTGAAGCCATCTCTTTGAATCACATTATCGAATTTATTGAAATTGAATTGGTTTCAGAAAACTGGATTTTCTTTTTATTATCTTCTTTTCATTATCCACCCACGCCCCTTAAAGTTCAGAGTCTTGCTGGGAAATGTACCATCGACTGCACTTGCCCTATACTTCATGTATAGGAGTCCTGTAGCTCAGTGGTTAGAGCACTCGCTTTGCAAGCGAGAGACCTGAGTTCAATTCCAGGCAGGGCGAAACCTTGGGCTAGTTTCCTTACTCCACACGCCTAATAATAATCCCTCCAAAACCAAAAAAAATAATAAATTGGTCATTTTCAATCTACGACTGTTTGTGGGATATTGCTGTGCGCAATTGGCTGCTGCATTCGCCCACAAATATGCGGTCAATTCACTTCACAGTGTGTTCTGTGAAGCGCTTTGGGACGTCCTCCCGATGTGAAAAGCGCTATATCAAATGCAAGGAGTATTATTATTATTATTATTATTCTGTGAAGCGCTTTGAGACGTCGATAAGACATGAAAAACCCTATGTCAAATGCAAGGATTATTATTATTATTGTTATTATTATAACTTGCTCCTTTTAGCATAAGCAATGCTGTGACATGGGTCATTAGTTGATCAACAACAACCACAAAAATATCAAAAAGTAACATTCATGAATAATTAAAACAGAACTAGTGCAGCACTGTTTACTTTCCATAAAGTCATTGTCCCAGCGTCCCACGTCAAAAGCACTTCCAGCACATTGGGACATCCTCCTGATGTGAAAGGCACTATACAAATGTAATTTTGTATTGTATTGGGCAGTAAAAATTGTTGGTAATGATAAATTGACAGGTCTTGATTTTCTTTCAATGAGAGATCCTATTACCAAATTTAAGGCAACTTTGTTTGCATCAACTTACTGTGGCCAACAATCTGGCAGGTGCATATGTACCGAAGTTTAAAATGCATTTAGCCCATCAGATCACTAGAAGGTGTTTCTTAGACAGGTAATTATACTACAAAAGCAAAGCAATTTGTTGGTGTAAGTGCTACTTTCAAAGTCTAACAAATGGCAATGTTCATATTCAATGGATATCGTCTGGTAAGTAATTCCAGGACAAGAATTTTAGATTACAACTAGAAAGATGAAGGAAGGGTAAAAGTTAGGAAAAGATCATTCTCCCTGAGGACTGTCAGTGCAGAATGAATTACCTGAGTTTACAGATAGAGCAGACTTGATAAGGACAATAAAAGGAAATTAGATACACATGGAGAAGGGCATGGAATTGACATTGTAATAAATGGCTTAATTGCAGGAGCAAACACCAACACAGATATAATGGGTCAAATGGCCGTTCACTATCTTGTAGATTCCCACTGTTCTGCGGTAAATCTCATCAAAATTGCACCTACATCTTTTTGCTTCTGTAGATGACCTTTAAATGCATATACACTTGTCAGATCTGCTGTACAATTCATATAGTATATTATATACTAAAACAATTAATTGCTTTCCAATGAAACAATCAACCACATTATCTTGGCCAGGAAGAGAAAACCATGCTGCACTGAAGCAATGGAATTTCCATCTGGACCAAATTAAGAAGACAAATGTCATACCAACCAATCAAAAATATTATTTTAAAATCATCTCATCAGAGGAAGTCAAAAACATTTAAACATAACAAGCATCTGTGTACAAAGGAAGGGTATTCAGCTAGAAGTCCTGTTCCTGATCTCTGACTATTGACCTCTGTTGCAAAGTGTTGCAAATATGGACATCAGGGTGTGTGTGTGTGAGAGAGGAGAGTAAATTACAAGAAAATAAACATAATTTCAGGACAGGCTTAGGCTTGCTTGTGAATCATTAACAACACTTGCTAATAATACTCATATTATTAGAGCACATTATGTTTTGTCACAGTGGCTACTGAAGCTAATCCTAAACAGTAACTTGTATAAATAGATGAGAACCATTCCCAAGCTCCTGAAAGCTCAGTGCCTATAGTCATGCCCTGGGAGAAACTGAACCATCAACTGCCCAAGTTCGATCTCCAACTTGCCTGAGCAAGCACGGGTTGCTACAATTGGTCTTAGAATCCAGAAAAGTGGAAAATCTGCCAATTCCCACTCCTGATCATTAACCAATGACCTGTGTTGCAAAGTTCATGTGTGCTGACATCAGTCAACACCGAACCAACAAGGCATACATACGGTACCTTAAAAAGCAAACTTATAATAATCTTTGCATTTGATATAACCCCTACAATGCCCCCAAATTTAACGAGCTTCACAGGTAATTGCTCTTAAGCCAAGTGATTATGTTTAGCTGTAAAGTCACAAATATTGTGCATACAATATCATAAGCAGTCGTTCATACTCCAATGCTACACAAATAACCACAGCAACTAATAAATTCAGCAGCAGTCACATATTTATGTTTTTATCTCAGTTTTGACATCACCTCTCAATTAGCCTGATTATTTGCTCATGTACTTGAGAAGAAAATGTGTTCAGGAATGTACTTTATTGCGCACGTTGAGAACACATGCACAAAGGTGACGGTAAGAAATCAACATTGAGCACATCCAAAGTCCTGTTTCCTGTAAAATGATGGTTAAAATAGGTCAGAGTATGAGCCAGAACAGCATAAAAAAAAGGTTAGCAATTCTACAAGTGGCTGTGCATTGGCATGATGGTTAGAAAATAAGAGAGAATACTTGTGAGAGTGAAATAGCAGATTGGGAAGGAAGTGTTTAGAGTCGAGTGCTTGTCATTGCCTGGCCCCCTATTGTTTCTAATCTACAACATTGTTTGGATTATCCAGCCCCAATTATCCACCATCATTCCTGACAGCAAGACCGGGCATGGGGACGTTTGGAGCAGGAGTATGGTCTGAGCTGCAGGTCTCGAGTCTGCTCTGAACAAAGATGTAGTGGGAGGTGACAGGAACAGACTGAGAGGAAACAGAGCTGGAGATGGAACATGAGGCGCAGCATCTGAGATCAGTAACTCTGCAAGGTTCAATATAATCAGGCAGAATTTAATTAATGAATAAAAATAATGCAGTAATTAACATAAATTATATTTCTAAGATGTCTTACTGAATATACTGTGCAGCAGTTCAGACTGTGATGTGACGTTGGATCTTCCCATACAGTGGAGCCCATACATCAGAGTTCCTGCCACTATAACGTATACAGTACTATGTATAAAGGACTGGGATATGACAGTTAAATTTGCTAGACACAAAAAAGGCCACTACTGTTTGAGAATTCATTGTTTCTCTTTTTATAGTTTGCAAAAAAAAATGCAAAGTACTAATATGGGGCTTATTAGGTGCCATATATAAACTATTTGTAAAGGCATAGGTATAATGTGCATTGTGAAAATTAATGCATACTAATTAACCAATTTTTACATAATCAAGGACATCTGTTATTCTCTCCAAACATTCAATGCATTTTGCACTTGCATTTGCACTTGGTGTATAACAGCCTCCTGTAATCAATGTGTAATGTGTACCAATGTGTACGCACATTTATATTGCATAGGGTACAACAGGACAAATGCAGTCTATAGTGTTCATTAAATAAAATACTTACACAATTTCCCAGTACAATGTGCAGAACGCTGCTACCACTACCAAGTATTTGTGTTGGGGTGAAATATTTAATGGAACACAGTGTATAGCATTAAAGGCTTGATTTATTCATGAAGTGTCCTTTTGTAGTTGCTTGGACAGAAAGTGTATGTCCTAATCTACATTATATTGTATTAAATGAATGCATGTAATGTATGTTTAATCTGTATGTATGTATTGTATGCCTATAATATATACATAATCTGTATGTCTAACCCCACTTTGCTTGGGTTACTGCTCATCTCTGAAAACACTTTGTAGTGTTCTCCTATGTAAAAGGCGGTATAAAGCGTAAAGTAATTTTGTTGCATCAATACTGAATTCTGGGAGAGCAACAATAATTCTTTGGAGCGCTAACATAAAATAAAGTGGAGTCAGGTTATGCACAAAGCTGATGGGAACATGGGAGGAGTGGCCGGGCGACAGAGTTAAACAGACTGTGTGAGGTCATTCAGGCATGAGAGGCACACAATTGGGTCTGGGGGCTGGATGCTGGTGCGGGGTGAGGGGGATAGGCTGCTGGAGTGATGCCGGCCATGGGCATCAGAAACCCGTGCCCACTACACTATTATTTTAAACAAGAAACAACATTTTAGTAATTCAGTCTTTCTACGCTCATCTCAAGTACATGAGTAAATAAACAACTACATGGTATTATGGAGTGTGTTTGCAGGTAGATATGTTGCACTAACTGTGACCAAAATTTAAACACATACAAATAACCTTTCACTCTAGGTTTAGGAATGAAATCACAGAGGAGAGACTATACTACTTTCACAACAATATAAAAAACAGCAGTTTCTCACAAGGCTTGAAACAGTAGGAATTTCTCTACTTATATTGTGGCACTACTAATAACAAGCTGAACAATTTGACTGGAAATACTGACACAACTGTTTCTGCTGCATTTTAGGCTACATAAACAAAAGCGAACCACCTGAGACCACAGGGGACAGGATATGGGTTACTTATAACAACTATGAGCCAGCTAACAAGAATAGCAGGAAAGCTGCTGCAATGGAAGCAACACAGTGCTTTGAAGTCAGTTACTGAGCAGCTATTATAACCATTCAAGCAAAATCTTTGAAGGCAGGTTATCCTCTGCTGCATCGTGTCCTGTTGTTGTGAATGAATTATTTCCTTTTCCTTCATTTTTCATATATATGACACTGACACTTTAATTGTTTTCACTGCTAACTGCAGGCTTGGGGAACTGAAGCACTTGACTGGCAAAGTAGAAAATTAATTAGCAAACTAGAAGAACTGTGTGTGAATAAAATCCGCAGATTGCCATGCCTATGTAGCCCGCACTATACTACATTGGCTGGGAAATGACAACCAGTAGGAAGCAAATTAAATATTCATGTTAGACAGTTATTCCACTTAATTTTAAGTACTGGTACCACAGAAGCTGCTTATTATTGTACCTCTAGAATTTATGATAAAATAAAATAATGAACTACTTTTATTCATAGACCTGCTATAACATAACCTGTCCTAGGTCTCATTTTATTATGTACAAAAATCAACATCACTTAAATAAACCTGGGAGATGTCTTCAAGTAGCTTAATGAAGAGGTAAACACTAGCTGCTGTGATAGACTGGTGGATTTAGCCATGCACATCAGAAGGTCATAGGTTCAGTTCTGTACTGAGTTAGCTGATCTCAACTGGACAGCAGTTGAAGCACTGAAATTAGCCTATGGGGAGGGGAAACCAACCAGAAATATCGTTCCAGATCAGTGAAAATCCTGCTGGAAAATGGGTGTGGTCTGGGGATGCTGGGTTTACCTGTGAAGTCTTTCTTCTCTTGCCATAACAATTTACATTTGTATATCCCAATAATGTTTTGGAGCACTTCACAGCAGCAAGGTTGGATGCCAAGCAAGAAAGATCGCCAAGCAAGGAAGGTGACCATACATTCGGTTGAAGAGGTAGGTTTTAAAGTGATAGATAGAAAGGAAGGGAGGCGGAAGCATAGAGGCAGGGAGTTCCAAAGATTAGATAAGTGGAGTCCTGTACCTCAGTGGTTAGACCACTCGCCTCGCAAGTGAGAGACCTAGGTTCGATTCCTGGCAGGGTGAACTGTTGAGCAAGTTTCCTTACTCCACACACCTCTGTTTACCCAGCAGTAAGTAGGAACCTGGTTGTTAGTCGATTGGTGGATCTCTTTTCTGGAGGTAATAATTCCTTCAAAAAAAATAATAATGATAAATTGGTCACTTCAATCCATGCCTGTTTGTGGGACATTGCTGTCCGCATTTGGCTGCCGCGTTTCGCCCACCAAATATACAGTAAATTCACTTTACAATATATTCTGTAAAGCGCTTTGTGACATCTCAAAGATGTGATAAAGTGCTATATCAAATGCAAGAATGATATAAGTAATGATTGAAGGGCTGAGCTTCGATGGTGGAGCAAAGACCTGTGTTAGCTGAGCGGAGGGGACGAGCAGAGTAGGACATCAGCAGATCAGAAAGATAGGAAGGTGCTACAACATGAAGGGATTTATGTGCTAGAACCTTGAAGTCGATCCATTCAGTGCAGAGAGCCAGTGGAGCCTGGCGAGGATTGGGTTGATGTGCATGTTGAGTTTGGTGGAAGTGAGGATTCGGGTGAAGAAGTTTTGGATTAGCTTAGCCTGTCTAATAGCCTGTTAATGCTCAAGATCTTCATTCACATACGAAGAATGAACATTTGAGTGAGGTACTGTAAGGTAGTCAGCAGACAAGAAACTGTATCACATCAAGTAGGGATTGTAACCATGTCCAGTGTTAGTTCATGTAATTTGCCTTGCAGCCCCAGTTTAATATTTATCAGCCCCAGTTTAACACTCTCCAGTAGTTGAGAGAAGAAAAGAACAATTTTTCCAAATAAAATTTGAAGAAAGAATACAATTTCTTTCCTCACACAATTACTATTATACCCTTGTGAGTTACAAAGGGTGATATCGACCTGTGCGGTCACTGGTACAGATAATTATGGTCATTTGGGTAATTTATTCACTATAAACAGACTACTCAATAGGGAATTGTGGAATAAAGAATATTTCATTTTTATGGAAGAACCATAACTCACTTGCAACTTTACAACTTATGAGTTACCTAGCCATACTCTTAAGTGAAATTAATTACATATTCCATCATTCCCTACCAAATAACAACTGTGCATCCCTTTTCAGGATTTTTCTTTTCACTTTACAGTCACTTTTTTCTTTTGCAAAAAATATTTAATGATACGAATACGGTAAATCCAGACTATTATTTCAGAGAAGATCAAGATAGAAGGCCAAGGGCACAGAAATGCAAAATAGTAAAGAACAGTTTTCAAACATATTAGGAAGAATGTTTTCCCTCAAAGAGTGATAAATGTTTGAAGCAATCTGCCAGATGGAGAGAGAAGCAAAAACAAAGGGCAAACAAAGCTCAATTGAACATGATAAAGCAATAAAGAATGATCTTTACTGGGCCGAGTTGTCTCTTTTACTATTTTCCTCTTTCATGTTTTTTTTCCTCCATTTCCAATATTCCATTCTGCTTTTTCATTTGTTTTGCTTGTCCTCCCTCTAATTCTTTCAATTGCTGTTTTGTTTAAATGGCTTCTTAGAAGCAGGAACTGACTAAAGTAGCAATAAACATATGAGGAGCAATTGCTGTAATACAATTCACTGCTTCTGCTACTATAATAATAAATAAAAATAATAATCCTTGCATTTGACATAGCGCTTTTCACGTTCTTCTGAACGTCTCAAACGCTTCACGGAATATACTGTAAAGTGAATTGACTGTATATTTGTGGGCAAAACTTAGCAGCCAATTGCGCACAGCAGTGTCCCACAAACAGTCATGGATTGAAGTGACCAATTTTATTATTGTTTTTTTTTCTTGATGGATTATTATCAGTGTGGAGTAATGAAACTTGCCCAAGGTTTCGCCCTGCCAGGAATCGAATCCAGGTCTCTGGCTTGCGAGGCTAGTCTCTAATCACTGAGCTACAGAATTCCTATAGCTATACGGGAAACGGGGAAATAGAGTGGAAAAGAGGAAATCCAGGGGGGGAAAAGGAGAAATCCAAAGGAGAAAAAAGGAAAATCCAGAGAAGAGGGGAAAGGGGGAAATCCAGAAAATAGAGGGAATAAAGAGAAATCCAAAGGAGAAAGAAGAAAAAAGAGAAATCCATTGAAGGAAGAAAAAATGGAAATCTGAAGGAGAAAGAAAAAATGGGAAATCCAGTCATAAAATAATGGATCTCCATGAGCTCCGAGTGAGAGGAGGGAAAATACTTCAATAAAAGCAAGTGTCTGAAATAAACAGATGGGAACTTATATAAGAAAATAGATGCATCACGCAGCAAAATCAGCTTTAATGGATTTTAAAGTTATATTAGATACCAGACACTCTTTAGGATTCACCACCAAATATGCAATATAAACACAGTTTAAATATCCACTAAGAGGTAATTGCTTATAACTTTTTTTTAAAAGGTAAATGATTAATGTTTATAAGTTATATTGACGAAAATGTTAAATTGGACACTTGAAAATTTGCCCCAACCCTCCAGGATGCCGAGCAACTAAAATGTAATTTATACTACCAAATCTGGTGAGTGTTTTACACACATACACACACACAGAATACGTATTATAGGGATAACAGATGACTGGCAAAAAATTACAGGCAATGAGCAGTTCTCATGAGGTCATAAATGGTTTATGAACATCTGCAGAACTCGCAAGATTGAATTACTGCTTTATATTGCCTGACAGTAATTTGTTATTCTTTATGCCACAGAATTTAAAAAATAACTGTTATGCAGTAGTTGCGCTGAGTATTGGAGTGATGGTGTTACAAAGGGTAAAAATGTAAAAAAAAAACCACAGGCAAAATTTGAAGAAATGATGCAAACAATATTGAACCACCGCATTTTTAGTCAACAGATTTTTCAAATATTTTTGTCAGTTTAAATGCAAATTTCAGGAAGATGGAACATAATATGATATTATGTCTAAAACATGATATTCATAACTTAAGTGTCAACAGCAATTGGAGAACCCCCATCATAGTATGCCAGATCCATAACGCAAAACTGCATTATAATGGGGCGTAAAGAAAAAATGTCTGCAGTGTCTTTACTTCCTGTGCACTATGCATGTATGCAAGAAAGCTAGCAATAACCATGTTATAAATAAACATGCACAAGAGGGAGGCACATTGTAAAGCGTATATCCCATTAGAGCAAAGGCGGATCTAGAGTCGAGGATTTTGGGGGTGGGGGTGGGGGGATGAGGCTGTCAGCGGGTAAGCTGTGGGCAATGTCCAGCCTTTGAGCGGCGGTCGTTTGCCAATCAGATCAGGGGGTCGGATGAGGAGCTGTGATTGGCAGACTGGGCTGCCAGTCAGTCAGCGGGCAGGTTGTGGGTAGTTGAAAATGGCACTGCAATTGCAAAAACATTTAGGTAAGTGAGTCAGTTTTGCCTGACCTCAAAGTAATTGGGTGGGGAGGTCATGAGCCCCATTGGCTCCGCCGGTGGAGCAGAGATCCTGAGTATGGCGACTCATTCCTCATTATTGGCAGAAGTCATTATTTGCAAAACCTTCAACAAGTATCAAGTATTAGACCCAATTATTAGTACTGAAATTACAAATGATTAATTTTGTTACCTTGATGCTCCTCCCTTTCGAGAGGTTGTATTGTCCCCATGGAGTTGGGTGGCTTCAGATCACCTCTCAGGATGTCCATTCCTTAAACTCAATGGGAGCAGCAATGACTCCTACCTGTACCTTACATCACAGGATAGCCCAATGCAGGAGGAGGTGGAATTCAAGTATAATACTGAAGCGAGGAGTTCATGCTCTCAGAAAAGTATTACAACATTTTTTTCTATTTTAGTGGGTGTACTTTGAATAAAAATAATTTCCGCTGGACTTCAGTTCCCCTTCAACAAAATAATAATAATAATCCTTGCATTTGATATAGCGCTTTTCACGTCGGGAGGACGTCCCAAAGCGCTTCACAGAACACACTGTAAAGTGAATTGACTGTATATTTGTGGGCGAACGCGGCAGCCAATTGCGCACAGCAATGTCCCACAAACAGTCGTAGATTGAAAATGACCAATTTATTATTGTTTTTGTTTTTTGGAGGGATTATTATTAGGCGTGTGGAGTAAGGAAACTTGCCCAATGGACCAGATTGCCTTTCTAATGCTGTGGACGCTGGCACAGTTGAGGCATTCAAAATGGATTACATCAATTCCTATTTTGTACAAAGGTCCAAGATTTGAAGCAATATTGAGTACACTGGCTTACTGGCCCCTTTTTTTTTAAACTCCTCTCCCCCCACCCACCTCCCCCCTCACCCATACACACACACATACACACACACACCGCAGGTTATTTCACTTTATAGGTACTACAGCTGAGCCCTATCCTATATCCATACATGCACTTTACAGATGAAACAATTATTCAGGGATCAAAAGCAGGAATCCTGGATATTTTCTTTCTCTGGCCTAGGGTCACCAAAGCCAATTGAACCACCCGTGTCCCAATTGACACAAAGGCAATAAAGGCAACTGTAACACTGTATACAGCCATTCCCGATACGATTAGCTAACTCAAACCTGGATGTTCTCAGTGTGTAAGAGCTACTTACTGCACACTTATTCTTATGGATTGGTGTTTAATATCTCAATTCTGGTATCATGCTATGTGTTTACTCAAAATTATGTACGCACTGGCACAGAATATGCATTACAGAGAGAGGACAAGGGCATCTATAATGCAGATGAAGTAAACAAGTCCAATATATGAAAAATAAATGTGAATTTCACATTCACTGATTAATTATGTATTGGTAAAGTCTTGTACCGAAACACACTGAATTTAATGCATCATTTGAAAATCTGAAAAAAAACATTAGAGCCAAAAATTCTGTATTTAATTAGCTCGTCTAAGAGAATTTTAACAATTAAAGCTGTAATTTTACAAACTGCCATCATCAGCAGATTCGCTGAGCAGAACAAATTGTCTGTATTTCGATTTGTGGTGCAAGCCAGTCCCAGTGCTCATTAGTATAATTGGTGTTAGGTAAAGCTGGTTAGTAAAAGTCAAACTGTGAGCAATAAGTCAGATCTCTATTATTATATCAATGAGCAATGGAAAAAATTGCAGGCAGGAATTGAGGCACCATCTTTAAACATTAGAGACTAAAGCAAAACAAATCTTACATGTTTGTTGATATTGCGATCAACATAGAAATTTTATACAAATACTAAAAATATAGCAGACTGATATATAACAGTACTAAACTACTAGTAGGTGACCTGCAACACATTCACACATGTTCCATTGGCCGTTTTAGACATTATCAGTGTGAAATATTTAAATATTCTGACAAGCATACGTTACTGATCCTGATTATGAATTGCTAATAAATAGGTTATTGGAAAAGAAATTGGAATTCCCCCTCATGTCCTTGCCAACTATAAAATTTGTCACTCACTTCAAGACTGTTTGTGGGTCATCGCTGGGCACAAATTGCAGTGTTCGGCTACACAATACACAGCCACCACACATTAGAATAAATTCTGTGAAGCACTTCCCCTGATGTGAAAGGCACAAGAGAAATTGCAAAGATGATTATTATTATTATTTTTTGTTACCAGTTTTCAATAATGGTTGGTAAAAATCTGTATTCGGCAGATTATCCAATTTTCTGCAAACCGAGGGAAATAAATTTCCATTGTTAAACTTTTTAAATATTGTTTTAAGGTCCGCAGGACATGGTAAGGGGAAAAATCAAAAAGCATTAGCCAGGAGATGGTCACTGTGGGAGGGATTACTACAAGACCCAAGTATAGAATTCCTTAATCGAACGGAGGTGAACTAGGAGTTAGAGGAGTTGTTGCCTGAGGGGGAACTGTGTGAGAGGGTAGAATCCTGGGAATTGAATAAAGGCATGACAGTAATATACTGTGATGGATCTGCTCAAGATGTGCATGAGAAGAGCTGGAATAGGTATAGCAACTGGGATACAGGCAAAAGATAGGTGGGAGAGAGAGTAAAATGTATTCCTTTTTTTTGTAGAAGAGTGTCTACAAATGAGAGAACTGCCGTTTTGGGCCAGGGGTAAGAACCTCCTGGTGGAGGACCAAAGCTTTTTTAGCAAAGGGATTGATACCACAAAAACGAGTCAGAAAATACCTGGTTACTATAGCGCATGAAGGACCAGGGAGTATACATAATGGTATCCACGGAACAAGAAACAATCTGCGAGAATACTGGTGGCCAAACATAAACAGGGAGGTGAAACAATATGTTAAGGGATGCATAAGGTGTGTGCAAGTGAATGAGAGCAATGTGTCGAGGAGTAATGGATTAGAGCATGTAATCACAGGCAGCCGTGGGACCGGGTCTATGTGGACTGCCAGGTATAATCAATATCTCCACATTTTTGTGGATCACACGACTGGTGTTACTCTAGCTTACTCATATAAACAGTATACAGCAACAACCGTCTCTAAGTTAATCAATGCTAAGCTAATTCCTAGAAAAAGGATAATGAAAATACTTGAATCAGACCGTGGAAGCCATTTCACGGCTGAGGTAATTAAAAATATAATCCAAAACCTAACTTACATGTGCCGAACCATCCTGAAAGCTCTGGGAAAGTTGAACGAACAAAAGGACTTATAAAGACTGCGCTGAAGAAAGTGTTTGAAAAGGGAAAATAGGTGGGATGAACAGTTGCTCTTGGTTTTAATGGCTATTAATAACCGACCCTAGAGCAATATGACTACACCGTGAACTCAAAGGCCTTCACATGTGGATACTGAGCAACTAAAATAATTGAATAGGGCACTGGAAGAAATGGTTAAACTTTACAATGAAACACATCAAAATTCAGCAAATTGTGACAATCATGAGGGGGAATAAGTTTGGAAAACCCATCACTGGAAAGGTGTATTGAGAAGTCGGTACAGAAAACCCTACAGAGTGATTAAAATTCTAAATCCTAAAACAATTAGAATAAAAATACCAGCAGGTAAAGCAATCTCTGCATCTACAAGTCAAGTTAAAAAAAAGTTAAAATAACCATGGAAGGGTTAACTGAGAAGGACTGTGAAGAAGCTCGATACAATAATAATCCTTGCATTTGATGTAGTGCCTTATCATGTCTTCAAGACGTCTCAAAGCGCTTTACAGAATATACTGTAAAGTGAATTGACTACATATTTTGTGGGCAAAACGCGGGAGCCAATTGCACACAGCAGTGTCCCATAAACAGTTGTGGATTGAGTGACTAAATTATTTTTATTTATTTTTGAAGAATTTTTACCCCCGGAAAAGCGATCCGCCAATCGACTAACAACCATGTTACTTACTGCTAGTCGAGTGGAGTTAGGAAACTTGCCCAAAGTTTCGCCCTGCTCGGGAATCAAACCCAGGTCCTCTCACTTGCGAGGCGAGTGCTCTAACCACTGAGCTACAGAACTCCATAGTACAGGAGTGTTGGCAGAGCCTGGAAAGGAAGTCAACCCAGATTGCCATGTGTTCACGGAAAAGAGGTGACAATGTGATACGGAAATTGCCTTACAAGTACAAGTTGATGGTTCATGGATTTAAACTACAAGAAGAAGATAAAGTGCTAGAAAAACACATAGATGTTCTCTTTGCCAGATAAATTAAACTTAATGGGATTGTAATAATGGAAACTGTGTAAAAGGAACAAGCTAATTGATTGGTTTAAAGGCAAAATAAGAATTATAAATATTTAAGTATTTTGAGGACATCACTGTGTTGAGAAATTTTGTCTTTTAGCATGAATCTGACGAACAAAACATCTTGACTATGAGATAAGGAATGACCAAGAAACATAATTTCTCACCGACTACGATGTAGATGAATCAACCAAAGTTGATGACTCAGAGGCTCTTACAGAACATGTAAGCATCAAGAGGGGCAAATATGACAGGTCACACTAACCCCTATCATGCGTTTCAGGTTCGAATCTGCAGTGTAATTATTAATTGTGTAATAAAATCGCTGAATGATTCAAACTGTGAGAAAGCTGTAACACGAAACACGCTGGAATACTTAAAGTGATAATTGTGCAGTGAGGAGAGGGTCGTCTAAGTAAAACAGATACAAATGTGAAGGGAAGATACGTGATTCCGGACAGGTCACTGTCTAACTGGAATTCAAACCATACATTCAGTAGACAGCCTGGAGACTGAAATCATTTTGACGGAAAAAGACAAAAGAGAGTCATAGATTAGGTGGATTGGAAGGGATCAAGGTTACTGATTCTTTTGAGGTCACTTCCATCTGCTGACGTGGAGCTTAAGGTGCGTACCTGAACTGGGGGCGTAACTCCCAGTCAAGATTGGTTTCTTTTAATTAATTATTATTTGGGGAATTGCTGCTCGTCTTGAGTATATAGTATTTATATTGTTTTTTAGATGGAAGTTTTACTGTTAAATGTTGCAAGGGCATTTAATAAAAACTACTTTTGAATTTCTATAAAGTCTGCTCGAGTTCTGTTATAGTAAAAGGAGGAGAAATATTGTGGCAGAGGCCACTTAGCAATAACTGACACGAACCGTTATATATATTCAGTGCACAGGAAGTGACATCCAATGGCAACCTTTGTCCTGGTTTTAATAATCAAACCAATTGCTAAAAATTGAAAAAATCCCCAAAATATTGGTAAAATGAACAATTATCTGCCTAAAATTGAAAATCGAAAACTGACAAGCCTATTTATAACACACATTATCCATCTATTAAAAGGCAACTAATTTACTTCTACATTTCCACAATGGAATTTATGCCCTTTCACTAGAACTTTGAAACTGGAAAAGATAGATTACCCACGATGAGCCGTGGCGCTTTTCAAATGTAATTTTGTATTGTATTTTGTATTTGTACCTGTCTGTGGCTGTTCAGTGATTTCTATTGGACAATACTGCACTAGATGGACTACCCTGATTACCTAATTCCAGAATTTTAGGTGCAAATTGGCATCAAAGCTTGGGGACCTTAGGTTTGTGTGGGGTACTGCTGGAGTTTAATCAGTCAAAACCACTGTCATTGAGATCTCACTTGCATTTCAACACACTAAGGCAGTGCAAAATCCAGACATCAACCAGACCTGGACCAAGATGGAAAGCTAAAAAACATGAATTCTTGTATTTGATATATTATCTTATTACGTCATTGAAACGTCTCAAGGTGCTCCAAAGAATACATTGTAAAATGGATTGACTGTATATTTTGTGGGCGAAATAAAAAAAACATAGAAGTGCAGCGATGCTTTCTGGGTAGAAATTTTACCTGGATTGAGATTTAGTCTATTAACATAGCATTCCAGAGCATCCAGAATTTGGCAAACTCTTAATGTTGAAGTCAGTTGTCTGTAAATTCTTTTAAGAATGATGGAAAACCAACGTCAAAGTTAAAAACTGAATTCAGCAATTTGCTAAATTCTGGACATTCTAAAATGTCACACGGCAGTGTGAAGGGATTTGTGATTAAACTGAACTAATTGAGAAAAAATGGCCATCCACTTGCCTGGTATACAGTAAAAATCTAAATTGCCAAATTACAGCACATCCATAACCAGGGGACACAAATATAAGATAGTGACAAGAGATCAAAAAGAGAATTCAGGAGGAACTACTTCACGCAGAGGGTTGTCGATTGTGGAACTCACTGCCTGAAGCGGTGGTTGAAGCTAGACATTCATATGTGCAGGAGGGGAATAGAAGAGAATGGTAGGGAGTAAAGGAATGCTTTTTTTTTGGTCAGCTAGGTGTCTGACACATGCGGAAACCTATTACCATACTTAAGAGTATCCAGTTTCTGTGCTGTACATTCTTTGTAAAGGTTTATAAACTAATCAACTCATGTTTCAATAAACTGCTAGAAGTTACATTACAATTATTACATAAAGTAACATCAAAGTATACTCCTAGAGAATGCATAAATTTATATATTCCCGCCATTCCCCCATTACAAGCTGTAAAACATGTACCAATTCAGCAGATTATATAACCACATTTTGCCATTCTCTGCAGGCAAATCTGGCAAATTTCCCTTCTTGCCTGTAACAAAGGCACATTTGATATTTGTTGTACACCTAAAGCAATGTTTGTTGTTACTGACTGGCTTATTTAATAAGATTTCAAAAATGATGCAATTAATTCATTCAGTTCTGTAAAAATGCCACCACATCTGCTCTCACTCTCAGAGCAAAATTTTAATAATAATAATAATAATAATAATCCTTGCATTTGATATAGCGCTTTTCACGTCGGGAGGACGTCCCAAAGCGCTTCACAGAACACACTGTAAAGTGAATTGACTGTATATCTGTGGGCGAACGCGGCAGCCAATTGCGCACAGCAATGTCCCACAAACAGTCGTAGATTGAAAATGACCAATTTATTATTGTTTTGGGTTTTGGAGGGATTATTATTAGGCTCTGTGTGGAGTAAGGAAACTTGCCCAAGGTTTCGCCCTCTGCCGGGAATTGAACCCAGGTCTCTCGCTTGCAAAGCGAGTGCTCTAACCACTGAGCTACAGGACTCCAAATGACAACAATTATAATTTCTAAGTTTATCCTGCCAAAGTCAGCATTAGTCAAGTGTGTTGTTCGATGCTGTAATATCAATATTCTCACACCAGTGGAAATATGGAAAACTCAAAAGTCACCATAACAATGAAACTTTATCTTAAGAGAGTGGTATTATCATGGAATTTACTGGGGCTCAGTTCATCATTCAAGCAACAATTGCGCAAAGGTAAGCCCTCAGTGTAAAGGTGCTCATGCCTTTACAGGAAATCCCAGGACTTTTTGTAGGATCATTCTGAAGAAACAATGGTCATTTACTTCAAAGCGGTGACACATTGATGTTCAGAAACTGTCTGTTTACATTTGCCTGTAGGTTGTCACTACACTGTAAAGGAAATCCTGTGAAGCGCTTTGAGACTTTTCAATGACATAATAAGGAACTTTATCAAATGCTATGGATCAAAATCTATTAAAAGTATTATGATTACTGGAATACTGAACTACAAAAGTACTTGTAAAGATCATATCCTGTCATGAGAAAGCATAACAGTAACAGTTTTTGTAAATGGTTTATCTTATTAAACACCACAAAAACTCTTGAACAGTTTAATTGATTTCTTGAAATAATTAGATTTTATCAAAGGTGGAACTGTTTGTAGATTTAAAAAATTGGCATCATCTAGAGATCTGATATTAGTAAGGAATTGGTTTATTAAGAAGCAGTTTTTGCCTAATTTTACCATGCACATTTGTAAGGATGTTCTTTATTCATTGAATTAGGCTAGTGCAGCTTCAGTTTTCCCACAACAGCTGACTTCTGTCGCTTTTACAGGTTTAAGTGCAGTGACAAATGCAATGACGACTCCATCATTGGCTTTCTGTACAATTACCTGCCTGGATCAAACCAAACCACAGTGCAAACATACTTTTACAGTATACTATGGCAGCTGTGATAAAATAACCTGGAAAGGGGAACAAGTGGGAGAAGAGGAGGGGATTTCTTTAAGGAGATGATCGATTTTAAAAACTAATTTTTCAAGAAACGACAATAATTAATCCTTGCATTTGATATAGCGCCTTTCACGTCAGCAGAACATCTCAAAGAGTTTTACAGGGTTTATTGTAAAGTGTAGTGATAGTGTATTTTGGAGGTGAAGAATTCCTATTTTTAAAACAAATAAGGCCCACCAGAAGAATGCTACTTACTGCTTTAACACTGTTGATTTTAAACCTGTAAAAATAAACATTTAATAATAATAAATAATCCTTGCATTTAATTTAGCACTTTTCACGTCTTATATACATCTCAAAGCGCTTTACAAAGAATATACTGTAAAGTGAATTGACTGTATATTTGTGGGTAAAATGCAGTAGCCAATTGCATGCAGCAGTGTCCCACAAACAGTCGTGGATTGAAGTGAACAATTTATTATTGTTTTTTTTTCTTGATGGATTATTATCAGGCGTGTGGAGTAAGGGAATCGAACCTAGGGCTCTCGCTTGTGAGGCTAGTGCTTTAACCACTGAACCACAGGATTTTACTTCAGTTTTAATATTTAAATTAGAGACTTTTTAAGCAAAGGCAACTAAAACAATAAATACTGCTAGTTATTACAATAAAAGGTTAAGTAATTGAACTTTAAGGTGCTTCATATCAAATATGAATGATTTTAGAATGTTGCAGTCATTCAACAGAGAATTGCTTTCTGGAATAGTTTGAGCTATATGTGTGAGAGTTGAATAAGTACTGAGACCAGTCCTGCCTGACAAATAACCCAATTTAAATCAGTCACTCACGCCATGGCTGTCTGTGCACAAACTGGCTGCTGTGTTTGACAACAAAATGCACAGACAATCTACTTTACAGTGTATCCTGTAAAGCATTTTGAAAAATCTCAACGATGTGATAAGGTGCTTATATTAAATGCAAGGATTATTATTATTACTGTACTAATTTTAGAGAAATTGGGTGTAAAGCACCTGGAAAAAAAGTTACACTGACATTTCTCAAATGTATCTCAATGCTTGTGTAGAGGATTTTAGATTTAAAACATGCCCACAACACTGTTCTATAATTGTGTACATTTTCCTGAAATAAAAGGTGACTTCACATTAATTGTCAGTGGGCATATATCTTTTGAGAGGAAAATATACACAGAACCTATTATCAATGTCTCCAGTCTTTTCTCAAAAACAAAAGCAGCCTCAATTCAAAAGCTAGACAGAATAATGGGCAATTAGATAGGATGTGGTATGATAATTATTACTGGTAATTATTACTGGTACTACTGGTAATAATTATTACTGGTATTACTGGTAATAATTATCACAGGATACAAAATCTGCTGCCTTTGTGTCAAGTACTTAACTGGTCAGAATTGAATACCTCTCTGATTTCAGGAAAATGATTTCACTTCAGCTGTTTAAGCATTGTTTTGTTGACATGTTAAATTTTTAAGATAGCAGTTTCTTTTTTTTAAAAAATGTTAGTTGTCAAAATGGCTTTTAACTTCATCTTGTTTTGTGCCAGAATTAGTTTCAGGCCACTATCAGATGAAGAAGCATGAATGCCCATATTCTCCCCAGTTCCAATTTATGATCGATCAGCCTCAGGGCTCAAATGAAAAAGATGTGATTCTCTGATGTGTTAATCAATGCCGTTGGTACTAAATATCACTTCATTTTCTCCAGTTGAATGTTGACAAGACAAAGGCCCTGCTGCTTGGCTCCCGTCAGCGCCTGCTCATCTCATTCGCTGACAGCATCACTATTCATGGATGCACTCTTGTTCGACCCTCAACTGTCTTTTAAACTCCACATCCATGCCATGACCCGTACTGCCTTCTTCACCTTCGCAACATTGTCCGCCTCCGCCGCTATCTCTCCCCTCAGGCTACTGAGACCCTAATCCATGCCTTTGTTACATTCAGGCTTGACTACGCTAACTCCCTGTTTGCCGGACTTCCCAACTCGTCGCTCCACAAACTGCAGGTTATTCAAAACTCTACAACTCGTGTCCTCTCCCCCACTAAGCTCCATGACCCAATCACCCCCATCCTCGTTTGGCTTCATTGGCTCCCCATCCCCCTGAGGATCAAGTTCAAGATCTTCATCCTTATCTTTAAAGCCCTCCACAGTCTTGTTCCTCCCTGCCTCTGAGACTCACTAAACCTTTAGCAACCTGTCCGCTCCTTGTTCACTGCTCCAACAGGGTCAGGCCTTCAGCCTTTCTGCCCCCACCCTCTGGAAATCCATCCCGGAGCCCCTGTGCCTCAACTTGTCTCTTTCAAGGCCCTCTCAAGACCTTCCTCTTCAACTGTGTCTCGGTCTTCTTCCCACCCCCTTTTCCCTCCACCCCTCTTGCTTCCAATCCATAGTACACCCTTTAGCGCCTTGGGACATCCTAATGAAAGACACCAAACAAATGAAATTGGAAATCTTACAATAATTAATACATGA
Source organism: Callorhinchus milii (assembly GCF_018977255.1). NCBI lineage: Eukaryota > Metazoa > Chordata > Chondrichthyes > Chimaeriformes > Callorhinchidae > Callorhinchus > Callorhinchus milii. The sequence continues at coordinate 47,497,071 of NW_024704745.1, forward strand.
ATTTGCCCCTGGGCATGCTGCTGGAGGAGCCAGACATTCCCCCTCTCCCACCCACCCCTCATCCAATATCATTCATAATGGGCACTCCTAACTCTTTAACCAGAGTTTCTGACACTCTGCACCTCTCAGACAAGTATAGTAAAAACGTTATTATGCTTATGAAACTGTAAGCTAGCAGCACAGCAAGAGTCAACTCCATTTGACTTGCACTCTTGAACTCTGTCTGCAGTGGAGTCCATATAAACATACCTTATTATTACCATCATTTCTAATGGATTCAGAGTTATACACAGTGCTGCACTGCTTTTACTAACAAGCAGCAAACAAAATAAAAATGAAATGAATAACCCAAATAATTGCTTTTAAAGCAAACCGATCAACGTGACATTCAAAAGTTCCTATCAAGAACAATCTGTGCTGTGGGAATACAATGATGCATCATCTTGTAACCAGACTATTAAAACATTCTAAGTATTTTAATACAAAACTAAGGGTCATTGGCAATTAATAAAGCCAACCACAGGCCGAGAGAGAAGAAGGTCATTGCAGATCATGGGGAAGCACTGTAGCTGGGAGAGTAAATTCCACAGTGAACCAGAATCATATTGTAATAGATCACATTACTGCTGAGCTTTAGAGTTGTAATCCAAGACTTCTCTTAAAGGCTCAGTGAATTTATCCGGTGAGTTGTTGAACCATAGAAAAAGGAGCACTGTACGTGATCTGTGAAGTTTGCTGATTTCAACGAGGGTATCACTGGGGAGTGCTACAACTGGTCTGGGTTTGAGAAGGGATGGAATTCAGAAAGAAATTCAGTCTGCTAATCTAAATGCTTTCAATATTGGCCTGAGTTTTAATCTTCAGGTGTTTTTTTTTAAAAAACTGAAGCATATTCCCAGTTACCCCTTTCAATTTCTTTACATCTACTGTTTAAAGGAGTTAAGACTCTATTGCAACTATAATTGTGCCATTATTAATTGAGAAAAAACATTGTGGATAAAGCTGGTTCATAATGGGATACTGTACTTGTTCTTGTCTACATTGAATGCATTTTTTGTATGAATGAATTACTGCTAAACCATTTCATAGTTTAAGTGTAAAAAATACATTAAGGGTTTAGGTACTGATTACATAGAATTCATTACTTTTCATAATAATAAATAACATTGAGATACTGCTAGACATTGAAAATAATTATCTTCTCACCTTGCAGTATATATGTAGATATATATATATTTAAAACATATATATACACCATTTATAATTTCCAATAAGGAATATAAAACTTGAGGCAGTACAAGGAAATAACCATTACAAAAGGACAGATGGTGTACCGTCACAGTTGTCACAGGGTTAAGGTTAGAATGCTTGCTGTTTAGCATTCTAATTTTACAGTAAAACTGTTAGAAGTTTTTAAAATAAAACCTGGAGTGGCTCAAATCTACTAAATAGTAGAAAATGTAAGCTAAAGGTTGTATCAATGATTAATAATTAAAAACATGCAAATACTTTTCAGCGTATGAACGAGGCACAGAAAACATCAATGTTCAATTGCATACAGCAACATAAAAAGTCTCCAGTATGTTTCAAGATGTGCTAGATGAAATTTCATCAATTTTCTTCAAAGTGAACAGTTAATTTAGTCCATCAACCCCTCCCCCCGTGAATGCAAAGACAGGGACATTCAGAGACCGTGTTGTACAGGGTGCTTCTAAAAAACAAAGCTATCTATGATAATCCATTTGACAAGGAGACTTCCTAAATGTTATTAAATGCTGGACAAACTATAAAAGTATAACGTGTTCAGCAACAACTTTTTGTTATATGCTGACAGTGGCACTTCCACATAATGACTTTCCTGCACAGTGGGTGCTACTATAAAAAGGCAGCCCTGTGAAAGAGTTGGGGGAACTGCTAAGTATCAAAACATTTTATCTTAAGGAAAATACAAATGCCAAGTTAAATACTTAGAAGCGCAAGAATTTAAAACTTGACTTTATCCCAATCCAGCTATTATTCCTAAGTCACAATATCTTTAAAGTAAACTAACCACACACAAAAGTCCTTTTAAATTTTGCCAAACGTGATTATGAAAGAGAGCAAAGTATAAAGTTAAGGTCAGCCAGTTACTATGGTATCATGCACACAGCAGTACAGAAACAAATTAAAGGTTGCAATCATTAAGCCAAAAGTCCTCTTTTACTTCACAGTCCGTCTCTGTTAAGCAGGTAACAAAATAAACATTTGTGGGACATAGTCAAAAATTGACTGCTCCATACAAATTCATGCCAAAATAGAACACTTGCATTCAATAGGAACAATGGGGTGAAAATTTGGATATTTAAGAGATTTGTTTATGTGTTATTGAATCTGTTAAGAAAACAATTTCTACTAACGATCACTAAAGACTGCCTGTGTGAAACATTCTTCCCCCACATACACGTACCTTCCAATTTTGGCACGATTAGGCCCGAAGATTTGAGGGCAACCTCTGTTTTTGCCAACTGCAGATCTGAATCAAGATGGTATCCTGTGAAGCGCCACAGCAATATCATCCACCTCAACAACAACAATCTTGCTTTCCAAAGCAACTATTCAGCCAAAGTCAGGAGGTGGTGGGAAAGAGGTTTACAGCAGTCTTTAAATAGGGTTGAACAAATCAATCCAAATCAATACTTCAACACTTTGGGATGTCATCCTGACATGAAAAGCGTGATATAAATGCAATTTGTGTTGTTGTTGTAGGATGCATCAAGACAGTAGAACAAGAGGACGTAGGTTTAGAGTTGTAAAGGGTAATTTCAGGACAGATATCAGGGAGTTTTTTCTTTTGTTCCATCAATGACTGATAACAGGTTGCAAAAGTGGGTGGTTGAAGCCATGGAAGCCAGGACACTAAATTCATTAAAAAAGAACAAAAACAACAAAATTACATTTGTATAGCGCCTTTCACGTTGGGAGGACGTTCCAAGGTGCTGGACAGTCAGTGTTTTGGACCCGAGCTGGGGGTCGGGATATGGGAAGGTGGAGGGGAGGCGGGGAAGCAGAGTGATCGAAAGCAGTCGAAGAGGAGGGTCTTGAAGGGGCAAGGGAAGGGGCGAGGAGGAAGGACTGTGGGATGGAGTTCCAGAGGGTGGGGGCAGAGTGGCAGAACAACAACAACAACAACAAGATTCCATTTATAAAGCGCCTTTCATGTCAGGAGGACGTCCCAAGGCGCTGCACAGTTGGGTCATGACCCGAGCAGGGGGGAAATGGTCAGGGTGAGGGGAGGGAAGGGAGGGAGCGAGGAGGGGGGAAATGGTCAGGGTGAGGGGAGGGAAGGGAGGGAGAGAGGAGGGGGGGAAATGGTCAGGGTGAGGGGAGGGAAGGGAGGGAGCGAGGAGGGGGAAGAGAGTCGAGAGGGGAGCTGAAGGCACGGTCAAAGAGAAGGTTTTAGAGGGATGACTTCAGATGGGCCAAAGGGTCTTCTTCATCCAGACTGATCTTGTGTTTTTAATAATCAACTAGAAATTACAAATGTTAACGGATTTTGCGACACGCAGAATCAGTTAGTAAATAAAGCAATTTTCACACCAATCTTGGAAACTAAATCTTATTTTTAATTTCTTGTATGGGGAGTGTGTGTCAAAATATATTTGCTTCAATAGCTGAAGTTAGTTCCAGCACCCACAGCACACCCATCAAAACTGTGTCAGTGATGCACAAGTCTGCTCCCACATACTGTGTCCCCAAATGATAGATTGCTTGTAGTAATCTAGAATGGGATGGTCCAAAACAGAGCAGAGGTGAAAAGAAGGCAATGCATTTAACCAACAGTTGGGAGGGCAAGAGAAAGAAATTAGAACAGAAGACAACAACAACTTGCACTTATATAGTGCCCTCCACGCAGGTAGTGTCTCAGAGATCTTAACAGAGGCGAGCCTGACAAATGACTTTTGATGCTTTAAAACATTTTCTAGTGACTCAAGAGTCGGCATTAACGATGATCTTTTGTCTGGCCTGAAACGTTAACTCACTTTCCTCTCTCTCTCTATAGATGCTGCCTGACATGCTGCGTGTTCCCAGCGACTTCTGTTTTTATTTTAGATTTCCAGCAACTGCAGTATTTTGCCTTTCAGCATTAACTGAATTTGGTGAAGAGGATGCTCTCTAGGCTGCGAGGTGCCTACAGACATGAAAAAGGATCTCTCAGTGCTGGAGAGTGAAATGGAATTAAAATGACATCAGTATAAAAAAACTTTCCGAGAGACTATCAAATGTTGATCTCAGCGTTGCAGAAAACCAGATTTCAACTGTATTGGAGAACTGGAAAATATATGAACATATTGTCCTAAGTATTAGTACAAGCTGGATACATGTTAATTGTTCCCACATGTAAGAAAAGATGACCAAGATTAAATGCAAGGTTCATCGCCACAAATGTTGGTGGTGAAGTTCTTTAAATTCTGACATATTAACTGAAGCACGGAAGAAAAGAAAATATCTAGAAATTTAACTTTAAACATAAAGCAGCTCAGATGATAATAATTATCCTTGCATTTGATATTGTATGCTATCAAAAAGAGAGAGAGCTGGGAAAACTCAGCAGATCAGACAGCATCTGTGGAGAAAGGAAAGTGAGTCAACGTTTCGGGTCCATGACCCTTCGAAATGTTGACTTGAGACGTCCTCATGACGTGAAAGGCGCTATACAAATGTAATCTTGTTGTATTTCTTACTACTTGACAGAAATTTACATTTGCCTCAGTAACTAAAAGCACTCTTGCTCACTGAATTTCATAAAGAATTTTGCAACCATTAAGGGCTTTACAGAATCATCCATTGCTGTTTGCCATTTCTGGAAACTAAAAAGTTTTACTAGTGTATTTTTGTTAGGACAAAGCACATCCCACCCAAAAAAGAGAAAACCAACTTTCCATTCAGTCAGCTTAAGGTTCCACTTTGTGTGGTCAATGAAACTTCCAAAGGTTTTGGCAGTTTTCATTTACATATAATTACAGCTTTATATGAACATGACAAGTGGAAATACTCTTCGGTGGCAGACAGCACAGGCTGTTCAGGCCCCCCCGTGATATTGGATGACAAGATGCAGCACAAGCTTCATCTCCTGCTAATTAAACGAATCAATTAAGAGACTATTGTTGCAACTGTGTTACTGATGTTCTATAGTGGCAATAACAACCCCACAGGGAGGTCTTTTACTACATTAAAATGCTGTCCTCCACAATTCCATCTGATATTATTAGAAACAGTTATTTGCGCCTTGCTGTCATATCACTAGCAAAGGCAAATTATGGAAATGGGAAGACGAAGATCATCCCAGTGTGAGATTTAGTTTGGTTCTCAACCTCCAAGGGAACATTCACTGGAAATCCAAAGTTCCCCCAAAGTTCCTTCTCACAACTGAAATATCCATCAACGCAGCAATCACTTAAGACACTAGGTAAGGGTCATATATTTGCATGCTATCCTGCTAAGCTTAATATAATTCAACCAGACAAATTATCATATTAAATTTATCCTCCTGAGTTAAACTGATTGAGTTTCAAATTGTTTTTGAGGATTGTCATTAGTTTATGCTAAAACATAAATGCAGTCACCAAAATCTAATTGTGCGGTTATACTCTGGGTCACTGAAGAACAATCTGCATTTTCCTCACTAATATAAAGTCCAGGCCATCATGTTACAGTTAATTATACAAAGTTCAGGAATGGAGAGTAGATCATTTAAATTGAATACAAATGCTTAAATTTAGGGCTAAGAACCCATAAATTTTGGGTCATCAGCAATTTTCACTCCTTCTATAAACAGCTGATAGGATTTTGGTTAATGAAGACATTACTTAAGAGGAATTATCTCATCCATCACATTGGGTTTTACTGTTTTTAGTCAGTACTGAAGAGTGTTGCTCATTGGGATTGATTCTGATATAGACATTTCCAAGACGACATCCCAATTAACAGACTTCGAATGTAGTACAATACTCTATAGAGCGTCCTTGCCACAAAGTGATACAATTAACAGAAGTATACTCCTGGGGTAAACTGTTAGCTCAAGTGGTTGAGCTTTCAACTCCCAACCAGAAATTTGCAAATTCAAGTCCCAGGGATGCCTGTCATTCAAACTCGCCTGCTTGGGAAGCGCATGTTCCATCAATTCTCAAGCAGACACCTCAACGGAGCACCACCTGGTCAATTTTTAATTCTGAAAAGGGGATGGAATCAAAAATACAAATTTTGCATCTTATGTTTTATATTTAGAATGCACTGCACATGTTTGTACAGCTAAGATTAAGAACATAGGCAGGTGGGATTGTAAACATCAATACACATTAGTGGCCTAGTACACTTAACCATCAATCCTTCATCTAAACTGTATACAACTAAATGTGTGGTGTCCACTACAATAGTAAGAAAAACTTGCCTTTTATAGTGTCTAATATATAAATGTATTGTAGTACTTCATACGAATTATAGTCAAGTATAGTGACAGTTTTTTGTAGGTGGCCATTTGAGCCCAGCAAGGTCCTACAAACAGTCATGAGATGAATGACAATTGGAGGAATTGCTGGTTTGGACATCCAGAGATATTCCCTTCTCTTTTCAAATAGTGTTGTGGGATCTTTAACGTCCACTTGAACAAGCAGAAGGGACCTCTGTTTAAACAACAGAAAATTACATTTGTATAGCACCTTTCACGTCGGGAGGACAACCACTCACCTGAAAGATGGCAACTCCAATAACGTACGACTCCCCTAGTACCAAACTGAAGTGTCAGCCTAAACAATCCTGAGGTACATGTTCTATTAGATAATATATATCACAGCACCGTTAGGATGTACTTTATACAAAAGGAGCAAAGCAGGGTATAACCAAAAGTTTAGAGCAGCATTCTCCTATATGACCATAATTTTAGATTAGAAATAAGGAGCAGTAATATGTGAAACTGTTGACAATACAAAACAATGTGCAGCTTTCATCTCAGTGCTCCCTGCTGTTGGGTATCGCAGTGAGAGCCCAATCTCTACCCTTTGTAACAAAAACATTTCTATTCAAAAACATTTGACAAAATAAACAAACCTTATTATTTCCTGATTTCATGCACAAGAAATGTTTCTTAAAAAACAATAAGTCAACACACACCATCACATTAGATATGACAGAACATGGTGCCAAATCCCAAAATTGTGCAATGAAAGTTGTGTAAGGTCAACAACAATAATTTGCTCATATAGCTAATACTGATGTACTGCATCCAAGCTTTACAATACAGCTGATAGTCCTCATTATTTCTACCTGTTGTATCAATGAGCTCTTTCAAGTTAGTTTCATTCATGACATGTAAATACTCTTAAACAGGATTAACCGTATGCAATTTAAAATTCTGTTCAAGAAATGTCTTGAATAATACATGAGTGGTTGCACAGGGTGTTCAAATACTATCCTTTCGCCTCTGGGACCTGGGTTTAGAGCCCTGTTCAGACTGATGGGATAAAACTCTCTCATCACAAAGAACAATTAAGGGCCTGACAAAGATTAGTTAATGCAACTCCCAGTGTACATGAAACCAGAGCACAAAAGTGCCTATCATTCAGTACAGAACTGGACAACCCTATATCTCATTTACACTCAGACTAGCGATTAATCCAGGTATTTATTTCTAATTTATGAAAAATAACCCCATATCGCTTGGAGTCGTATGCACCACCATCACTAATGTGCATGCAATATGAGAGCTCCAAGAGCAATGGGAAACATACATTGTAGCTGTCACAGGTTATAAAGCTCAGCAGAATTATATTTCTTTGATGGATCGAGATTCATGCTATAACATCGAGTAACACTTGGCCCCAGAAAATCAAGATGTTTTTTAGATCCTACAGATTGTGGTCATGTTATACTGGCTGTCATGTTTACTATTTCTATTTCATGCCATTATTGAGTTACTCTACGATAATGGTGTTCAGAAATGCAGACTTTAGATATTGGTTTGGCCATTCACATAATATTGTCAATACGAATGTACAGCATGAATTTGGAGGCTTCACAATTTGCAGAAAACTTCAATATGCAGGAATGCCAGCTTCATTCCAGTATTAAGCTGTCAAATGTAAACCAGGTATGAGAGTTGATCATGTAAATGAGAATGTCTGACAATTGCACTAGGGGGTACCCTTCTCGGGGTGGGTCAAGTAGCATCATAGGACCAGCATAGGAGGAGCTTTACCCTGCATCTAACCTGCACTATATCTGACCTGAGACTATTTGATGCTGTCACTGTGTGCGAGAGGAAAGATGTTCCATTTTCCAGCTCCGTCATCCTTCTCCATAAGCATCAAAATACATAAAGCAAAAAAGAAAGTAAGATTCTTTAATTCACCAGGTGCAACCTTTAGTTAATACTGAAACAGAAAGCAAATAGTTATTGATTTGATGGATATTATACATGGATATATACCCCATATATATTATATATATCAATCAAACACAAACATATATATTTTAAAAGAAATACAGACATTATCTACTTCAATTACTTAAGATGAACAAATATTGAGCACTTTAATAATAAATCCCTAAAGGTATTTTTCAGTTATAAAAGATACACAAAATACTAATACAGGTAAGAGAACAAATCAACTACAGTATTTATTTGAGATTAAAGCTGTGCCTCAGCAATCATCAAAACCCTAACAGGAAAGTTATGTTTGCCAACCTGTGTCAGAAAATCAAGTGATTCATTATAACCCAGCTGACAACCTCATAACTGGCACCATGACTTAATTTACAATCAGACACCTTACGTTAAAGGTCAGCGGAATATGTGCTAAGTAGCATCATGCTGGCCCTAGAAACCTGAGTGGAATTCATGTCTGAAAAGAATACCAAAGCCCCAGACAACAACAGAATTCTCTTGGAAAAGCTTCATCAGAGAGATCGATATCCAATGACATTCACATTATAATAAAACCAAAAATCAAACAGAATTAATACAAGTATAAAGTCAGTTTACAGTTTAAGTCAGTGAATTAAAAATGCAATTGTCATTGCAAATACAGAATTTAAGCCCATAATTATGTAGAAAATTAGAATATTGCAGGGAGAATTTTTTTTCTAATCGTTTTACATTACATTTTACATTGTACTGGGTGCAGTAATGCAGCATGTGATATGATAATTATCACCAGTAATGATTATCACCTTGTGGGACATTCTGCTCCCTGCTTCGTGGACAGCTCATTGCTAACTGTTGTGAATGAATATTTCCCCTCCACTCTGTAAAATAGATTTGCCCCCAAAACAGATTCTGCAGCTATTGAGCAGCCCTTCTGTGCAGTGAATCACAGATCCCAGCATTTCAATGCTGCTTCAGGAAATATCTGCTTAACTTTAAAAGTGAAAGCACTTGACAGAAATGCTTGTTGTTGTTATAGTTCAGACATTTCCAATTAACCAATAGATCACACCTCTGAGACCTAGGGCACAGTATCACTTCAATCTGCTGCACTCAATAAGTGCATTCACTTTGAGGTAACAAGAAAGAAGGTCCAAATAAACTCGCAACAAATCAAAGAATCAGAAAGCAACATTAACAGTAGCAATCTCGGAGTCCGCCCAATCCTGTGAGCTAGAGGATTCATGATGGTGAACAGTCATCACAGAGATGGGTTAGAGTAGAAACATAGTTTAAGGGCTTGGGCATTGAATGGTAGCCATACAGTACAGTACATGTCCACCTAGGACCATCCTCCAGGGCTTTAGCTTGTAGACTTGAGGATAAGTCTATATACACAAATCTGCTTTAGATAGATATGTTTTCTCAAAGCCAAGTTAAATCTAGGTAGACCCATCAACAGTCAGGCAGGTGTACAGTAATTCCCTCAGGAGGATTTTTTTGACTTTACTTATTTTATCATCTAAAACGTTTAGGCCACAATATATCTACTGGATATAAATCCAGACCCTTCTAACCCCAACTCTCACACTAAATAGTGCAAAATGAACAAGAACTGTCAGTATCACTGACCCTATTCGCAGTTTCCAAAGTATTGGCATTCTCACTCAAATGACAGTATTATTATTATATTATTATAGTATTCAATTGACAATAGACAGTGAGCACTGACACTTTTTTTTTGGGGGGGGGGTGGTGGGGGAAGCAGGAGGAGGAAGGGTGGTGGGGAGGGGGCAGAGATGAGAGACTGCAATGTACCAAACTCAAGCTAATCCTACAAATACAACCAGAAGGGAAACACTAAATAGCGATCAGTAGCAGGAATCTTTTTTCATAGCTCCCCAGTTTGCAGATAAAATTAACACACATGGAATAGATGGAAAGGTTGCAAAATGGACAGAAGAATAATGATAATCTTTATATTTTATATACCTGTAGCACTCTTATGTCAGGAGCATGTCACAGGATTTACTGTAAAATGTAGTGACTCTGAATTTTGCAGATGAACACAGCAGCCAATTTGTTGTGTGAGATTGCTGTGTGCATTCCCCTACAAAGTACAAAGGCAAAAATTCAGGAGAAACTCCCTCCTTTTTTCAAATGGTGTCATGGAATCTTTAACATCCACCTGAACATGTAGTTGGGACTTTGGTTTAACATCATATCCAAAGGACAGAATAATGCAGTGCATTTTCCAACACTGCTCTGGAGTGCCAGCCTAGGCTTTGTGTGTCCTACGTCCCAAAATGAAGCATGAACCTATGAGCTTCTCATTCTGAGAGAAGAGTCTATCCAACTAAGTTGGATGACATACTCCAACTGGACCTTGAAGGATGAAACATCTGAAGGACAGGTTACAGAGTATGAATTATGGGATATTCTTCCAATTGGTGGAGAGCATTTAGTAGTGTGCCTTAGGAATCTGTGATTTTTGTTCTTATATACATTTTTCTCCCAGACAATCATCAGGGCATAGAATACATTTCCAGGGGTGACTGTTAGAGCAGAGTCGATAATAATAAATAATAATAATAGCAATTTATATAGCGCTTTATGACAACTCGCTTTGCAAGTGAGAAACCTGAGTTCAATTCCAGGCAGAGCGAAATCTTGGGCAAGTTTCCTTACTTCCACACACCGAATAATAATCCCTCCAAAATAAAACAATAATAAATGGGTCATTTTCAATCCACGACTCTTTGTGGGACACTGCTGTGCGCAATTGGCTGCCGCGTTCGCCCACAAATATACAGTCAATTCACTTTACAGTATATTCTGTGAAGCGCTTTGGGACGTCTAGAAGACGTTAAAAGCGCTATATCAAATGCAAGGATTATTATTATTATTATCATCAGGGCATCTACATTGGAGGGTCAGTTTAGACCATGTGATTCCAAGTCCCAACGTGTGGTTTGAACCCACAACCGTCTGATTCAGAGGCAAGTGTAGCTAGGCTGACACACCGACGGGAGGTAGGAGAGAATTAGACAAACATATGCAGCGGTAAAGTATTAGAGGATTTGGGGAAAGAACAGAGAATTGGTATCAGGATAGATGGTTTCCTGGAGGAGCAAACACTGACATGAAAAAATGGACCAAATATCCTTCCACTACATCATACATTTCTACGAACAGTGAATCCCCATTACCTTCTTGAGATCAGTTACCTCAGTAGACTAGGATTTATACCTGGACCTTTTTTGTCCTGTGTGGATTACTGTAATTCTAAATAATAACAACAATCCTTGCATTTGATACAGCGCTTTTCACGTCTTCTCGACGTCTCAAAGCGCTTCACAGAATAGGCTGTAAAGTGAATTAACCGTATAATTGTGGGCAAAATAGACTTGTTCAAGTAATCATTTTCGTAGTCCCCAAAATACTGAGCTTATTAGATAGAAGCTGTATTCGTTGCAGCTTCGCTTGCAACCAAAGGATCCAATATGGAATGTAGATTTTGGTGATACCACTCACAAACCATGCCATAAATACTGTGGGTACACCTTAAGCAAAACTTCCATACATGTGTGATAAGCTTGTTTAGGTCATACTTCATCAACGTTAGGAAAATATACCCATGACACTTCCCAAAGCAAGACCTTTCCGAAGAGGTATAAATCATTTCTCTACGTGAATCGGTAGAAATAATTCAAATATAGTTTGAGCTGTCATCAGGGCATCTACATTGGAGGGTCAGTTTGGACCATGTGATTCTAAGTCCCAACGTGCGGTTTGAACCCACATCCTTCTGATTCAGAGGCGAGTGTAGCTAGGCTGATACACCAATGGGAGGTAGGAGAGAATTAGACAAACATATGCGGCGGTTAAGTATTAGAGACATAAATTATAATTGATTTATGTGTAAATTCAAATATAGTTTGAGTTGTGTTGATTGTGAAAAATACGGGTTTATTAATCCACCAGCTGGGTTTCTGACACACGCGGAAACCAATCATCATGCTTAAGAGGTTCATTTCAAACCTATACATGGAAATTCCTGAGATATTTGTTGGAGTGGAATGTGCACTCTCTCCGTAGAGTATTAGCCACAGGTTGGTAGTAGCCAAGGCTTGGGACCCAGAGTGTGCAATGGGATACTGCTGGTCTAACCAACTAAAATTGCTTAGCTTGCCATTGAAAACACTGTCTGGTAAGCTTTCCTGCAACTTGGTAGCTGGGACCTCCCTACCCATTAGGGCTTTGGCTTGCAGGGCTAACAGCAGCTTAGTGGAAAGAATCCATTCCACAGTGACTGATCTGCCCTTCCAGATCCTGCCAATGAGTCTGACTGGCTGTGCTGTCATGAGCAGTGCCCTATAATACTGCGAAGCATCCCGACTCAGGAACTATTCAACCGAGACCACCACTGAGGGTGGGATTGATTCTGACATTCCATTGTCATGCATGGCACCTTAGAGCCAGTTCAGCTCCAAGAGGAGATCCTGCATACCTCCACCCCATCTGAGAATAGTCATTAGTTAGACAAAAAAGGCTTTAAATAAGAGGTGTTTTTCTTACCACCGTGCCCAGGTATTGAATTTTCATATTTCCTGCTGCATCTCGAGAAAGGCACTGAAAGAAAATCGAAGCAAAATAATGTCAGAATACATCGTTCAAGTGCATGCAAGCATCTTGCAAAGGGTAAAATATCAATTATTGTTTGGCAAACTAAACGATTTTGTCAAAATCATTTCATGCTGGACACAAGTAGCTCCCGTTATGAACAGGTGTAGTGTTTTTGCTGAAAAACAATAGGTTAACAGTCAAAGACAGATTATTTATTTAACTATCTACAAGAGAACATTATGTAACGTAAACTAAAGTAATAATAATAATAATAATAATCCTTGCATTTGATATAGCGCTTTTCACGTCTGGAGGACGTCCCAAAGCGCTTCACAGAACACACTGTAAAGTGAATTGACTATATTTGTGGGTGAACGCGGCAGCCAATTGCGCACAGCAATGTCCCACAAACAATCGTAGATTGAAAATGAACAATTTTTTTTTTTTTTTGGGTTTTGGAGGGTTTATTATTAGGTGTGTGGAGTAAGAAAACTTGCCCAAGGTTTCGCTCTGCCTGGAATTGAACTCAGGTCTCTCGCTTGTAAAGCAAGTGCTCTAACCACTGAGCTACAGGACTCCACATTATTGCTGGAACAAATCTGATGCAGGCTTGGAAAATGTGAGGGAATTAATCTTTATCCTACTCATTGAACAGCAACTATTTAAAAGTTTAAATGATAAATAACCTGAAAATAATAAACAATCCTTTTATACATCCAGGTTGTGATGATATGGATCATTCAGTTAACAAACATGAGAGACAAATACAGTGAGAATGCACCTTCTGCAAGTAAACAGGCATAACAAGGTTTCTGCTCAATGAACAGTATTTTCTGATTTAATAATAAATAAAATAATAATTCTTGCATTTGATATAGCACTTTATCACATCTTCTGCATCTGTATATTCTGTATCTTCACAGAATATACGGTAAAATTAATTGACTGTATTCTTGAATGTTAGAATGTTACGGCACAGAAGGAGGCCATTCGGCCCATCGAGTCTGTGCCGGCTCTTTGACAGAGCAACTGACTTTTATTAACCCCACTCACCAGCTTTCTCCCCATAACCCTGCAAACCCGTCTTCCCCAGATACCTATCCAGTTCTCTCTTAAAAGCTGTTATCGAATCGGACTTCACTGCCCTTTCAGGCAGATCATTCCAAATTCGAACAACTCGCTGAGTGAAAAAAATTCTTCTAACCTCCCCTCTGCTTCTTTTGGTAGATATCTTAAGACTGTGATCACGAGTCACAGACACACCTATCAGCGGAAACAGCTTTTCCTTATCTAGCCTGTCGAAACCTTTCATGATCTTGAATATCTCTATCAGGTTCCCGCATAACCTTCTCTGCTCTAATGGGAAAAGTCCTAACTTCTCCAGCCTGTCCTCATAGCTGAGGTTCCCCATTCCTGGTATCATTCTCGTGATCTCCTCTGCACCCTTTCCAGTGCCTTAATATCCTTCCTGAGGTAAGGTGCCCAGAACTGGACGCAGTACTCCAGCTGAGGCCTAACCAGTGTTTTGTACAGATTAAGCATAACCTCCCTACTCTTATAATCTATGCCCCTACTAATGAAGCTCAGTACACCAAATGCCCTTTTTACTGCCCTATCTACCTGCTCTGCCACCTTCAATGAATCGCTTACTTGAACGCCCAGATCTCTCTGTACGTTCACCCCCCTTAAGATTGAGCTACCAAGCCTATATTGCCTCCTATCATTTTTACTACCTAAGTGTATCACCTCACACTTATCTACATTGAAATCCATCTGCCACATGTCAGCCCATTCCACCATTCTGTGTATGTCTGCCTGCAGTCCGTCACAATCTTCTTCACTGGTTACTACCCTACCTAACTTGGTATCATCTGCAAACTTGGAAATAGTGCTCCCTATGCCCAAGTCCAGATCATTAATATATATTAGAAAGAGCAGTGGTCCCAATACCAATCCCTGGGGGACACCGCTGCACACCTCCTTCCATTGCGAGAAATGTTTCTGTGGACGAAACGCGGCATCCAATTGAGGACAGCAGTGGCCCACAGACAGTCATGGATTTTATTTTCAGTGACAGAATCCTGCATCTCAAAACACTGAACAATCAGTGTAACAATTCCTGGACATAGGCCCGTCGGCTCTCCTTTTCGAAATATCAGAGCTTCAAGGAACATAAAGCATTTGATAGCAACACAGTAATAAATTATTTTTCATATTAAATGTACCAAATTTTTAAAAATAAACTCCTCACGCAACTTCCTTTCTTTTCTCCCTCATCACCTCCCAAAGAAAATAGCAACAGCAGCCAAGAGCAGGTTTCCCAATGGCACTCTGGTTGATCGCATCCTGGCACAATCCTCCTGCCGATTTTGCCTCCCTATGGTACTATGGAGAAACAGTTGCCGTCCACCAGCTACCTTCCCATACCTATGTGTCAGCAAAACCGCATTCGAACACAGTGCGACTCAATGCATTGTTGGTCCAACCCTAATACAAAATGCAAGCACTTTATAAAATGAGCACACAAATCACGGTGTACAATGGCTCTAAACTCTCACATTCGGATTACAAACATTGGAGCCCATGTATACTTGTTTGGTAAACACTACAGTTCCTAAAATTCTTTAATTGCTCTTCATTAAACCAGATTACAATTATTTAATATGTTCATGTGATAACCAGAATAATGCCATCATTATTCCAGTGGGTGATTCCATTCCAACACACGCTAATAAAAACAATGCTATGCAATTTTCACGCACTAAAATACAATCGTTTGATATATGGCGAATCCATTATAACTCATTACTTGCAGGCTGCTTCAACATAGGAAGCAGTGAAAATCCACTTTTTCCCACAACTAAGTATGAACATAACCAGCTTCTGAAAGTGCCGAATGGAACAAAGTACAAGCTCCTTATGATGTAGTGTATCTGTGCCAAAATAAATTAACAAAGTGCTGTTCACTCAAGAGGCACACAGCAGAGAACACGATCAAAATATTTTCATCTTTATTATTTTATTCTGTGGTCAATTTTACTGAGACTATTTAAACAGCAAGAATTAATTCAACAAATTTTCTTTGTAAAGTTCAGTGGCATGGGCCATCACTGTGCAGGAAAGTTGTTATTGCAGCATTTCACCTAGTGATGTCCTTTACACTTTCGACCATAAAATTCCAAACGCCTTTTGTAGGACTAGACGTGCTGAGATCAAATAGCTTAACTCCACAGTAATATGATTATGTTATATTTATAGTCAATTACTTAATGGAAAAAGTTTTTTGTTTTTTCTTGTTGGGCTGGTTAGGCTGCACTTCAAAATGTGGTCTTGCAAACTGTTTAAAAATACAAACACTTCCTCAAAACATTGTTTCTTTAAAAGTTTAGAAATTAAGGGGAATATAATAAAGATTTTCCAAAGTATGAATTGGTTTTACAGGACACATATAGAAAGACTTTTTTTTACACACACACAGAGATTTATTAGAATATGGAACGTTTTACCACAAATGCTACTGAAACTGAGTCAATAACAATATTAAAAAGAAATTGGGGCAAACACAGGAGGAAAATAATTTAGAGTGCGTGGGGAAATAGAGGTGGAATGACATTTGAGCAAATAGCACCAACATAACGGTCCAAATGGTCTCCCTCTGTGCTATAAACATTCTACAATTATCTAACTCAGAAAGCTGACAAGACAATTTCCAAGTGCAGTTTGTTTAAAAAAAGAGTTACAGAAACCCTGCTTCAAAATTAGGAATTTGACAAATTTTGCATCTTCTGAAATGGTAAGAAAACAGAGCAAGTCTAAACCTAGGTGGAATTTAGACTTATTCATTTGGAAATCAGAATTATTAACTTCCTCCCCAGGCTGCAGTAAGAACTCACCAGTTGCCTTCAATAATTCTAAGGCGAAATCATCCAGGGTTTCTGCTCCTGATCTCTATCCAGAAATCCCTGCTGGAAAGTATTAGTGCATGGATATCTGAGGCCCAAAATTCCTCACAGTCCAGTGCATAGATTTCTGATCTTCAAATCCCTCAACACCTTCCCAGCCTTAATGCCCTCAATCTGAAACATACCCCATAAATCTCTCTGCCTCGCTCTCTGGTTGTCTTCAAACCTTTTCTAAAAACTGACTCCTTCAGCCATGCTTTCAGTCACTTTCCCCTTCTTCTTACGCTGCTTGGTATTGCACACTCTCTGTAAAAAGCTTTGAGACATTCTCCTGCATAAAATAATAATAATCCTTGCATTTGATGTAGCACCTTATCACATCTTTAAGACATCTCAAAGCGCTTCACGGAATATACTGTAAAGTGAACTGACTGTATATTTTGTGGGCGAAACGTTATATAAGGTTGTATAAGTTCAAGCTGTTGTTCTTGAAGAACTACAGAATACAGGCTACCAATACAAGAATGAAGTTAAGAATTTTAAAAAATTCTGCATTCTTAAATTTTAAGACAACTGTCTCAAAACTAAGATCACAGGGACAGGATGTAATGCTCCGGTAGTCGGAAACCTGTCCAACACTCATTTCAAGGTGCACACATGAATAATGTCACTTCGGCAAGGTAATAGTAGGCACCAAACACCCATATAACAGTACCCCGATAGAAAGAAAAAGGAGGCAAACATCTTCAACGACAACAACTTTACATTTACATAGCGCCTTTCACGTGAAAGGAAAGGACAAGACATAGGGAGCTAAGTCTACTATAAATAAAACATATGTGGACAGAATTCCACCTGGGCCTAGATATACTTTATTTTGTTGGATTTTACAGCATTCAGAATTCAGCAATTTTTTTAAAAACAGTCTTAATTTTGCAACTGATTTTCTGCATGCTCCGAAATGATACACAAAGTGTGAATCTGACCCGATAGAATTTTTCCCCAATAATCTTTTCTAGTTTAACAAATGAAGAATTATAATGAGCAAAGGTTGGGGGTGGTATTTACACCAATTTAAGCATATTCAAGTTTGTTTTATTAACAGTTTACATTGTTAACATTTTGGGATTTTACCACTAAATCATTACCATTATGGAGTATCTGCATGCTGAAAAGTGCAAAGAGAATAAGTTGGATACCAAAGTACAAGTTGTACTTGGAGAAAGATCTATTTGATTTTAAAGTGCCAAGAGTCTCAAACACAGATGAACAAAAGAAATTAACATTAAAATGCCAAGTAAAATGCATTCTAGTTAGACTATACCTAAAAGAAAGCAGCTGTGCCCTTTCATTAAAGCAGATTTTTTTTCTTTAAATATGTCTGGTAGTGATTCTGAAATAGCAACATTGATATTTAATTTGTGTAAACAACGCTTGTGCAAAATTTGCAGGTTAGGTTACCTATATAGAAACACATGTATTTAGAGGGAGTTACAGGCATCCTTAATTCCACATCAAAATCAAAAATAATTCCATTCTGAAAGGTACAAAGGGAACATGTTGAATTCCAAAGAACAAGTTGTACTTGGAGAAAGAACGATTTGATTTTAAGTTGCCAAAAGACTCAAAAGACTTGATACACACACAAGGCTAAAAGGGATTAAGAGGGTGGTGGGGGGGGGGAAATAGTGGGAGCAAATTAAGATGGGTGGAGGGTTATGTGGAGCATAAACACTGTTTCAGTGCTGTATAATCTTCTTAATTTTATTTAAGTTATTTGAAACATTCAGTCTACCTGAAAAAACATGATTTAAGTGCAAGTAACTGTTACAAAAGCAACAGTTTATGTGCCTTGTTGGCCACAAACTCATTTGGTTCAGATACTCATGACTGTGCTGTGAATTACACCTATGAATTTAGGGAATATTTAGAAGTGAAACACTGTCCTGACTGGCAAGCTTTCTCAAACACAAGACAACAACAACAACAACAACAACATGATTCCATTTATAAAGCGCCTTTCACGTCAGGAGGACGTCCCAAGGCGCAGCACAGTTGGGTCATGACCCGAGCAGGGGGGAAATGGTCAGGGTGAGGGGAGGGAAGGGAGGGAGCGAGGAGGGGGGAAATGGTCAGGGTGAGGGGAGGGAAGGGAGGGAGCGAGGAGGGGGAAGAGAGTCGAGAGGGGAGCTGAAGGCACGGTCAAAGAGAAAGGTCTTGAGACCGGCCTTGAAGGAGGAAAGGGAGGAGGCGGCGAAGGCACTGGGGGATGGAGTTCCAGAGCCTGGGGGCTGAGAGGCTGAAGGCCCGACCACCGATGGTAGGGCGGTTGGGGCGGGGGATGTGGAGCAGACCGGAGCCGGAGGAACGGAGGGTACGGGCAGGTAGGTAGGGGGATAGTAGGTTGGAGAGGTAGGAGGGAGCAAGGCCGTGAATGGCCTTGTAGGTGAGGATGAGGATCTTGAATTCGATCCTCTGCGGGATGGGGAGCCAGTGGAGGCGAGCGAGGGTGGGAATGATGTGGTCCCGAAGCCTGGTGTGGGACAGTACACGAGCTGCAGAGTTCTGAATGACCTGCAGCTTGTGGAGGGAGGTGGCGGGAAGGCCGGCGAGACAAGTTCATGCTTGGCTTATTCCACAATCAGTCAGATGTTGCAGGCTGGAAGTATTGTTTCCTCTTATGGGCCTGAGTCAACTTGGATTTGGAGTAAAGCCGCCTGATGTGAAATGAAGGCCCCTTGCTTCATAAGGTCAGTTGCAGACTATATTTGGCCTGCTAGGCTGGTCTCTAACTACTGTTCTACAATGGCCCTGCTTGCATGGCCAAGATAGGCAACTTTACATACAGTAAGCTCAGGTACAAATCAATTTACTATATTACTGTGAGCAAAAGACTGAGGTATACTAACCAAATTGACAAAATGTAAACACACAGATGTAGAAATGGAGATATATTTGTGCAGTCACACACACGCTTGAGTCAAAAATGGAGATACAGAAAGCTACAGAAAAATCAGCAGGGACAGACAGACACATATACGTGCAGAATGTGAGTGCAGAATGAGAGATATACACAAACAGATTCAGACAAACTGAGAGAAATGTACAGACACAAAGGAAGCCAGACAGATTTACACAGAAGGGGAATTTCATATACCCTTTACAGATATTTATTTTGTCATACTTTATATACATGCATGTATACTCACACTCAAAATGGAAAGAGAATGAAGAATGAGACCATTCGATATAGTTTTAATCCAGAATGCCTGTGTATAGAAGTGTGCACTTTTAAACATACTGAGGCATATATCTAAGTAGATTCAGTGGACAGACAGATGTAGCCCAATATACCAATTCTAAAAAAGATGATGGTGAGATAGCAGAGTAGGTTGAAATATGAGATGAGTTTGTGCTAATGATCTTCTAAAAGCTAGTTGCAGACTTCAGCCAGTGTGGCAAGGTGGACGCAATATATTGGAACAAAAGCTATCCTTGGCCACTGTTGTTCAGCTCTAAGCAGCCAGTTCAGCGTGGCAATGATGGGAGCCTGGGAGCCAAATTCTTGCCCGCCCTCAGATGGAACATGGCACGGGAAGTCCAGAGTAGGAGAGAAAAACAAAAGGGAGGTTGTACCCTCATAGAAAGTAACCCAGAATCTGATGAGAGGCAATTACAGCTTTGGTTTGTTAAAAATACAATACTGTCATTATGTTAATTTTGTGAAAAATAGTGTCTACAGACAGTGATACAACAAGAATTCCCCAGTTCTTGCTGCTTGAAGGGATTATAAAAAGCTCATTATTTCAGCATATAAAACTGAACCACCCTAATTCTACTTTATTGGCAAATCAGGTTATTCACGTTTCTCTTTGAATGAAAAGGGTTTCATGTGACACTGCACCAATTTTTTTGCTTTGCCATCTAAAATTAGTTCCACTTAGTTGGGTACCAATGACCTATTCAATGTAAAATGCATAAAGGCTACAATCAGCACAATACTACAGCATCCAATGCACAGTTACCACCAGTGTAGGATGAGTAAAGGTAATGAGGCATGGAACAAAACAAAGGTACTATTCACACAGAACTGTTTTATAAAATGATTTTAAGGATTCATGCATGTTCATCTGCTTCTAGGTGGAGAGCATATCAATTGTTGTGGACAAAAGGAAAACCAAGGCTTTTTGAAATCCTACAATTAGGGAATGCGACAGAACAAGATATTCTCTTTATTTTATATCCATTTCTCTTTTATGTACTGCTAAAATAAATCTCTCATTTATTTCATCACCTATATTTCTAAAAAAATAAGAATTAATTCCATTGAGAATAATTATCTTTGGTAAAATGGTGGAATATGTACTTAGAAATATTTCTCTATGCTTAAGAGCTATTTTACTTTTAGAATGGACTCAAATCTCTTCTTTGGTGGAAAAATAAAAATGATAAATGTCAAGAAAGTATTGCAGTTATGCTCTAAATCCACACTTTAATAAAAAATAAACCACAGACTCCCAAAAGAGAAGCGATATTACAAGTCTCTAATTGAGTGAAGTGAGGCAACGACTATAATTACAATGCCAACTCCATATCACTTTCACTCTTGGCTAAGCCCAAGTGAAGCAGAGCTTCGAAAATTCATGTAACATTAACGAAGAGCCAATATTCTTGAAAAATGTTAAGACTGTTGAAAAAAAATGGTTGAAATTTTTAAACGTAGAATATTTTTCTGCATGAATTGCAGTTCTACTGTAGTAGATGGGAAGCCCAAATGGCGCAAGACTATCCTCCCAGGATAATACCACACCACTTCCTGCAATTGGGTACAAGCTTCCCAAAAGTTAAGTTATATGCAGCATTTGCATTAATTAGATGAAAAGATATATAGCTTGTTTTTCACAAAACTAATTTAAGGAGTATTCCCAGAGTTATGAAGGTCCTAAAACACTATTCCAACAATGGTGCAGGTAAATGAGTTGTTCTCCCAAATCTCCTTCATAGAAGATAGTTAATTAAAAAGAAAAACTAATTTATACATTCTTTGCCACTTTCTCACATATGATTCTTTGAACAAAAAATGGCTGTCTGATAAACAGTTAAAAAGGAATCCAATGCTGTTTACCAGTGGTAGAACAGCACTTTCAAAACTGAGTCACTCCAAAGGCTGGGAGTTTTTTTTTAAATTTTGGTCTACATTTTTGTTATTGCTGCAAATAGACTGCAGCACAAAGTTGTTTGCCTATTTATTTACAGCAAGGATAACAGATTATTAAATTATTAGCCACCTGCAAACACAGCAACAATTCCCCCAGGCCCAAGTACTCATTATCAATTGATTTAGTTGCTGCTCCAGATTTGTAAGTAATGACGTCATTAGAAACTGCATAGTGACTTGTTCTTGTTTTTAATTACAAAAAGGTTAAATGCTGATTTTTCTCTACTGAAGATGACTTGGCATCACATGTGCTCCAATCAGACTGAGCGATGGTCTAATGATCTTAGTTCCAACCCTCAACTTGTAGAATTTTATATTCAAACACACAGAGCCGGATGGTATCAAATTTTCTCCCCACTTTCAAATAAAATATTATCATCTAACTCATATAATACCTGCCGAATACAGTACATACGTAACTTTTGCTTGGGAACCAAACATTTAATTATTTGCATTTTTAAAGACTTAGATGCAATCGTATAAACTTCTTTGTTTTTGGAAGTTGTGAAATTGTGGATAAAAATCCAGGCTACCCTCAATATACTTGCAAAAATAAATTTGTATCTACAATTAACAGCATTGTCAGTGAAGAGTAAGCTATTATGGATACAACCTAGGTAGCCACCAGAGCAATTGCAACACTTGCATTATTGCAAAGGTAAATTGAAACAACATTGGCTATAAATACTAAGGGACTTCCTGGACAGTCACATCCCTCATAATTATAATTCTATTAGAATTCTTCCCTGCACATTAAACAAGCTAATTGCTAACATTTTTGAAGAATTCTTTTTATTAAAGCCTCAATGCAATTAAGTATTGCTTTGAATAGTTCAAGGCCATTTTCCACTCAAATCAGTAAGCTTTTATTATAGCCTGTAAATGTCAAATAAACTATAGCTATATTTAACTACTCAGTGAAGTCACAGATGTAGTTTAATTGTACAATTTATTTTAAACTAAATTAGCTAAGCAACTATATTGTACTTTCGCCTGCAAATGCAAAATCACTAATAATAAACCTAATATTTTTGTATGTGATATAGTACTTTTTACTTCAAGAAGATTATCAAAGGGCTTTGCAAGATTTATTGTATAGTGACTATGTATTTTGTAGGTGGATGCAGCAGCCAATTTGTGCACAGCAATGTCCCACAAACAGCCATGAAGTGTGTGACCAATTTTAAATGGGGGATTGTTGGCCAGGACACTGAGTGGAACTCCCTTCTCTTTTCTAATAATGCCATAGGATCTTTAAAATCCATCTGAACATGTAAATAGGGACATGCCTGCCAATGGAATGTCGGAATTGAGCCAGCCCTCTGTGGCAGTCTCGGTCGTCCCATGCATGAACCGGACGGGTCCGCAGTATCCCAGGGCACTGCTGACAACAACACATCCAGCCTGGCTCATTGGCAGGACCTGGAAGGGCAGACTAGTCACTGGGGGCAGGGAGTCATCCCACTCAGCTCCTGTTAACCCTGCAAGCCAAAGCCCCAACGGGTAGCGTGGTCCTAGCTGGACAAGCTGCAGGAAAACTTACCAGACAGCAATATCAATGGCAAGCTATGCAGTTTTAGCTGGTTAGGCTCCAGCAGTACCCCAACGCACACTCTGGGGTCCCTTGGCTCTTGCCAACCGTGCCTCTTATTTTCTGGAATTAGGTAAACAAGATGCATCCCTCCAGGGAGAGAGTGCTTTCCATTCCAACAATTTATCTCTGGGATTTCCATGTGTAGGCGAGATGCATGGAAATCTCAGCTTGGCTACTCTTAAACACGGTGATGGTTTTCCACATATGTCAGACACCCAGCTGACCCAAAAAAAATGTAAATAGGGCATTCGTCTAACATCTCATATGAAGAACATCTAATCCACAACCATCTAACTCAGAGGTTAATACTCATTACACTTGACAAGAAAAATCCTGTGAAGTACTTTGAATATTTCAACAGAGTTAGAAGGCACAATATCAAGTTCAAAGACAATGGTGTGGAGGACTCCCAAGTACTGTTTCAGCAAAACCTCAGATCAAAGAATCATCTCTCCTTCAAATCAATTTAGCAGTGAATTTTTCAATATGTACATTTGTCTTCTACCACACAAAGGCAAATTCACATAATAATCATCTTGGCATTTGATATAGCGTCTTATCACATCATTGAGACATCTCAAAACACTTCACATGATCTACTGTAAGGTGGATTGATTGTATTTTGTTGCGTACAGCAATGTCCCACTAACTGCTATAGAATCAGTGACCAATTTTATTTTGGGGGATTATTGGCCAGGACACTGGGAAAAACTGTCTTCACAGTCTGAACAGGCAAACAAAACATCAGGTTAACGTCTCATCTGAAGGACGGCACCTTCAACAATGCAACATGCTCCCAGCACTGCATTGGAGTGCTATCTTACACTATGTGATTCTATGTCCCAAGTGGGGCTCCTTCTGACTCAGGAGATAATGCTACCACTGCACCAGGCTGACATACATCTAATTCTTACTAAATATAAATTAGAGCAAAAATATATTTTTTCAATTTGAAGCTCTCCAAATTACTCAGTTGGCAATGTATCTGTGCAGAGTGGCTCCAAACTATGTAGACCTGGAAGTTTGATCCCTGAATTGCACTGAGTGAGGGAATCTCACCCAGGATGCAGTAACATGGGAGTACACTTGGACTCACCACCTCCTGGGATAGGAGGCACAAAAGTAAAGAAAGTTGGACGAGGTACCAGAATGCACTACAATGTGATTCAGCAGGCTCTGAAGAGAAAATTGGAACTTCCCATTAACTGAAGCTATAAATTCAACTATCTGAAAAAGCACCATTATCTACAGTGCCAAAAAGATGGTTTATGTGTTAAGCTTTAAGCACAGTCATCTTATTTCTCACGTCCTACAACCGTAGCAGAAATTCTGTGGGACTTTTACATAGAATTTTCTTTTGCAATTTCAGAGTCAAATTCTGAGTAACCCATCTGAAACGTAATTGACGGGTAATATTCTTTTTTTTAAAAAAAATGTCAGATAAATGAACTGTGGTTGAACATACCTGAATGGTCCTTTGGGTGCCATCAATGGTGACAGGCAACAAGGCTGAAGCAAGGTTCCACTCACTGGTCACATTCAGCGTCTTTCCATCCACCTCTACCTGTTGTGACACCAAACAAGACTGTTACCATGAAGACAGACAGAAAACAGATTTCAAGTTCAATGCTGTGAACAATGCAGCAGCCATTTTAAGCAGATGGTACCCCCAACAACCTGTCATGTTTATTACTCCTGCCATAAAAGACAGGGCCCAACAACATTGTATTCAAAATCATCTCTAGGGATCAGCAACGGACCTCAGAACAGCTGCTTCTGGTTAAGGAGGTTTCAAGCAATTTAAAATAAGTAACAAATAGTCATCCGACTTTTACACCTATCTTGATATGCTACATTTACTGCAATTTAACAAGTGCTGAATTTAAATTCCTCTGACACATTTCAACCTGCACATTAGGGCTTGTGTATAATAATTCAGGCCTCTAAGGGATACAGAGCATTTCTTCACTGCATCAATAATTATAACATAATTAGCATTCTTCATTTTAATCATCCAGAAGTTTCTACTAAAATACTATACATCTTAAACCAGGTCAATCTTGCAATTACAGAAGATTGTTTACATTGGAAATTTTACTATGATTTGATAAATTTTGTTAGTAAGACAGCTATACTCTAATTATTTGACACAATAGAAATTGAATGAAAAAGCTTACTACTGTACTAAGGCTCAATGTTAAGACTGCCTTGGTTATTTGCCAAAAGTGCCGTTAGGAGTGTCATATCAACAATTTAGCAGGTACAGGTCACACTTTATACTGATCAGTTGGAATAGTTAACCTCTCCAGTGGCATGTCAAGCCCACATAGTGCTGACTGGATTATGACATGCATTTATTTTAGCACAGCTAAGCTTCTCCCCCCTCCAACATCAACTCTTATTCTCCTAAGTAGCCCAGCACATTCCTACACAATGAACCATTTGAAGACTGTAAACCTCTTGGCTGGGACAACCGTAATTAATGATTCTTCTATGTTTTCTATAGCTTAAAAGAGAAGTCATTTTTGAAAATCAAGAGGACAGTGAGCATATAGGCATTGTCCCTTTACCTTTGGGTTTGGGTTCAAATCAAGTTAAATTGCCAGGATAAAAACTTCAGTGGTCAGTTAACTAGAATATTCACATGTGGAATCTATTTGGATGGTTTTAATCTGATTTCCTATGAGTCTTATAAACAACACAAAACTATACGGAACAAAATGACTGCCTCACTCAAAGGGGTAAATAATGTGGCATTCACAAACTAATGCAAATACATTTTTTTGCCACCAGCTCTATTCTAAGGGCAGATTACAAAGTTCCTCAATGCACAACCATTATATATCCTAGAGGGGTCATAAAAGAGGTTGGCTCAAGAAAGTGAAATATGTCACATAGTGGGGATGGGGGTATTTGAGATTGGAATTAAGGTACATTGTTGTGACAGACTGAACCTTTTCATGTTCTACCTGACCTTTGAGTGTTTGGTGCAGTTATTTTGTTTCTGAAGGCTTGAACTTACACTGATGTATAATACCATGGTGACCTCCAGTTTTTCAGTACATCAGTCAACTGGAACTCTTTATATGTGAGACAATGAGTGCCAACAGGTTATTTATGCATATGGGCATCACAGCCAAGTCTGTTGTTGTCCAAACACATTCCAGCTTGTGATAGTAGTCAGACGTTATCCCTTCCCTCGCCCAGGGTTCTGAAGCAAATTGTAGCATCTCCTTCACCTATTGTCTTGGCTGATCTACTTCCAGAACAGTTTCCACAGGACGCCAGGAATTACTTCTAGTTACAGTAAAAAGCCCTGTTTGCAAACTGAAGTAATTATTAAGCAATTCTATAATAAATTGCTGAGTTTTAGACCCACAAATAGGATTAAACCAAAAACAGCATAACATGACATTGGCAACATAAAAGTTCAGGCCATCACCTCAAAGGAATTAGGACCTGTTTCATTGTGGATAAGGAGACAATGTAGATAATTGGTCAATGCAAAACACAATTTTATTACAGTGTTAAACAAAAATAAATAAGATTTATAATATCAAGCCTGTGCCAGTCCTATCTTTCTGCTACTCTCTTCCACTCTCTGACGTTTTTCTCCTCACTCTTCCCCACCTCCCACATCGAGTCTCTATTTCTCTCCCCACTCCCACCCAAATCTCCCTCTCTCTAAGTCTTTCTCTCTGTCTCTCCTCACTGAGTCCATCTGTCTCATCATCTTTTCACATTCACGGCCACCCACTCGATTTGGTGACCACCCGGGGCCTCAGTGTCTCGGATATCACCACTACCAACTAGGCCGTCTCCGATCACCACTTCATCTCCTTCACCACGTCCACCCCCCTCCCTACCTCCACCAGACCCACCACCATCTTCTACCGCCCCTGGAAGAAGTTACCCCCACAATCCCTAACCGCTGTCTTTGGAGTCCACTGAACTCCTCTCCCTCTGGCCTTCATCCCTCACTGACCCCTCTTCTGTTCTCACCCTCCTCCACAACACCCTCTCCTCCACACTCGACACTCTTGCCCCCATCACCTCCCGCACTGTGTCTTACTCTCGCTCCTCCCCCAGTTCACCACCGACCTCCGCTCACTGAAGAGCCAGGTGCAGGCCATTGAATGCACCTGCCTCAAATTTGGCCTAACGGTCCACCGGCAAATCTGGCTGGACCTCCTCAAAACCTACCGTTCCACTCTAGCCTCGGCCAAGTCGTCCTTCTACTCCAGGATAATCCTGGAGGCGAAGAACAATCCTAGGCTTCTGTTCTCTACCACATCCCGACTCCTCCATCCCCCCTGCCAAGGTCATCTCCTCCAACTTTCAACGGCGAGGAGATGCTGGATTTCCTTGAATCCAAAATCAAGGGAATCCGCTCCGTGGTCACTGCCCCTCCAACATCCATCCACCCCCCACCCCTTCCCTCCCACACTCCGACTCCTACCCATCCTCCCCTACACACCTTCGAACCCGTTTCCCCACCCTCTGTCACCAACCTCATCCTGTCCTTGAAATCCACCACCTGCTCCCTGGACCCCATCCCCACTCCACTCCTTATCTCCCAGCTTCACCTTCTTGCCCCACTTCTCACAGACACCATTACCCTGTCCCTCTCCTCTGTTCCCATTCCCCTAAAATCTGCCACCATCACTCCCACACTGAAAAAACCCTCCCTTGATGCGACGCAGCTATCAAGCTACCGGCCCATCTCCAACCTCCCCTTCCTGTCCAAGGTTCTCGAAACAGTCATCGCCTCCCAGCTGCGTTCTTTCCTCTCCACCCATTCTATATTTGAACCCCTCCAGTCGGGTTTCCGTGCCTCCCATAGCACGGAAACAGCCCTGGTCAAGGTCACTAATGACATCTTGGCTATCTGTGACCAGGGCTCCCTCTGCCTCCTTATCCTCCTCGACCTATCGGCCGCATTCGATACGGTCGACCACTCTATCCTCCTCCACCGCTTGTCCTCCCACCTCAACCTTCAAGGCCCTGTCCTTGAGTGGTTTAGGTCCTACCTCTCCCACCGTCTCATTTTGTTTCCACAAACGGCTTTTCCTCCAGCCCCCGCACTGCTCGTGTGGCGTCCCTCAGGGCTCTGTCCTCGGTCCCCTCCTCTTCACCCTCTATATGCTCCCCCTTGGTGACATCATCCGCAGACATGGGGTTAACTTCCACATGTATGCGGATGACACCCAACTCTACCTTTCCTCCTCTACCCTCAACTCCACGACCACCGATGTCCTGACAGCCTGCCTGTCTGACATCGAGTCCTGGACGAGAGACAACTTTCTTCAGCTCAACGTGCGCAAAACTGAGGCCCTCCTGATTGGCTCACGTCAGCGCCTCCGCACCTCAGGCGCTGACAGCATCAGCATCCAAGGCTGCACTCTCCCCCTCTCAAAGCCAGTCAGGAACCTCGGGGTTCTGTTCGACCCTGAGCTGTCCTTTCTTCCGCACGTCCGCGCCACAACTGGCACTGCCTTCCACCACCTCCGGAACATCGCCAGACTACAGCACTACCTCATCCCTCACGCTGCTGAAACTCTGGTCCACGCCTTTATCACCTCAAGGCTGGACTATGGGAACTCTCTCCTCGCCGGCCTTCCCGGCACCTCCCTCCACAAGCTGCAGGTCATTCAGAACTCTGCAGCTCGTGTACTGTCCCGCACCAGGCTTCGCGACCACATCACTCCCACCCTCGCTCGCCTCCACTGGCTCCCCATCCCCCAGAGGATTGAATTCAAGATCCTCATCTTCACCTACAAGGCCATTCATGGCCTTGCTCCCTCCTACCTCTCTGATCTACTATTCCCCTACTTACTTGCCTGTACCCTCCGTTCCTCTGGCTCCGGTCTGCTCCATACCCCCCGCCCTATATGCCCTACCATCAGTGGCCGGGCTTTCAGCCTCTCAGCCCCCAGGCTCTGGAACTCCATCCCCCAGTGCCTTCGCCTTGCTTCCTCCCTTTCCTCCTTTAAGGCCGGTCTCAAGACCTTTCTCTTCAACCGTGTCTTCACCTCAACTCTCTACCCCCTCCCTCCGGTGTCCTGGCTCCATGGCTACCTCCCCTCACCCTGACCATTTCCCCCCTGCTCAGGTCCCGACCCAACAGTCCAGCGCCTTGGGACGTCCTCCCGATGTGAAAGGCGCTCTATAAATGCAATCTTGTTGTTGTTTTCCCTCAAGTCTCACCATCTCTCTAAGTATTTCCAACTCTCTCAATCTCTCCCCCACCCCGAGTCTTTCCGTCCTTCTCTCTCTTAACGTCATCCCATGCCATCATCCCCACCCACCCCCCTCTCAATCTGTGTCTCTCCCTCAAGTCTCTCCATCTCCCTTTGTCCCACAAGTCTCCCAGGTCTCTCCCCCCAACCTTGAGTCCCACCAAGTGTCTCTCCCTGAATAATAATCCTTGCATTTGATATAGCAACATATCATGTCGCCGAGACGTCTCAAAGCGTTTCACAGGCTATACTGTAAAGTGGAGTGACTGTATATTTTGTGAGCAGAATACCGCAACTAGTTTGCACACAGCGATATCCTACAAACAGCCATGGAGTGAGTGACCAATTTTATTTGCGGCATTGTTGGCCAGGACACCGGAGGGAGAAACTCCCTTCATTGAAGGAACTAATGTGAGAGATTTCATCCAAAATCCACCTCCAGGTCCATGGTTCAGTATTCAGTCGCCACACTCTCTCTGCCTCTTAATAATAATAATCCTTGCATTTGATATAGCGCTTTTCACGTCGGGAGGACGTCCCAAAGCGCTTCACAGAACACACTGTAAAGTGAATTGACTGTATATTTGTGGGCGAATGCGGCAGCCAATTGCGCACAGCAATGTCCCATAAACAGTCGTAGATTGAAAATGACCAATTTATTATTGTTTTGGGTTTTGGAGGGATTATTATTAGGCGTATGGAGTAAGGAAACTTGCCCAAGGTTTCGCCCTGCCTGGAATTGAACTCAGGTCTCTCGCTTGCAAAGCGAGTGCTCTAACCACTGAGCTACAGGACTCTTTAAATCCGATCTGAAAACCTACCTCTTCAACCGTACCTATGGTCATCCCCCTCACCTGGCTCAGTGTCCAATTTTGTTAAGCGCTCTGAGACGCTCCCTACATCTAGACTAAACGAATCTCTACATCTCTCCCCCACCCCCCAGTCTCTCCATTTCTTTCTCTCTCTGAATCTCTCCATCGCTCTGAGTCTCTTAGATTTGCAAGAGCAAAGTGTATAAAGTGTATAAAGGTGGAGGGGGTTAAAAAGCAAATGTGGTTTGAGAGAAACCTTTTGCTACTGGTTACTGCTCTGACGAGGAATTACTGCCATTAAAATTATTTGTATCAATCAAGGAAAATAGGTAAAGGAAGAGCAAAGTCATTTTAATATAAATAAATGTAAGGTAATGTATATTGGAGGATTGAAAGGTCATTCAACATTTTCTTGTTCTGTGCTGTTATATATTATTAATCAGTTTGTTAATCTGTTTTCGATGAGTCAGGGGAACAGGATTAGTTTATTCCAGTATGGGGATTAGCACTAGCACAGCCACGATGGACCAAATATCCTCATTCTGAAAAGTAAACCTAAAGTGTTAATTTCCTCAGTTTGATTAATTTTTTTTCTAGTTAGAAGATTAAAGTTTTGGAATTACGGATGAAATACTTCTTTCAATTAAAAAAATTGAATTGTTAGAAAAAAACTAGGCTCTGAGGTTTCTGAGATTAAAAAAAAGTCAAAAACAATTTTCAGCAAAAAAGTCATGGAACCTCAGAAATCTATAACACTGCAGGAGGCTATTCAACCCATTATATTAGTGTCAGTATTTCCTCCTCCAATGAAGCCATCTATTCTAATCCCAATTCCCTGTACCCTATGAAACCCTTATTCTGCACGTAGCTACCTCATTCCATTTTAAATGCCCCCAAGCAAGTTTGCTCTAACAACCACTCCTGGCAATTCATTCCACATTGACAACCCTGAGGTAGATTGTTTTCCTTCCTAACTTCCCCTTTTAGTTCCCAGTTATAATCTTAAATTCATGCCCTCTTGTCCTTAAATCACTTATCAGCGGAAATAGTTCCTCACCATTTGTCCTCCCCAAACCCTTTCATTATCTTTAACACCAGTGGATTAGTCATTTAATAACTACTCCATTCAAATGGCAAACAAGCTACAGTGAATTTGCCACCAAAGCAGGCAGCTCACTTTGACTCTATCACAAAAAGAGGGAAAGACAAAAGAAGACATTTTAAATGTAAGAAAATTAACATAACACAAAGTCATGTTTTCAAACAGTTTTGACATCAGCTCATGCAGAACCAAATTCAAGTCCCAGGTGGGACTTAACTAACGAATGAATGGCTTCCAGGTGCCTTTCAGGAATCTGTGCACCATAGGGTGTTCTCCACGTGGAGATTCTGCCAACAGCAGGTGATAAGCTTCTACAGCTGTTTCACACTCAGGAAACTGGATAATAGTCCCTGATCTAGTAACATTTGCAGGTACGACAAGGTGGGTAAAATATCACATCCCAGAAGGTACAATTGTGGTCTCAGTGCCAGAGGGTAAACATCTTTCTTTTGGCATTGTATGTCTCAAGTTGCAGGCTTTCCTAGACACCACAAGCATTTTAATTGCTGGGGGTAAGAAGCCCCGCTTGGTTACACTAGTCCTCTTAAGAAATATGCTGTCAATTGGAGGTTCTGTGGGTCATGTGCCATATCTCACTCTCTATCTATGTTAACAAATCCTGTCTGTAAGGAATTCAAAAAGGTTTGATGCTCAGGGTGAAAAGTTCCAATAACCAATTTTTCTTTTGTCTGATGGGGAATTACCAGAATCACTGTTGTTTCCTCTGACTAAATGTTGCTAGTGGCCCTGGGGAATGAGGGGAAACAGAAGGAAGCATACAGGAAGTTTTTGTTCCAGAGGAACATTGAGTTGAAGGTTACGGTCCAGCTGTCTTAACTCCTGCATCAGAGCCTTTGTAACCTCTTGTTCTGGTAGGTCGCCGTGAGGTCTACCCCAAGAAACACTGCTTGTCAGAGGTAACTTGGGCCATTGTGTGTCATTTGGAAATCCATCAATCAAGAAATTCTGAGTCTCTGGCAAGGTGTTGAATTGAGGGGCCCATGGCATTCTGTTTAGTGGGTATTCTAGTGGGTTAGAGAAAATGGACCAAGAAATTTCTTCATATAACTCACAACTGTGGTGCTGTCTGATCAGTCTTCTATCGATTTTCCCGAAATACATTCCCTGATGAACAGCAGACTGAGTTTAGCAATTTGAGCCTATTGATGTATGGAGGTGTATAGCTCGGTCCATATAGAGTCACAATAACAATAGGAAATCTGTTATCAGAACAAGAGATGAGGAGGGAGACTGCAGATGCACTCTCCAGAATACATTTTCTCTTCCGATCACCATGTTAAGGATTGGATGCGTTGAATTTGATCTTGACTTACATAGATATACAAAGAGAGGAAGTGAGAAAAGACACATCAAAGTTCACTCCCAAGAGAAATCTTCCATTTCACCTCACTCACAATATACACTCATGCTGGCAATTCAGTCTCCTACTAAGGGATGCAGAAAAAGAAACATGGCCAATTTGGAGTAAAACAAAGTATACCTGAAGAAATCTTGGATTAAAGGAAATACATCAGTGACATGACCAAACCGATTTAGCTGCAGTGGTTTCATGAGAACTTTACAAACTCCATCAGCACCATTTAAATTCAAGTGATCATCTTGACTCCCACTCTAAAAGCTTACCATTTTGAATTGAATTACATTTCATAGTACTGAAACAAATCTTGAGCAGTCAGAATTTGTTTTTTAAAAGAATTGAAAAACACAGTGAAGATAACTAAACAATTTTAAAATAGAATTAAACAAGTTCATGGAAACTGAAAGAACTCCAGATTCTGGATGAGTAGACCAAACTGTACTATATTACTAAGAGTGCCACTAAGGTTCAAAAGAGTAGGGTACAGGATGTCCAACTATTCATTTTTCATGAATATCCACTCTTGCCTTTCATTCTTTACCAAACTCTTTGAACATGCTGTTGCCACCAAGCCATCTCTTTCACCTACTCGTGATCTTGAACTTTAAAATGAAGAAGTTTAAGATCTCCACCCCACTCTGTAATTGGTCAGATCCTCCAAGGCCAGTGCAGTTATGGCTAAAGGCAGGATCCACGTGAATTAAAAAAAGACCAATTTAGAGGTCATTAAGATAGTCAAAGAAAAATCACACAATATCATAAGAGTAAGGGCTAACAAATATTTCAGAGGAGGTTTGATGATATTCTGTTTAAAGCTTCATTGAAAATCTAAAAAACTGCATTTGAACATGAGCTCAATCCTAACACAGTACTAGAATCCATAACCTTCGGAATAATTTTATTTTGGTCAGCTGGGTGTCTGACACATGCAGAAAACCATCACCATGCTTAAGAGTATCCAAACAAAGCTGAGATTTCCATGCATCCCACCTACACATGGAAATCCCAGAGATAGATCGTTAGAATGGAATGCGCACTCTCCCTGGAGGGATACATCCGGCTTACCTCATTACAGAATTAGGCACAGGTTGGCAAGAGCCAAGGCTTAGGGATCCCAAAGTGTGCGTTGGGGTACTGCAGGCGTCTAACTAGTTAAAATCGCATAGGTTGCCATTAATATCGTTATCTGGCAAGCTTTTCCACTGCTTGTCCAGCTAGGAAAGCCCTACCCATTAGGGCTTTGGCTTGCAGGATTAACAGGAGCTGAGTGGGATGACTCCCTACCTCCAGTGATGGTTCTGCCCTTCCAGGTTCTGCTGACGAGCCAGGCTGGCTGTGCTGTCATCAGCAGTGCCATGGAATAGAGAGGCAAGAGTACTACCAAATGAGACCAATGCTGGGGTTGAGTTTCTCTTAGCAAACCACTGGGTGGCAGCAATGCTTTTCAGACACTAGTTGGCATCAAAGGTTTAGAGAACTGCTGGAAGAGGATGTGAGAATCCCAGAGGAGCACAATATCTACTCCCTGTTCCAGCAAGGCAATGCAAATAAAACTCAGCTAAAGGTTTAGATGAAAATTGTCTTTTGATGTCCAAGTTTGATCCTGGGTCTGACTTAGAACATCAGCTTGTTGCATCTCATACTGTTGCTGCACTCTAAAGCCTTGGTTGTACCTAGCCATACCCCAACATCACTTTCCACCATTTCAAGTAGAGAGCCTTGGAACAAGACCTTAAATTCCATAAACCTAGACAACGTTGGGTGACATTGCAATTCTTGGCACTTCAGAAAGGATCAGAAGATAATTCTTCTGATAACAAATTGGCAGCAATTAGAGGCAATTACAACTGGTGACAAGACCAACAAATATTCATCTTAATGGATCTCTTTAACATGATAACAAACCAGATTCTAAAACTAAAATTTGAGGTTGCATGCGTGAATTGAATTTGTACGAAACACGTTAAATATTTGCAGTAAACTTTTCAAAAAGATCATGAAGAACTGGAATTACTAAATTGAGGTACATTGAAGAAATTATCCTCAGTGTGCATAACAGAACTGAATGGCTGTTAACGACAATATAAAATAACAGACGCATTATACAAAAAAATGGCCTTTGATGTATCAAGGTTGTGGAGAAATGTATAATATGCACATATGCAAAATTCCAACCTAACGAATCCATCGTATTCCATCTCCATTAGGATGCTCGGCTAGTCAGTCACAACAATTCATTGATGAGGAAGAATTTGCACTGAAGGTGCTCAACAAAACGTAGGGATTTTGCATAACTAAATGTGCAGGTTCTTCAATTCAAAATACTAAGAACTTGAAAACTCTACGTTTCTCTGTTTGTATTTGAAAGAAAATATACTCTGCAATTCATAAATAAAGTGGTGAACATCAGAACACAGGAATGATTTTTCATATTCACAGTAACTAGATTAATGAGGCAGCATGGGTTGTTTTTAACATTTGGTGCTTTGAGCTAATCCACAAACGTAAAACACGAACAAATAGCTGGCATTGTTACAGGAGTATCTTCCAAGACCAAACCAAAAAGACGGTTTTGCTATAAAACCAGTTGAGCAAACAAGGGCTTGTTGTGTAAAAAGGAATTAAACATCAAAACACCAGTAAAATTCTGAACCCTAAAACCTCCTTTGAAGAAACGCATTTGATGTGAGGTATTTCTAGTTATGGGTGATTGAAATGAGAAATCTGTAGCAGCACATGGACATCTTGGCAGCATGACCCACTAATTAAATCCATGTGAGTGAATCTCATCTTAAAAGAGGTTTCCTACATTAGTTTTCTCAACTCATGTCAAGTCAATTACCCAAGTAATATTTGGCCACAGTGACACAAATCCTGCCCTGAGTTAGCCACTTTTATATTTTGCTAGTTGGAGTTTTTAGGTAATTTTTATCTTGTTAAACCAATTTTCCCATTACAAACTTTAAAAGGGGCTTTGCAAATGACGCAATGGAATACATAAAGCCAAAGGATTTGTATCACACGAAAGCAACACGAATGGTATGTTTACATTTATTTGAACATAGAGAACTATATTTTATGCTAAAATTAGTCGCAACTGTGATGAAAACCCAGTATACAATATCACAACAGCAAGTGGCAAACAAAAAACTCTTAGCACCTATCGGGGTGTCTGGCTTTCGGGAAACATCACACCCCTTGTAGTAACCTGCATCAGAGCAGAGTTCTCAAAGGGTTGGTGTGACTCATATCCATCTAGACAGGAGTCACAACTTTCTGAATCAAATATTGCATTTCATATCCCAATACTGACATTTTTTCTGCAATAACCTGCATTTCATTGTGCACTGCTATTAAACCAACACTGAAGGCAATCAATTATGCTTGTTGGCAACAGCTTTACACCAGATTTGAAAGGCGTAGATATGGTTTAAAGCTCACAATGTTTGATGACCCTGATTTTGAGACAGTAACGGAATGCACCGAATCATGTATCTCCACTGACAGCTCCCAGTTCTTCTGTTCTTGTTTAGCAGCAGGAACCCTGCAGACCAAAGTACAAAGAACATTTTATTTCAAAAAGATGAAAAAGACATGCTCCTCAATAAACACAGATCACATGAATATATTAAGAGCATTAAATTATTAAGTGTCACTTAAACCTTAAGCCTTATTGTATACTTGACTATTATCCACGTACATTTTAAAATTTTCTGCACAAGTGAAATAACATTGTACAGTTCGCCTTCCATCAGTACCCCTGTAAGCTTGAAAGCACTCTCCTGCCAAACAAATTCTACTCTCCCATGAGAACAATATTCCTGAAAAAAAACTGATTTCAAACATTAACAACAACAACAACTTGGATTTATATAGCACCTTCCACGATGGACGGCATCTCAGAGAGCTTTACAGATTCGGATCCCGGGACCGAGCCAGGGGGAGGGTGGGGAAGGTGACCAAAGGCGCAGTCGAAAAGAAAGGTCTTCAGCAGAGACCTGAATATGGGAAGGGAAGGAGCGAGACGAAGGGAGTGAGGAAGGCAGTTCCAGAGCCTCGGGGTATAGTGGCTGAAGGCACGGCCGCCGAGGGTGGAGCGGAGGACTCGGTGACAAGGAGGAGGCCAGACTCGGAGGAACGAAGGGTGCTGTTTTGAGGAGAGAGGAGGTCAGAGAGGTAGGGGGGTGCAGAGGAGTTCAGGGACTTGAATACGAGGGTGAGGATCTTGAAGTCGATCCTCTCTGGGATAGGCAGCCTGTGCAGTCTGGCAAGGACTGGGGTGATCGGGGAGCGGAGTTTGGTGCGGGTGAGAATGCAGACGGCAGAGTTCTGAATGAGTTAATAAGTTACATGGCTAAGAAATTGCATGGTTTGTATGTACCAATTATTTCCATTATGGTTTTCAAGGTGTGTTTCACTCAAATCAAATTCAGGTCCTATTTGAAGAACACATTCTCAGTGGATCAAGGCATTTTCAGTCAACTCTTTATATTACAATAAAGCAAAATTATATTTCTTCTTCATATGTAGTTAATAGTCATTGATTAGAAAATTATTCTAGTCATTCATTTCAGTTCTTGGTACAATTTTTTTATGTTGCAAATCAGAAATTAACATTTTGTCTGGATGTTGTTGGCATTTTAAAAGAAATGTAATTATTAAACTTATCTGTGCAAACTGTCATTAAAAGAGATTTACAATCATTGTTCTTGGTAAACTGAAAAGGTAAAATAATAATTGACAGAATGGTATTCAAGCAGGGACATTAAAAAAAACATATTATTGCTACTAGGGTTGAAAGTGCTTCTCACAAGGGCAGTTATATTACTGGCACCCAGTGCATTGAGAAAAAACAACTCACAACGGAAAATGTATCGAAGAACCTCATGTATGCTAATACATGAAACCTAGGCTCCAACACAACTCCTTGGATCTGAGGTCTCATGAGGCAGTGAGATGCACACAATGTTTCCTTCTTCACACATTTTTTGGACAAGGCACGTTTTCTGCCAGTGACATGCTAGAAATCTTGGTGCTTTCTGTGCAGCACTTTTTAGCTCCCCATTACATTACAAAGCACAATGCAAGCGGAAACTCCATTTAAAGGACATTCATGTTATTGTTAAATCATAGATAACTCCAAAACCTGGATTATTGTAGATCTCAGGTGCACCAATACAGAGCTGAAACAATTCTATAATAAATAATAATCCTTGCATTATAGCGCCTTATCACGTCGAGACATCTCAAAGCACCTCACAGAATATATTGTAAAGTTGATTGTTTACTTTGTAGGCAAAACGTAGCAGCCAATTGCACACACCAGTGTCCCACAAACAATCATGGATTCAGTGGATTTTCTTTGATGGGGAGGGGAGGATTATTACCCCCAGAAAGCGATTCACCAATCGACTAACAACTGAATTCCAACTTCCTGCTGGGTAAATGGAGGCGTGTGGAGTAAGGAAACTTGCCTGAGGTTTTGCCCTGCCCGGGCACTATGCTACAGGACTCCACCTGTATTTCTGTATAATCAATCCATACAATGAATGCTAATTATAACAACAAATTGCATTTATACATGGCCCTTCATGCCGAATGGCGCCTCAGAGTGCTTAACAGTGGCGGAGCCCGATGCCGAGCCAGTGGGAAGGGAAAGGTGACCATAGGCACAGTCCAAGAAGAAGGTCTTCAAGCTGGACCTGAATGGTAGAGAGGGAGCAAGGAGAAGGGATTGAAGGACGGAATTCCACAGGTTCGGATTATAAATTAGATTTTTTAAAAAGACAACAAATAATGCCTTATTTGAGGTAGCAGTCTGAGATCATGAAACAGGCGCAAAAGGCTGCTGAATATCTTTCAGGTAAAAAAATTGAAAAAAAATATTTTTATTTACAATTTTTTTTACGATTACATCAGTGCCTCGAATGAGATTTTAGAGAATTCAGATGAATCAAGATGATGTTAAAATGTTTCCATTAAGTTGTGATGGGAACACCCACAAATTAAACACTAGGTAACTTTTGAGGATACTCAAATGTAGAGGTTTCCTTCTTGTACATCAGCTGTTAGGAAACAGGGAAAACAGGTGTCAGTTTAGGTCAATTGGTAGCACTTTTGCCTTAGGTCAGAGGTTGTCTGTTTGAATCCCATGTATAGGTTGATATTCCAGTATAGTATTGAGGGAGTACTATATTGTTGGAGGTACCATTTTTCAGATTAAGCATGAAACCTGTTCAGATGCACTTTAACAATTCCATGACTATTCAAAAGGGCTGTTTTAACCAAGAATCCCCCAAAAGAATAGGTGATTCACCTCATGAAGGAGACTTTGCTGTCTGCAAATGGCTAACATGTGCTTGTAAAATTGTCAGTACACTTGACAGTAAAGAGCTATGAATTGATGTTTCCATATAAGGCGCTATAAAAATTGAAGTCTCTCAAAATTTTATTAATTCTAGAATGCA
This sequence comes from Callorhinchus milii, assembly GCF_018977255.1. Lineage (NCBI taxonomy): Eukaryota > Metazoa > Chordata > Chondrichthyes > Chimaeriformes > Callorhinchidae > Callorhinchus > Callorhinchus milii. The sequence continues at coordinate 47,536,807 of NW_024704745.1, forward strand.
ACACCTAACGTCCTACCATTAACAACAACAAGATTACACCTGTATAGCGCCTTTCACATCGGGAGGGCGTCCCAAGGCTCTGGACAGTGTACAGCATTTCAGACCCGAGCTGGGGTCAGGGGGGGGAGAAGGGAGGGAAGGGGAATGACCGATGGCGTGGTCGAAGAGGAGGGTTTTGAGGCAGGACTTGAAGGAGGCTAAGGAGGGGGCGAGATGGAGTGATTACACTAAGAATCTTACATTAAGAATCTTGTATGCACATTTTCTATGAACAAAAAATACAAGGAGAGGAAATGCAAGTGCTTGGGGACTTTAATTAATAACAACAACAACAACATTAAATTTACAGAGCTCCTTTCACGTCGGGAGGATGTCCCAAGGAGCTGGACAGTCAGGGGTCAGGACCTGAGCATGGGGGAGGAGTGAAGTAGGGGTGAGGGAAGGCAGAGAGGTAGGAGGGTGACTGAAGGCACAATCGAAGAGGAGGGTCTTGAGACCGGCCTTGAAGGAGGTAAGGGAGGAAGCGAGGCGAAGGGACTGTGGGATGGAGTTTCAGAGTGTGGAGGCAGAGAGGCTGAAACCCTAGCCACTGATGGTAGGGCGGGTCGGGCAGGAGATATGGAGCAGGCCGGAGCCCGCTGAATGGAGGGAGCGAGCAGGTTCGCAGGGAGTCAGCAGGTCAGAGAGGTAGGAGGGGGCAAGAACATGGATGGCCTTGAAAGTGAGGACAAGGATCTTGAACTCGATCCTCTGGGGGATGGGGAGCCAGTGGAGTCGGGCGAGGGTGGGAGTGATGGGGTCGCGGAGCCTGGTGTGCGAGAGTGCACGAGCTGCAGAGTTTTGGATGATCTGCAGCTTGTGAAGGGAAAAGTTGGGAAGGCCGATGAGAGGGGAGTTTCCATAATTGAGCCTTGATGTGACAAATGCATGGAGTTTCGGCAGCCTGAGGAGTGAAGTAATGGCGGAGTCTGGCAATGTTGCGGAGCAATTAAGCGTTAACACTTGAATAAGACCCACTTTCTATCATTTTACTTTTGACCCGACTATTATGATGAGTCAAATTTTCATTGATGCACAACCGTCTTAATTGGCAGGTTTATCCAAATAACAATCACCATCAATGAAGGCTACAATGCCAATTGGAGCAACAGGGATGATGGATAAACATAACCTGCGGAATGTTACTTTTATTCCTGGATCATGTAGACAGGCCAGGCAGGCAACTTAAGCGAATCAGAAGCCATTTTATTGACTCGGAAGGGATTTAAAACATATTTTACCAAGGCGGCAGCTATTTGAGAAGCTTAAAAAAGGTGAAGTCCTGCAGCTTAGTGGTTAGAGCTCTCGTCTCGCAAGCAAAGGATCTGGGTTTGATTCCCAGGCAGGGTGAAACATTGGGTAAGTGTCTTTACTCCACACCCCTCTGTTTACCCAGTAGTAAGTAGGAACCCAGTTGTTAGTCAATTGGCGGATCTCTTCTCCAGCGGTAATAATCCGTTCAATTTTTAATAAATAAATAAATAACAATTTGGTCACTCAATCCACGACTGTTTGTGGGACGCTGCTGTGTGCAATTGGCTGCCGCATTTCACCCACAAAATATACAGTCAATTCACTTTACAGTATATTCTGTGAAGCGCTTTGAGACGTCTGGAAGATGCGATAAGGCGTTATATCAAATGCAAGGATTATTATTATTGCAACCTACAACTGAATTCAAATCCATCAAACTATTTTCTATGTTTTTTTTTAAAAAAGAGCAATTTTGCACTATGCAAATTCCAGACAAAATTACGTATTTTCAATGAAGGTTTTGAATTGACCTTTTTTAGCAGTCTCCATTATACACATACAAATGGGTCACTGTAGAAGTAGTAGGGAGTCCTCCAAGGTCTTACTAAAATTAATTAAAACTTGATTTACTTTATTCAGAATCCTCTTGTTTTGAAGGTTCTTTTTTTTAAAAAAGTAACGGAAATTCATGACACTTATTTTAAGTTGACAAGAATCTGGTTCATTGAGATATAATATACAATACTTGCTTATGCTAATTGTACAACTTTGTTCAATTTATAATGCACCAGTGGACACTAAATTAAAATAAACTTAATGTAAATAAATTCCAAATTCAAATAGTCTCACTACTCAGCGAAAGAATCATTAAGAAATCCTTAGTCACAACTTCCACTGCAGGGAGTCACAAAAATGATCAAGAATAATGTGCTGCTTTGAGGTCAGTTTCTGCATACAAATTCACATTGGAAAACTTCAGAAAGTCGGTCATTCATCTGAACTGATTTCAGAGAATTTCCAAGACCGTGAAAGATATGTTATGCAAGCATATATAAGTATTCAGTGGGGGTGGACAAGACCAGCTACATGGAGACTACAAAGCAGCCCTCCTATGGTTCATGAATAAGTCAAGGAAATGATCAGAAAAAAATGGAGAGATGTTTAGACAGATGGTCCACTTAAAACACATGGGATAAAGTGAGAGCAATTTGAATGAAACTTTAGATTTTGTTAATAATTGATCTTTATTCTCTACTTTCCCCCCAACAGGTAAATGAGTAGATTCTTTAAGTGTTCGAAGTACAATCTTTGCTGATCAAAAAAAATTCAGCGACTTCACTGGTAGAATCTAAAAAGTATTTTTAAATGCTAAAAACTGTATGAAAACCTCAAACATAATCATACATAAAAGGAAAGGTCAGGATTAAAAGAATTTTAAATAGCATGAATCTGTTCCAAACAAAACAATGCTGGAGTTATTTTGTGATCTGTAAAGTTTATTCTGTACTTTGAACACTCACTGAAAGTGTCGTCCATGGATAACAGACTCTATAGTTACTATGACAATACTTCATCCTGATTTTACTACATACTATTATTTCTGTACGTTTGATGTCCCTTTTATATCAAAAATGTTGATTTAGCTGCTTCAGAGTTCTCAAAATCAAGAGTTATTGTATTAAATGCAAAGCATACAATAGCTCGCTGAATATAAAAAAATCATACCTTAAAATCAGCATTTTGTATCCCTTCATTTCTATATTCTTATCTCCTATTAGCATCTCAATCATCGATCTTATTATTTCTGAACTCTTCCAATTCATTGATAATTCAGGATAAATTATAATCAACTTAACCAACAAAGTTGTCTCAAGCATAGAATCAGAAATTAAAGCACATCATTAACACTGGGCTCAAGATGCAATATCACTGCTTGTTAGAACTATCTATGTGCAGCTCAATAATAATGAGTTGTATTTGGCTTTAATGTATTTTTCCTATAGGCATGTTGAAGCAATGCAATCCAAATATAAAAGCATCAGTTAATAATCCTCTGCTTCTGGTTCAGTTTTTAAATCTAACCCAAATAATTATTGCAGAATAAATGAAATGTTGCAAAGTTGCACTCCATAAGGAACATCAGTCCTATTGATCCTCTTTAACTCATACAGTCAGACACTTCAGAATTAGTTTAGCCCAATTATGGCATTTTAATTATGCAGGTTTTATCATTCAAAAATACCAGCCGATTCCTATTTTTCCACAAAAATTGTAATGTAAGAGAACTTTAAAATCCCAAATTAGTTTCAATCTTGTTTCAGAGTTTTGACAACTATAGGCTGTTTAAAAGCAGTGCAAACACCTTTTCATGTTCTTCTTCTCACACATAAATCTTCAGTGAACCTATCTCATGCAGAGTAAGAGATTACTTTGTCTACACCGATTAGAATGATATAGAAGTTCATAATTTAATCATCTATTATTTACTCAAAATATTTATGTAAGTCTGCTTATATTTAAGCAGACTTACATAAAATACATATTTAAACAGCAAAGATATTCGAATAATAAAAATTCAAAGTAAAAAGCTACAAATTAAGATTTGGAAAAGCTTCTAGAAAAAGTATTTGAAAGTTGTTTTTTTCCTTAAAAAAAATTGTTTATTACCCAATATGTTCTTTCGGAATTATGAGGTTAGATACCACTACATCATCGTCTCTCGTCTTGGTGATGTGATATGTTGATACAAATTCTCATATAGATCAACCTAAGAAATAGAATCTCATGTATTACAGTTTTTAGCAACAAATTACTTTCAACACTATATAAAAATGCAAAGCTATAATTTTTCTGGTTCAGTTGAACACCAACTGGTAATCTTCTTAACCTACATAGGTTATAATACTGCTCATCAATAGTAAGACTTTTGTTTGATTCCCTAATGCAGTATTGTGGAAATTGGAAGTATTTGTACAGTACAGGGGAAACTGTTCATTAGGTTCGCTTAGAAAAAATCTTTTTGATTCTAAATAAAGCCCCCATTTTAAAAAACAATGTTACACAACAGTGGTACCAATGGCATAGCTTACTCCTGCCTGAAACTGTTGGTCTCATTATAATGCTCCAAATGGGTATAATACTGTTCTATGAAAAATGATTTGTTGGTGGTGGCTGTTTTGTCTTATGTGAGAGTGAGCTATTAGATCAATATTAGATGGAGCAGCATGTGTGCTCCCTCACTTCTCCCTTGCAAACATTTGGATCCCAAGGAGATACATTTTCTGGCATTACAACTTCAAATTCTTAATGTGTAGGCAATGACTGGGAATCAAACCCCAACCCCTAACCAAAGTATATGTTTTCCCAATCTTCGGCTGTCAACTTTGATAATGGTTCCACAACAAATTCCAGAGTTTGGTATGGAGGCTGGAGCTTCCTAGCCAACCCCACTGCAGCTCAAAGACTTTCTGAAGAAGCAGGAAAAGGTCCAACTGCATAGTCGTGCAAATAATTTTAGCTTGTTCCTTGTTAAAGATCCCAATGGAATACTGCAGGCCCCCCGCCTTTCCACAATCTGATTTTTTGGGGGTCAGATAGGTGTTACCATCCTTAAGAATTATCCGAACCAGAGTTCTATATATGAACGCCACCCATACAAGTGCAACCAGGTGCATCTCTCCAGGGAGAGAGTATACATAGAAAGTGAACTCTCTCCCTGGAGGGAAACTCTGTTACCTAATTCTGGACAGTATTAGGCTTAGGTTGGCAATAGCCAAGACTCCCAGAGTGTCCCAGATATCCCAGATAATGCTGGAGTTAACAAGCTAAAACTGCATAGCTTGCAATTGAAAGAACTGTCTCGCAAGCTTCCCTCCTGCTACATGACATACTAAGGTTCATCCTATCTGGTAGAATTTACAGGGTTAACAGGAGCTGAGTGACTCCCAATGACTGGTCTGCCTTCCAAAATCCTGTATTTTTGTAACTGTATAATTACAAACTTATGGTTCAGCTACAAGAAAGCAGCAGCCATTTTATACAACCACATCCTGTCAAAATTACAGATAGGAAGATAACACATAAAACATTGAAATCATCAGAATAATTCATTGTTTTGTAGATCTAGTGCTCAAATTCCTTCCGCTGGATTTTAAACTAGTCACTTTTCTCATAAACTGCTTAAATAATTAAATACTGCTCTGTCGTGATGCACATATCTGAGATTATTTTATCATCAATTAAATAATAAGTACAAATCAGTTATTTAAAATAATTTAAGAATTTGGTAATCATTTATGTTAGGAACATAAAAGTAAGTGAATTCAAGAAATATGCAGAATGGAAGGAGTAAAATATCATGTAAATACTGTGAAACTCGCTGCTTAAATTTTCCTAATGGTTTGAATGTGATTTAATTTAAAGGATCTATTTTCCTTATCATACAAATTTCCAGTGACAAATAATCTAACAATGTTGTGTTAAATGGTAGTTCGATCAGTGACTCATGCAGCGGGTGGTGGGAGTGTGAATTTCGCTCCTCCAGAGGGCAGATTCCATTGAAATAATTAAAAATAGCCAATAGATAAATACTTGATAGACCGTGGTATCAAGGGATATGGAGAGAGGGTGGGAAGGTGGAATTGAGTTGTGAATCAGCCATGATCTTAAAAACATTGTGACAGACTCGGTGGCCCACTCCTGTTCTTATGTTCCCAAATCATGATTTTATATTGACGAGTCAAAAGGCAGTACAGTGAAGCATCAATATACAGCACCATGATAGGGTGAGATTGTCTCCTACTGAGATCCCCATCACACTGTATTGCTTGAGATAGGAGAAGGGGAGTAGGATTTCACCATGAAGAAGTCTGGGAATATCCCAAGGGGAGGAAGGCTGAACTATACTGAAAGCACCTTGCATACCCCTACCAAATACTAGTCAGGGGCTTAGGAGCAAACTGTCCAGCTGTTCTCTTGGCCAAAATTAATAAATTGTGTAGAAGAGATTGTGTTACTTTATAATACGTGGACCCCATATAACAAAATTTACAATTCTTTGAATAGTCACACAAGTAGATTCTAGATATTTGTGCTTCTGTTTCTATTGCTTTCACACATTAAATGAAATGTAAAGGGGATGGTTACCTTCCTTTACCAAGTCAATAAATGTAAATACTAACATTTCTGAATCTGTGGAAACTTAATTAATTTCTCCCAACAGTTCTGTGCATCCAGTAGGTTTTTATATTCACATTTGTTTTGTTTTTCAGCACTGTAAGGCAATGGTGTATTTCAATAAGTAATGAACAGAGGTGGGTGAGAGCATTAGAAAATAGTGGCTTAAAGTCTCAATGTCTAAGGACGGAAACAGACCCCTGAAGATTGGCTACAAAGGTTATCTGAACACAAGAGAGATTAGGCAGTTTAAGAATCAAATGAAATAAAAAGCCAAAATTTCTATAAAGGCAGGAACTCAAGTCCTGATTACCGAGGGAAAATACTGTTATACGGTTACCCTGGTGATTGCTGAAAAAGTGATTCTGAATAGAATAGCTATTTATGATTTGAAATTAAAATGTTTCATATTAAACAATCCAAAATGAATAGGCTAAGGTTAGAGAACAGAAGAGAGAAATCAATTCTGAAATGCAAGTGGTGAATGGAAATAAAATATGAATAGGCTTTGCCAGTGGGGTGCAGCAGCTGCCAAATGTCCTGCAGCCAAAAAATTACAATAATACTGATGCAGTGTGGAGGAGCTTTCAGAATCATTCGATGGATCACAGGAAGAGAGATCCAAGAAAGATTCCAAAATCAGCATTTAACTTGGCATTTATAGCAGAAGGGGACATGGTAAATAAGAGCAGTAAAAAGAAATGCCTGAGCAATACTATGCAACGCTCTCAAATATGTGGCAGAAAAGAAAAACTGATATTGTAAACCAGGAAACATTTACATGGTGACCTTACCAAACGAATATGACTTTCAAAAAGAGACACATATTTACTGAAGAATACGGTTTCCCCAAATGCTACTTGAAAACAAGAAATTGATAAGCCAACAGGATTTTTTGAAATACAGGAGTTATTTTAGAGCAAAATATATCAATGAAACAACGGCAATATGAATCTTTTTTAAAAAGGGATTTCATTAAAGGGGAAAAATGTATAATTTAACTGAATATTAAAATGAAAGTTCTACATTATTTGAAAAAATACCATTGAGTATCCCATTCTAGATGCCAGATAACCATGTCTGCAACAATGTTGTGCTCAGATTTTGAAATTTTCAAGTAAAATCTTGAATTGTATATGTATGTGCATATTCTTAGGCGTGTGGAATGGCAGATCCTCCCTCCCCCACCCTGAGTTGCAGTAGTTATAGCTTCCTTCACCAGAGCTGATAAAGGTGACCTCATAGAAGTCTTCATCAATATTATGAAAGGTTATGATAGGATAAACAGTAATAAATTATTTCCACAAGTCAGCAAATCAGGAACAAGAGAGCACAAAATTAAGACAGCCATAAAAGAATTAAATGGGAGGTTAGAGTGAAACAATATTACACAAAGGGTGGTTGAAATTTAGAATTCTCTGTCACTGTAGTTGAGATAAAGTCCCTAAATTATTTAAAAAGGATATTGCATAATACGTGTAAAATAGGAATATTAAAGGGTGTGAGGAGCAAGGAGGAGAGTGGAATCACATGTGAAAAAAACAGCACATAACATTTAGCAACAATAACATTTGTATAGCACCCTTCATGTCGAGTGGATGTCCCAATACGCTTATCGATCAAGGATTTGCACCTGAACTGGGGGTTGGGATCAGGAGGGATGGAGGGAAGGGAGTATGGGGGAAGGAGGATAACCAAAGGTGTGGTCAAGAGCAGGGTATTGAGAAAGGCCTTGAAAGAAGAAAGGAGTGAGGCGAAGGGACTGTGGGATGGAGTTCCAGATGGGGGCAGAAAGACTGAAGGCCCAACTGGCGATGGTGGGGCGGGTAGAGTGGAGGTCATGGAGCAGGCCAGAGTCCGCCGTGCAGAGGAAGCTAGCTAGCAGAGGGGTTAGCAGGTCACAGAGGTATTGAGGAGCAAGGCCATGAAGGGCTTTGAAAGCAAGGACAAGGATTATAAAAATCTTCCGTGGACAGCACAGAAACTCAATTGGAGGGGTTCACAGAGGGAGTGACAGGAGAGGAAGGAGCGAAGCTGAGAAGTAACGACTTGTTCCAGGACATTGGAAAGAAAAGGGAGATTGCAGATAGGGCAGTAATTGGAGAGCAAGGATGGGTTCAGAGAAGGTGATTTTTTGAATACTGGCAGCATTCAATCAAGGAGACTTCATGCAATAAAGAGGTAAGGCATAGGGTGATAGGAGGAAAAGGCGGAAAGAGAAAGAGGGAAACCACGTGACACCGTTTGATGATATTATCACACCTGATAGAAGACATTTTTAGTTAGCATTAGATAGTGTATTTCATATGATCATCAACAACAACAACTTTCATTTATATAGCGCCCCTCATGCAGGATAGAGTCTCAGAGCACTTGACAATGGTGGAGCATGACACCAAGCTGGGGGGAGGTCGATGTTCACCACATTTCCACACTATTTTGCTATCCACAATCAGCCTGTTCCCAATTAGTGCAGATATATCGTTCCCATGCTGAAATTAATTTTTTTGTGTATTTTTCAAAGAGCTTAGTTACAGACTCACTTTCAAAACTGGCCTGTCAATAAAAGATTTCTGGGAGGTGGGAATAAAAGGATTTCATGCCATTTTTTAAAAAAATACAGTATATTTCTCTGATTTTCTTATTCAAATGTCTGAAGACCCTAGTTTTAAAAATAAAACGGTTTCCAGATATAAAAGGTTACATTAAGATAATCTGTTAAAGCTTTTTATGTTGGAACTAAAGCTTTTTAGTTGAAAAGTTTATAAAGCACAGATTCTGCATTTTATAACCTCTCGAACTTCTTGTGCTTGCTAATGTCAACCATCATTTGCAGAACTGTTACAATCTAAACCCATCTATTTTCCTTCTTAATCTTTATCTTCAAGTGGGATTTCATTTATGTTCCCACAAGACTCTAGCTGTATATAAAACTATCAATTTAACATTCTTAACCTTTTTTTAAATGGATTTAAGTTTCAGCTGAATTGGTTAAATATTTTCTTAGACCTCATCTTTAGAGAGTGTCTCCCTCTGTACATGGAATAGCCTAAGGGTTAAAAAACATTAGGAAGGTACGACTGAAGAAGACACTTCAACCCATTTGATCTCATCCTTCTAAAATATCCTTCTTGTCTTCTTTCCATAACAGCTGTGTAAAGTGCTTTGAGATGTCTTCCCAACATGAAAATCACTATATAAATGTAAATTGTATTATACTGTACAGTATCAAGCTGTTTCCAGTGTCCTAGCCTCAACCACCCACTGTGGTAACCCATTTGAGTTGAATACTCTAGGTGTGTATGCTAGAATCCTGTTTATCTACGTGGCAATTAAATGCAGGTGCGTTTAACCGCACAGAACTCCCAAGGGAAAGTTGGTCACTCTGCAGCGAGATTTCCAGAAAAAGCAGTATCGGATCCGTTTTTTGTCTTAGTACTGCATCCTATATCTTGCATAATGTCCAATTATCTGCAGTTTGCTAACACACAAAGGAGGTGATCACCAATCAGTGCAGTAATTGTCTCTCTACTATACATTTGTTCACAATGGAGACAAGCAAACTGACCAGAGATCTAGTCAAAAAGAATCTTTCTCATCATTCCGTCTATCCACCAACATGATTCGTAGTTTGAATAAGGCTTATCCCCTCCAAATTGCTTTAGTGTTAGAAGCAAAAATTATTTGACTGGTAGAATTATAAATAATCTTTGCTTTTGATTTAGCACCTTATCACGTTGTCAAGAAGTCTCAAAACACTTCACAGGATATAATGTAAGTGTAATGACTGTGTATTTTGTGAACGAATACGACAGCCAATTTGCACACAGTAATATCCCACAAACAGCCATGGAATGAATGACCAATTTTATTTGGAGGATTGGTTGGCCAGGACACTGGGAGAACCTCTCTTCTCTTTCTAGCAGAATTCTAAATTGAACATCATGCTTGAAAGCATTCATGCATGAAAACAATCTTAAAAAATCCTAGTTAATCTGACCAAAACTTCTGATATTGCGTCCCACAGAAAACTCCCTCCTACCACCCAATATGAAATGTCAGTGATATTTCAAATTATGGTGCATCTACAAACACAGACAGATTTGGAGGGGAAGGAAGACGAGAAAGAACAAATAGGAGCAGAAATTCCATCATGATGGGTCTGTGTACTTTTGAGGGCAGTTGGAGAGTTTCCTCTGGACTAATTGAAACAGAGAATTAATGTGGGAGAGTTTGGAGTCTACATTGTGCCAAATACATTTTACAGCAGTTACACAGACGAAATGACAGCGGCGCTTACTTATGCAATTAACAAACAACAAAAACAATGTATTAATTATTTCATTAACAACATTTCTGTTAATGGTTAATTATGTAGTTGAGGACATCTAGAATTTCCATGTATTTACTCATGGGGGATAATACACCTACATTTACAGATACATATAACATGGCAGATAAAGTGATAAGAGTTTCTATTTGGTACTTGTTCTGACCTGTGTTGATAATGATTTATGCAGGTTTCAAATTCAAAAAGAACATGAAGCCAGAAAAATGTGGTGCCTAAATCGAATATGGCAAAATGTTTCAAAGAAATTATCTTGCTACAAAATTAAGAACATGCTCTTCAGGGAACTTTAATCCTACAGGGAATCTCACATTAAATATTTTATATAGTTATGCTTGCTATTGTGTTTAGGTTCCCTAATTAGTTTTTTCCTTTGATTGCTTATATAAGCAATCAAAGGAAATGATTGCAAAATATTCTCAGTTAAGGTTTGGCTACAAGCAGTAGGAAATGAGTACAATACAATGTCTGTTTTTACTAACTGTGTTCTGTAGATTTTTTTCCAACTATAAATTCTGAGAAATCCTAAAACTGTACATAATATTCTATGGAAATTCAAGAATCCTTTTATCAAAACATATCTCTTCACTAAATCTATGATTTCTTTATTTTAATCTTCAAACTTTGTTTGAAAGACATGTGTCATTTTACATATGTAGCATGCAAGCCAGGAAATAGTTGTAAACAGCTGAAAGGGCACCATGGTGTCCACTGATGTTCTTTGAAGGAATGCATCCACCACACAAGGTTCAGGAAAGGACTTCATACACTGCACTGTAAGTTACATCAAAAAGTGAACAGTACATGTAAACTAATAGCTATTACTAAAATAAACTTTAATAACTTGGCAGCTGTAATACGAGGGTGATTAGAAGACCAAGACTGCTGGGAGGATTTTTTTTACAAAGTTATCTGAGAAAAGATAGGAACATCAAATAAGTTTTAGGTGTAGGTTTGCTCTAGCAAGTTAGCATCAATAGTGTCCATGGAACTAGGATCATTAAAGATCATTGCTTTACTATTGCTGCCAGCAGTTATTTGCTGCACTAATTTATAGCAATCTCACCATCTTGCCATCATATTATTCATGAGTATATGGAGGCCTGTAGTGTATTGGTTAGACCACTCGCCTCACAAGCGAGAGGACCTGGTTCAATTCCTGGGCAGGGCGAAACGTTAGGCAAGTTTCCTTGCTCCACATGACTTTAAACAACTTGTATTTATATAGTGCCCTTCATAAAGGATAGCTTCTTGGAGTGCTGAACATTGGCAGGGTTAGATGCTAATTAAGGGAGAAGGGGGAGTCATCTTTAGGTGGGATTTAAATTACATGAAGAGAGGGGTGAGAGGAGGGATTGAGGCAGGAAGTTACAGAGGTTAGAGGTGTGGTGGCTGAAGGCCCAGACACCAATAAGAGAAAAAAAAACTCTCTTTGACTGCTTTTTGTCTACCCTTCCCCAGCTTCCAGCACCAACCCCCCAACCCCCCACCAGCTCAGACTGCAGCATTTTGAGCTATCCTCCAGATGTGAAAAGCACTATAAAAATATAAATTGTTGTTTACCAATAAATTCATCATCTCAAAAGCAGTCAATACCTATAGTTCACCTCAGGGTAATCCCTTCTTCCCTATCCACTGCTCAATAATAACTATTAATCGCTTTTGACCTTATTTTTGGTGAGATATCACAGATAATATTGCATGCTGCTTTCCCCATCACCCCATATATACCTACAAACGAAACAAGGATACTAAGTACCACCTACAATTAAATACAACAAATGTAAAACTCAACAGATAAAATGACAAGCTTCTAATAATTTTTGGTATTAAAGTTGCCATGACACCATAAAGTGGTATTGTAAACTATGCATCTGTTGCCAAACCATGCGTTTTACAATGCAGAACAATGCACTGAAACAAGTTTATTGCATCTGAAGTAACAAGGTTTAATTCTGGGCTACAATTACATAGGTGTCAACAGCTCTGCGAGACCTTAACCAAGTGGCCATTCTTCATATGAGAGCAAATTGTACAAAAGCATGTAAACAATGTGACAATGGCCTCACCCTCAAAATGAGACACACATTGACAAACCCATTCCTTGGACATAAAGTTAACAGTTATAATGTAAATGGAACATTTTGAAAGGGTACACCCACACAGAACTTAGAAAAACATGCACTTTCAGCCAAGACAAGCAACGTGCAGGAAGTGCTGCAGGCAATTGGTTTTAGAAGCATAAACATAACATTAGTAGACCCAAGAGATAGTTCTAATATTGCCACACCTGGAGAGTCACTCTGCTATTCCCCTCCCAATCCACCACAGGGGAAACAACACAGCAACCAAACCATCTACCTTCTCCCATATGGTCATCTTAACTATGAATATGGATTGCACCAATGCTTATGCTCTCTAGGGTAGTATCAATATATCAAAAATGCTCATGACATAACTTCAATCAAATCCTAATTATTTGCTCAAAAGTCCGAACTTTTAGAAAGTAATCTCTGAAAAAAAATTGTCAGATTTAAATTTCAAAAGCTGCTTTTTGTTAAAGTTACTATAGATGCCGGGTTGTTTTCTACTTTAAAAACAGTGTTCATTAATCGTAACCATGATTTCTTTCAGATCCAAATTGATGTGTTAATAGGATTAAATTCTTTCTGACTAGCATAAACAAGTACTTTCAGAAGCTGTGCACATTTTGGCAAAACCACATATATACTGTTCCTTTAGTAACTGCAGCTTTCCAAAAACTGTTTAGAATTTCGGTGTTGTATACAACAGCAGTGTATTCATTTCCTTCATTTAATTTCCTCAGCTCACTGTAGAAGTGCAAGACAATTTTTTTCTAAACCTCTTAAGCGATCTGAAGAGACCAAAACAGTCCTCTATTCTGTGAATACTTTACTTTAGGATTAAAATAACACAATACGTGTTTTGTTCATGAAATCCACAAGATTCAGGCATTTCCTTTTTCGGAAACATAGTGAAAGAATTTCAATGTTTTGAAGTGAAATAGTCCCTGAGTGTCAACAATGAAACTTACAGTTTGTGGCATAAATAGAGAAAGTTAAACAAAGAAAGTGGGTTAAAGTTTAACAAAGAAACAATCATCAATCATCCATAGCCACTTCCTGCAGGAAACGTGTGTCCATTATTTCTGTATCATGGTCAAAAATTATGTAGCAGTTTACAACTCCAAAGCCAGTGCAATTTTTATGCTGCAAAGATCAGAAGGTTGGGGTTAAGGCCCAACTGGAGATTTGAGACGGACAGTGGCACAGTTCTTTGAAGAGGATGTTAAACTGAGGTCCTTTCTTCCTGTCACTGTGGATGTTAAAGATTCCACAGCATTAATCACAAAGAGTAGAGGATAACTCTTGTATCAGAGCCAATTCTCTCCCAAGAAACCCTTCCAACACCCAACTTCCCAGAGCGCACATAGAATGTCTGATTAAACATCACCAAAGCAAATGAAATAACTATTTTAATTTCATTAATACAACAACAAGATTACATTTGCATAGCGCCTTTCACATCGGGAGGACGCCCCAAGGCGCTGAAAAAATACTTTCTTGCTCTCATTTTTCATGGACATAAACTTATTTTATAACTGCAATATTGTGAATTAATCATGCATTTTTATATTCATAAACAGTTGATTTTATGAACTTCTTCAATAATTTATAAATTTGTAAATTATTATCCATTTTCTCGTTCATTTACATCTAAACATTAGAGAATTGAATCTTGATCTGCCTATACTTTCTTTTTAAAAAGAGACTGGTGTGCAACAGACTATAACCTACAGATCCGTACCATTTTGTGCAACAATGTCGAACATTTTTTTAAATGTTTATGGCGGAGTATTTAAGCAGGTTTACCCTTTTTATATATTTTTAAATCTATTTTGATCAGCTGCCTACCTATAATGCCATGAGATCTTTAACATTCACCTGAACAATTAGACAGAACCTGGGTGTAATGCCTTATCCAAAGGATGGCATTTCCAACAATGCAGCAGAAATCCTCCTGCTTTGGTTTGTCAGCCTAGCCTATGAGTTCATGGACTGTGCAGATATACGTGGACTGTACAGCACAGAAACAGGCAATTCAGCCCAACTAGGACCGTGCCAAAGTTCCAAGTCCTGTGATGTGGTTTGAACTCATGAGACGTAAGAAACGAGTGCAGACGTAGAAACGAGTGCTACCATCTTACCCAGGCTGACACTACAAAACACGTATTTGCTTACATCATTACTTACCTTCAATTTGACACAAGAAGTTTGAAATATAGGTTATTAGGAACAACAACAACAAAATTACATTCGTATAGCACCTTTCAAGTCGGGAAAAGAAAGTATAGGCAGATCAAGATTCAATAAGGCATTGGACAGACAGAGTTACGGACCCGAGCTGAGGGTTGGGATGGGGGAGGGTGGAGGGCAGGGGGGGAAACAGGGAGATCGGAAGCACAGTCGAAGAGGATCTTGAGGTGGGTCCTGAAGGTGGCGAGACGGAGGGACTGCGGGATGGAGTTCCAGAGGGTGGGTGCAGATTGGTGGAAGGAATGCACCGAAAATACAAATTGTTCGTCATGGGAATTAAACACAAAGCTATGAAAATGATTTGACACCGTTAAATTGAAAGATTACTTACCCTGTCATTTTTTCAAGGAATTTCCGAGACCTCACCGAATCAGTTACAAAAATGGATGCAGCAGTAGCCATCAGTTCCTTGCCCTCAAAATCTGTCAGTTTATGTCCTGTTGGGCAAGAAGGTTTTTCTTTTAAATTCTCTTGGCTGAAAACCTACTGTACATGAATGAAGAACGATATCATGGATGGTTAAGCCACGGATTCACTGAACATGCAACTCAAAATACACAATTTATGATAAAAATATCTTAAGATCAGGTGGGCAGTCCACAAACATTAACATCGAATTGTAATGAAAGTTTTTTACTGTAGGACCTCTTAAACTGTCCCTAAATATTTCCTGAAATCCCACCGTGCGTAAAATCACCTCCCCAACTCCCTCCCTGCATTATCTTTGTGAAGCGCTTCGAGGAGTTACTATAAAGACACAATATGAATGTTGGCAAGCTATCTGATCAACAACATTGCAATGAAGCTCAATCCTGTCCTCATCAACATGCATATTTTTCATCTGGGATCCCTGGATAGCAATCAGTGGTGGGAATCCCTGTCTTCTTTTGCCCTCTCTATCCTTGGAGCTTTGGACCAATTATAGCTCCTGCCTTCTCCCACGCCATCCTAGTTGGTGTTACCTAACTTAGATCAGTTCAGTAATTAAACCAACAACCTTTTGGTCTGTACGATTTTGTATTTTACACACTGAACCTTCAGAGAACCACATTAGGATCCTTCATGGAGGAATTTTGCACCAATGTGAGGCATGAGTTTCTACTCAGCAGAAATAGTTGTTGAACGTTTTCTTTTGTTTAGGGATTTAAGCCCCCAGATAAGGATATACCCATGTTAATTACCTTTACAGGATGCCAGGAATCAAACTTGACTGAAGCTCATACTCCAGGCTGATACTCCAATCATGGAGGGGAATACTGCACTATTAGAGATGTTCTACTTCAAATGACATGTTAAATCGAAGTCCCATTTGCTTGCTCAGGTGGATGCTCAAGATCCCAGAATACCAATTGTATCGGGGTTCTAGCTAACAATTGTCAATATAAATTGGTCATTCGCCTTATGGCTGTTTGTAGGACTTTGTGTGCAAAATGCTCATCTGCAAAAATATTTAACTACATTTGACAATAATTATTGCAAAAGTCTTTGAGAAGTTGGAGCATGAAAAGGCACTATAAAAATGCAAGTTTTTTTTCTTTAAATCTGTTGGAAATTGCACACATCTATGCAGATAAGGTAACTGTTTCTTGGCACATTGATGTGTCTGAGTTTCATTAGGTTCGCATCCAAATTTATAGCCACCTGGAAACAGGCCCCCCTTGGTGACTTACTGACAATGAAATACATTTTATGCACAAACGCATTTTGAAGTGCAACCTGATTTTTATAGATCACAAGATATTGCTTTATTTTGAACACTTCTTTTAAGTTGATGTTAAAAAACATTCTAACTTTCTCTTCATTCCTTCCCAGTGTGTGTCTTGCATTCTAAGAAGGAAATCTGAAAATGAGATCAGTCCCTTGCAAACAACTTCAAAATTAATTTTAATTAATGAAGGATCCTAAAACAGTTCTCCAAAGGTCCAGTGATTCAGCACGGGATCATACAGATGCAGACCAGAAGGTTGTAGGATTAAATTCCAGACTGAACTGAATTCCATGTAGGGGGGTGTGGGGGGCTCCAAATTTATTACATTTATCACACTCTTTCTCCTCTGTCTCTTGCGAGAGAGCGAGAAAGAGAGAGAGAAAAGAGAGAGAGAAGAGACTAAAAGAAAACAGGGTCTTCTCCCAATTGCCATCCAGAAATTCCAGAAGGAAAGTGTGCATGTGTGGATGTCAGGTTAGAACAGGATTAGTTTTAGTTTGCGATTCCTCACATGATCAAAACTTCCAAAACCCATTGGTAAGGTTTACACCTGAATAATGGGTGAGGTACTGTGGAACCATGTCCTGGCAAAAGAAAAAGGAATCAAATGTTTTCAGAAAGAGAAGAAAAAAATAATAAAAGCACTGCAATTGGAAATTCTCTCCCAAGGACCATCATTTCAAATAGCTAACATAGATATGACCGCACAAATGCCTCTCGCCAATGCTAGTTAATATGATCCAGAAAGTTCTTTCAGTAGAAGTAACAGGATTTGGGCTAATACTTTGTCATCATAATTTTCTGAGCTAAGTGAATGTCAGAAATTTGTAAATATAGATGTGATCTAAGAAATACCCTATCCTCAAGTCAAATAAAACCTGGTAATTCAACCAACAAGGCGTGAAGTTCATTAATCAATCATACATGTGAAAATGATAGCTGGCAACACAACTCTCTTAATTACAAGAAGCCTAAGGCCACAGGCTTAAAATGCTTCGAAAACAGAATCAAATTTAAATCTCAGGTAGGAATTAGTAAGTCAGTGAAAGGCTGGATCTGTATAACATGAAATTATCCATTAATTGTAAAGATTATAGAACATGATTTACAAGGACATGAAATCAGCTGGTGTAAGATCACACAAATAGAAGGAGAATGCAACTGATTTTTCTGGATATCATCAATATTTTGCAGAAAAAGAAATGTGTTTGAAGGTTGGCAAACAGGCACAAAGAAATATATGGACTGCCTATCGCAGGCATAGACTTTTTTTAAAAAAAGAATTTCGAATAAATATACAAATAAAAGAGCATATCTGACCCAGTTGAGCAGGAAGACATTAGAATTAGCCTTGGTATCCCATAGCAGATAGCTAAGAAAATTGGCATGCATAAAAACAACACAATTTCTTAAAGGAACAACACCTCAAAGTTACCTTATCTGGGTGATAGCATATCCCACTTGTAAGTAAATTGAAAATGAATAAACTCAAAACAGTTGCTTTTATGAAATATGTTTAGTTTATTGGAGCATTTTTAATTGAGGAGAAAAAAAAATGTACATTTCCCTTCATATATTTTTAGTTAGTTTCAATTCTTTTATACAAGAATCTCAGGTCATGCACTGAAAAGACAATCAAATATTAATGACCTTCAAATTATCTTTCAAATAAAACAATACTCTAAGAGTATTTTTTTATACTTTATAAAGTCCACTTTATTTATAAACCAGGGTAAGGTAGGTGTTCTGAAGAGATGAGATAATCATCCAGGTCAATCTTGTGAATACAGGAATCCAAATACAATGCTCCACAAACTACTCTGTTTGAATTATTTAACATTCAACTAACCAAAACTGAAAAACAATTTATGTATATTTTTCTGGATGATTGGAATCATTAATTGGAACTGAAGTGTCTGAATGGTAGAAGGAATCTATTCAGCCGCAAGAGTGCAAAGGATTCCAGCTTTGTGTCAGTGATGGCTTTACAGGGTATCAAACTAGCTAAGAAGTTATCTTGTGAAGTAGCAAACCGGGATCCAAACCTTCAATATACCCTTTAAAAGCTAAATAAATTGTCCATGCTACGCTTTTAGCTCACGTTAGGCCAATGTTAAGTAGACCCGCTTGTCTGATTCACTATTTTTTCAATGTACAGCATGGATTACCAGCCTAAGTTAGACCAGCTTCCATACACTTGTGAGCAAGGCTTAAAAAAACGCAACTCAAGCATCGAGGATACATGTCGATCCATTCTCTCCTTCTCTGTCTCTTCCCTCTCGCAACCCCCCAACGACTCCACCCCCAACCACTCCCGAGCAGACAAATAACGGTCTACTTTCTTTATGAACCAGGGTGATGTCAGGGTAGGATTTTTGAGACATCTCAATGATGTGATAAGGTATTATATCAAATGCAAGGATTATTATTATATTCAGAACAACCCTGTTGTGAAATGCTGAAACTTTCACCACAATATATGATAAACTAGAAATAATACCTACAATTGATTAAACAAAACTCATTATTCTAAACAAATGATCTTTCTTAAATTGTGCATGCTTACGGCAACAACAAACCTTTAAAGCCATCTGGGTAGACCTCTGGAAGAAATTTGGTGGTAATGTCTCCTTCAACAAAGCGTGGGTGAATGATAATCTCCCGTAGTAATCCAATGTTGTGAGTCACTCCTGCAAAGAAACAACAAGTAATTACATATTTGGTCTGCTGGGTGCCTAACAAATACAGAAACCCATCACCATGCTTAAGAGTATCCAGACCATGCATCCCACCTACACATGGAAATTCCTGTGTATTGGAATGGGATATGCACTCTCGACCTGGAGAGACACATCCTGCTTACCCAATTCCAGAGTATTGCGGTAGAGTTATATAAAGTGATATAGGATGCAAACAGGCCTTCAGCCCACTAATCCATGCTGATGTTTCTACTCCAAACAAACCTCCAACCTTCCTGTTCCCCTCTCTTCCTTTCTCCCTCATGTATGCATCAAGTTTTTTTTAAAATGTCTTGATGCCATTTGCTTCAACCACAGCTTCTGGCAGTGTGTTCCACATTCGCACCATCCTCTGCATGAAGATGGTCCTCCAATACATTACATTTCGCCAACAAAATATAGTCAATTCACTTTACAGTATATTCTGAGAAGCGCTTTGAGACGTCTCAAAGGTGTGAGAAGGTGCTTCATAAAATGCAAGGATTATTACTATAAATGCAAGGACTATTATTACAACATAAACCATGTAATGTCTAATAAGTCTGAAAGAAATTATGATTTTTTTAAGCAATAGGGTAGTTATCATGACGTTTTGGTCATCCTGTATTTATCCCTCTTGTTATAGACTCACCAAGAAGTGGAAGCACCCTATAAAAATCCAACTTATCAAATCCTTCATAATCTTGAACACCTCTATCAGGTCCCTCTCAACTGTCTCAACTCCAGAGAGAAAAGCTGAACATGTCCAATGTTTCTTGAAAGCTGGATCCACTTAGCCCTGATAACATCCTTGTGAATCTACACTGTGTTACAAGTCACCTCAGTCTTTCTGGTTACCTCAGTCAAATTATTTATTCTCAATCCTCTGTTCACATTAAGTCACAGCCGAATTAGCCATCACCCTTAGTGCAAGTTCATTCCCTATTATGCTGTGCTCATGTGTCAATCAAGGGTCTTGACCCTGCCAACTACCACACATACGCCAATCAAGTGCTTACATGTGTTACCACAGCTACACTCCCTAACGTCATAATATTATGTAATTTAGTGACCAGAATTGTACACAGTATTCCAAATGTGATCTAACCAAGTCTTCAAACAAATATAGCATTGCTTCCCTACTAAACGGATGGCAAAATGTAATTTGATACATAACAACAAGATTCAACAACAACAAGATTCCATTTATAGAGCGCCTTTCACGTCAGGAGGACGTCCCAAGGCGCTGATAAAATTGATACATAATATTACAAATGATATCCCTATATTTACATCATAATAGTTCACATAATGACCAGCAATTATTTTAATTTTTAAATAGCAAACAACATTTCATTCAAGCAAGTCTTCCAAAATAGCAAAAAAGAAACAATTAAAAAGTCACCAATCAAGTGTTTGAATAAGTTTGATCACAGAGGATTTGAGTATCTCTGTGTGTCTATATGTGTGTGTGTCTGCGTGTGTATTCTGAAGTATCGAATGTATCAAGAAGCAATGTCAGAAAGAACAGCATAAAAAGTGAATTATGACTTGCAACTTCTTTTTCCTGATTGATGACAGATTTTCACACTCTAATGGGAGATTTATCCTGAGCAGCAATGCTGAAATCATATTGCTGGACTGTCAAGGTGAGCTGATATCTTGGGACCCTCTGCCCCTAGACTTAGCAGCTATCATTTAGTTTGCTTTGTGGGGTGCTATTTATACTCTAGATGGTGCCAGTATTACTCCAGCTTAACTAAAAGATCAGCAAAAGCACAATGCAAGTGCATTTGGGGCCTGAGGGACCCATGAAGAAAGATTGAGAGGCTAGTATTGTACCATAAGATCTGAAGAACAATAAATGGAGTGGTTGTGCAGCACAAGTGGGTTACTCATTCTGGGACCATTAGAACAGTCCAGATAGAAAAAACAAAGCAGAAACAATAATGCATCTTTCTTCTTATAGCACCTTTGAATGTTTTTATTTACCAAATACATTTTAGGGGCTTCCTGAAAACCACAATATATATGAACAGCATTTAGAAACACTTTCGATTTGTGGCAGATTCGAATCATATTTCTTACTTATAATTTATTTAATAGAGTTTAAAGCCAGACCAAAAAGAAACAATATCACATATAAATGCTGTGATCTTTATATCGCCAGTTCAAATACTTGAAACCCTTATTTTACCTGACACTAGTGTGAACTTGCAATGTCTGTGTGAACTATGTTGAAACTGCTTGACAAAATAATTCAAGACATAAAACTCATTTAAATCCAACACTGTATTCCATTGAGATTTTGTTTGTGAGGCATCAACGATGACTGCACAGTCAGTTTCAATGGAGAAAATAGTACTGTTTGATTGAAAAAAGATTTTGGTCTAAACCACCTGGTGAGAAGGTCATGACTTCAGCCACCTTCAATTACTTAAGCTTCTACTTATACCTGGTAAACTCTCACCCCCTGTAATCTTATTCCTTTAAACGAAAGAGGTTGGAAAAAGCATCTTTTGAAACAAAAATCTTAGGAACAGACGGGAGAGTTTTGAGGTCAAAGAAAGATAAAGGACTTGGATTCGACTAACGTCCTCTCCAGCTCATCAAATGGCTTCTTTGCATACTTTGGGTCATGTGTTTCAGTGGAAACATCTGCAGCAAAATTTTAAATGTGTATGACTTGAAATTTGACATTGTGGGCCAAAATGTACCTTCCTAGGTTAATACAATACAACTTATAAAATTACATTTGTACAGCACCTTTCACTTGGAGAGAACTTTCCCAAGGCACTGGGTTAAACGTGTCCAAGGTTTTAATATTTTCAGATGTACAGTTTCATATGCTCATGAAGTGGGCTAGGATAAAACATTTACACCTTGTAGTCATTTATTAGTCACTGCCTAAAGATTTAACTGTTGGCACAGAATGATATTAAAATAATTCTTTCACCGAGGCTCAACTGTATATATGAGCTTTAAACATATATAATGCACACATTGTTAAAATGGCTATCTTTGACTGCTTCCAAGAAAGAATTCCAGATAACCTCAAATATTGTGCCTTTGGATTTGTTCCATATTCTCTCACAGTTGTGTTTCCAAGGTTTCCAATACGCTACTGATGAATTTCAATAAATTTCCATTTCCTACAAATTATTTTCTTGGCTGTGGCTATTAGTATAATGATAGGTTTCTAATTTGTGCATTTGTAGTGTCAGATTGTTTCACAGTTGGTGTATATATTCATATCTTTTGTTTTGCCTTCATTTAAAGACACACCAGGTATCTTGATAGAGAAAGCAGTTACTTTAGGATGCTGGTTGAACATAGGAACAGGAGAACGCCATTCTTTCCCTCGAGCCTGTTCCGCCCTTCTATTAGATCATGGCTGATCTGTACCTCAATTTCATTTACCCACCTTTGCTCCATATCCGTCGATACCCTTACCTAACAAAAATCTATCAACTATGAAAATTTAAATTGATCCAGCACCCACAGCCTTTTACGGGAGAGAGTTCCAGATTTCCACTACCTTTTCTGTGAAAAAGTGCTTCCTGATTTCAATCATAAATGGCCTAGCTTTAATTTTATGGTTATGTCCCCTAATTTTCACATTATGTCCCCACCAAAGGAAACAGTTTTTCTGTATTTACCCTATCAAATCCATTTTAAACACCCCAATTAGATCATCCTTCAACTGTCAAACCTCAAGGGAATACAAGCCAAGTTTATGCAACCTGCCCTCATAACTTATCCTTTTAAACCCTGGCATCATTCTGGTGAATCTGCGCTCTACTCCCTCCAGAGCCTGAGGTGCTGTGCCCAAAGTTAAATGTGATCAACTTCGGGCTGAATGGTAAATAGGCAACTTTTCTTGCACCTCAGATTGTTTCATTTTTTCCTTTTAAGTGAGGAAAATTGTCTTCTATTCACCATTCTGGGTCCCTCTGCAAAATGGAAGAGCAGCTCCAAGAGCCATCAATCCACCTGTTTTCAGGACACACAAAACTCATGAAAACTTTAGATAAGGTGAAATTCTAAAACAGACATACATCTATTGTATCACTAAGGAGCTCGTGCAAGATCGCAATGCACAAGCAAACAACTCTCCACATTATTTTATTCAATGCCATTAAGAGATCTGTATCCAGGTGTCCTTGTTCCCAGAAGACTGCCTTCATGACTTGTATAAGATCCTAATCCTAACAAACCGCCTTCACTTTGTCTCTTCAAACGGTTTCTCCTCCCGGCCCTGCCAGGTCACCTGTGGTATACCCCAGGGCTCTACCCTTGGCCTCCTCCACTTCCTCATCTATATGCTTCCTCTTGGTAGTGTCATCTGCCGATACGGGGTAAACATCCACACGTATGCAGATGACATACAAATCTACTTCTCCTCCAGCTGCAACTCTAAGTCCACCAATGTTCTGTTGGTTTGTCTGGCAGACATCATTGCCTGGTTGAGCTCAAATTACTAAATGTTGACAAGACGGAAGCCATACGCCTTGGCTCTCATAAATGTCTACTGTCCTACGGCTCTGACCTCCGCAACCTCCCTGGGCTCTCCCTCAGACTCACTGAACGGTGCACAACCTAGGCGTCAAGTTCAACCCACAGCTGTCCTTCCTTCCCCACATCTGGTCCCTGACCAGGACCGCCTTCCTCCACCTCCATCACATTGCTCACCTCCTAATACACCTTACCCCAGACGCAGCTGAAACAGTTGTCCAAGCATTCTTCACCTCCAGAATGAACTTTTCAAATCCCCTCTTCACCAGTCTCCCCAGCTCCACCATGCACAAGATCCAGCTAATCCAAAACTCAGCCGCCCACATACTCACCCGTACTAAACTCCGTACCTCCATCACACCAGTTCTAACCACCCTCCACTGGCTCCCTATTGCTGAATGGATCGATTTCAAGATTCTCACGATCGTTTTCAAATCCTTTCATGCCTTGGCATCCCTCTACCTCTTTGACCTGCTTATCCCCCCAACCCACAATCCGCTGCCTCCATTCGACCAGCTCTTTTGCATGTCCCTCGTGCCCTCCGCTCCACTATCGGTGCATTTTGCCACTACATCCCAAATTCTGGAACACTCTACCTCTATCCCTCCATTTTGCTCCTTCCTTCCCCCATCTTCAGATCACGTCTGAAGACCGTTGTCTTCAATCTTGCCAACAGTCACCCCCCATTCCCACCAGCTCGGTGTTGTGCTCCGCCACTGTAAAGCACTCTGGGATGCTACCCTACGTAAGGGGCACTATATAAATGCAAGTTGAGTTGTTGTTGTAATCATATGGACTGGTTATCATCATGCTGAGGACAGGTGCCATTAAATTCGTCCCCCCTATTGTGTGCTAGACACACTTTATTTCTTGCAGCAGAGTCAATATTTATGATAGTACTGAAGAATTTGTTCCCACTTGGGTGACAATATGTTACTTAAATTCAGTTGTCTATATAGCAGTAAAACAATAGTCTCACCTGAACTATCCTGATATTTGAGAGTGGTTTGCCAGTCAGCATCTCTTCAAATTCATGTAATTTGCCTTAGTGTTTTATAACAAACACAATGGGTCCTAGTAAATCTGTCCAAAAACAGTTTCCCTGTGAATTCACCACTGGAAGGATCTGTTGGCATACATTAAGTATATTGCAAGCTGGTTAAATGCTTTTAACTGTACAACTGACAGTTCAGCATGGTTCCAAACCTGCTAAGTGCAACTGAATTTAAAATATTAACCCATATTCGGAGTCCTGTAGCTCAGTGGTTAGAGCACTCGCTTTGCAAGCGAGAGACCTGAGTTCAATTCCAGGCAGAGCGAAACCTTGGGCAAGTTTCCTTACTCCACACGCCTAATAATAATCCCTCCAAAACCAAAAACAATAATAAATTGGTCATTTTCAATCTGCGACTGTTTGTGGGACATTGCTGTGCGTGATTGGCGTCCGCGTTCGCCCACAAATGTATAGTCAATTCACTTTACAGTGTGTTCTGTGAAGCGCTTTGGGACGTCCACCCGACGTAAAAAGCGCAATATCAAATGCAAGGATTATTATTATTATATGATTCAAGTCACTCTAAAAATAAACAGGCTCTACCTGTTTGATTTTTCAATCCATGTCACTCCCGACAATCATGAACGTGACCCCTCACATTTCCCTGATTTGACAACTCTGTAAATCACTACAAAAATAGCAGAAACTTTGTTACATGAAGGTAGTCTCACAACATCAGTGCGGAACGAGCATGATGACATGAAATACATTTCATTGCGTAACGGTTTACTTACACAATCATGCTACAAAAATAATGGTGGCACAACTAGAAAAATGACAGAGATGTGTCTGAATATCGGCAAAGTTTGCTCTCAGCATTTTTCCTGATTTTGCTACTATATGGCAACCCTGTTATAACACACCCCAGTTCAACGCTCATCGGTTGGTAGCATACTGTGGAGTAGCTCTACACCAGAACAAAGCGCAGAACATATATACAGTAAATCCTGATATTGACCAGCTCGCTTCCCAGTCATCTTCTGGGTCATCAGATTGGCACCGTCACTTGTATGTACATGAAATGCTACTGATGTAATGATGGGACATTCTCCTGATATGAAAGGTGCTACACAAATGTAATTTGTTGTTGATGTCAGTTTGTGAAGAAGTGATATCAGTGGCACCTGACAAACCGTTTATGGATTCAGATCACCTGGCTCTAACTCGTTTGAGCTGCATTATTTTACCCTGCTCGTAAATATTTATTATAACCTCACGCTTAATTCTCCTAGTGACCATCATGAGTTATATCAATCAGCAGGAATAATCTTTCACTATTTATCCTCTTAATTTTTCTGAATTTTTAAGTGTTCTATTACATTCCCTTGTAACCTATCTGTTCTAATGAAAACAGACACAATTTTTCATGGCTCATAACTGAAGCCCCTGAACTCCACTATCATCCATGTGATCTCTTTCCATGGCTCAGATTTCTTTTCTGTAATGAGACATCCAGAACTGCACACAACACTTCATTCACAGCGAACCAATGAATTGTATAAATTTATCATCACTTCTTGTTTTTGCACAGTGGATTCATATTCTTTTAAAGGTTTGTTCACCGCATCATATAGAAGTTTGGAGTACCAACTATCCATTAACAGTTCACACGCATGCTTTTCAGCTGTCTAAATTCTATCATTTCTCAATATCATCATGGGGAGTTGGAGGTAAGCAATGCCTCTGTGGGTTCAAAGTGGGCGTATTGTGGAACGCCAGGCAAAGACAGCTGAGCAAACTTTCTGGGTTGGATGTTCCAATATCTGAGCCAGACAGGTCTGCAGTTCTCCAGGGCACCACTGATGACTGACCAATCTACCTGGCTCATCAATGAAGTTGGAGACAGGATTGAATGACATTCTTTCCATCTGATAATCATATCTGTGCCTCATACTGAAAAACTTGTGGTTTTAATTTATTGAAATCTAGTTGTACCTCCATGAGGACTCTGGGATGGGATCCTTAAATGTGCTCGCTTCCACCAACCCACATCTGTGTTTTCTAGTCATAGGCAAGCAGGAGAGATTGAGTACTCTGATTGAGTTAAAAAAAAATGTTTCTGTGAGTTCTCTGTAGCTGGAACTGAAGAATGTTAAACACGGCCAGGGGTTTCCATGCATATCAAGACTCCCAGCTGACCAAAGAAACAGTAGTTTGATGTAATGGAAGTCTTAAGAACTCATAACACGTTTCTGTAAGCGAGACATTGAGGCATTAGTGACAAAATCTTTCTCTGCATCTCTGCACTTCAAACCTCCTTTATTACTGAGGGTATCATTGTCTTTTCTGACAGTTTTCAAATACAGTAAAAGCTTTCTATCATACAATTGCCTAAATTGTACATTCACCAAGTCCTTTCAGTTTCCTATTAGTTTCCTATTGTGGAGTCCTGTAGCTTAATGCTTAGAGCACTCGCCTCACAAGCAAGAGGATCTGGGTTTGATTCCCAGGGAGGGTGAAACATTGAGCAGGTTTCCTTACTTCACACACCTCTGTTCACCTAGCAGTAAGTAAGAACCTGTTGTTAGTCGATTGACAGATCGCTTTTCCGGGTGTAATAATCCCTTCAAAAAAATAAAATAATAATTTGGTCACTCAATCCACGACAGGCTGTGAGCAATAGTCTGCCATGCTTCGCCTACAAAATATACAACCAATTCACTTTCTGTAAATCACTTTGAGGCATCTCAAAGAAGTGATAAGGCACTATATCAAATGCAAGAATTATTATTATTATTAAAACCACTTAGATTTATTTGCACTACTCGTAGTACCCACCTCCTAACTCGTAATGCTGCTCCCCTATCCTACATTACTCCCGCACTTATCAGCTGCATTGAATTGCAGCAAACGTAGTCTTGATCCATAGACGCATTGTGCAAAAGAACTTCATATACTGTGATTCAGTATGATTCCAGTGTTTGCCAGTAAGTGCGTTTTCAGTGACTGGTCATTTCTGAAAGCCTGACTTGCATGGTTTTCTGTATAACCAACAATGAATATTTTCATTGATTCTCTTGAGTGGACACCATCACATTGTTGACCGAACAACCAACAGCACAATGGATGGGAACCACTAATTTATAAACAAAATTGAAATATAGACAATTGCTGAAATTGACTTTGTACAGCACGGAAGTGGAGGCAGATGTTGCAGATATATGAAGCGGCTTGGGCATTCGGATAATAAACTGACAATCCTTACTGATTTTTATTCACAAAAGCTGCAATTCCTAAAATATGTGGAAGAGACAAAGTAAAGAAACAACACTTCTCATTCCAATGAAAGAATTTCTAGCCCTGAGTCTATACCTAATGGAAACGTATTTGACACCCATCCAACTGACATTAGTTGAATGAAGACATTATCATGGTCAAGGAATGAGAAGAAAAGGATATAGAAAAATATCTCATCAACTAAGAATATTGTTTTAATCTTTTACTTAAGCATATAAAAACTCAGATTTCTTCCAAAACAAATGAACATTTAGAACTGATGTTGTAATCTTCCAATACTAGCAGCAGATAGTTCAAATGGGCACATACGTTTTGTGAACTCTTTACACTTTGTAGTTAGATTGAAAGTGAAACATAACACACTGATGTTGAGCAACCAGATACAAGCATGTTTTGCTTTCCATACTACCAAAAGTTCCCTGGTGAGATGACAGCCGATGACAGATGCCAAGGAGTAAAATATCTCAAATGACTGCTCAAAAGTGTTTAAATTCAAAACTTACCACTTGTGCTCCACCTATCAATGGCTACTCCAAGGCCAGCACTAATCCTTTAACTGTAGGAGAATCTCTGATATGTAAGCAATAATAATAAAAAATGCAGGATTGGTGGTTTGAATCAAAATGAATAAATCATCTACACCACATTAATCAATAAACAGTTCCAAGCCTGTAATTTTATTGCTTTACTTGAAAGGAATCCTCAATACGAGTCTCATCAAAGGGATTAATCCCATAATAAACTGTCTACTATAAATAACACATATAAGTGCAAAATATGTAAATCAAATAGTTGCAGACACCAGCTCTAATACCAACTGTAAAACAGTTTTCAGTCCTGTTTTGTAAATAAAAATGGTTTTGGTTATTTCTCCGCTAGATCAAAAAAGGGTACAAAGGGCAAGCTTGCTTGTCTTCACTTCACTTAATAGCATGCCTCAAGTGTTGGATGTACGCTTCATGTTTGACCCCTGCCAAAGTTCACAAGGTCTACATCTGTGTGTGAAAAGCTGCCAGGCTAAAGAATAATGACCCCAAGCTGCCTGGTCCTGACTACCTGCTGCTTCCAAAACACTGCCTAGACATTAGCCACACACTAACAGGATCAAACGGAGGCCAACCAACCATGCTTATTTTTAAGAGTGTAGAATAGGAGTTAAAAGCAAAACCAGACTTTCTTCATAATTCAATTAAACTCACTTTGTATGAATAATTAAATCCCACGATGACATTATTTATGTTTTGCTGGATAATGATTGTAATATTTGCTGAAGCAATTCCATGCTTCAAATTCACTTTGGTATCACATCAGGATTCACAGCACCTGCACTGGTATGTCCTTCAGGTCAGGGATTCGAGCTGGTTCCATTGAAGGATCTTCCACAGCACACCAATACTGTGATTTACATTGCTCCCTCTATGTGGTCCAGCTAAAGTCTGGGACCACTTAAGAGGGCAGTGTGTCATACTTGGGGTTGTAACTATAGCACACTGAAAGGTACTGATCTTGATTCAGAGTTAGTGAAATCAGTACATCCATTATGAATTGTGAAAGTAGAGGAAATGAGACAGGCCTCTGACAATGAACCTTTTAAAAAATACATACCAGTTACATATTTATTTTCTATGTGTGCCTAGAGTAACCCATTATGATCTCAATTCATGATAAGGAATAATGCAGCCTTAAATCACTCCTACACTCTCTACACACTCAAAATGCATCAATTTAAAATCAATCATTTATTTTAAACAAAACATCAATAAACAATGGATTATAATATTTAATAATAAAAATTGAAGAACAAATGTTAGTCAGGTAATATTTATTAATCAGCAATTTTCTTTGGCTTGGAACTATCCCAAGCAACCAAATCCTGCGACAACGCTTCCCACAACAACAATCCCCGCAATAAACCGCTGATTTCTTATCCATAGTTGTGCCTAACATGCAATGAACTTTGTGAATAAACCACATTTTAACAAGAATCAAATTTCACTAATATAAGTTTTATATTGTATCACACGTGACCTAAACCCTTTTGTGCATTAAATGTAACACCTCACTTGGCATACTTGATTTTGAATTTAGAATTGGCGTTCAGCAAGCAATTCGCGTTTAAATAGTATTTATCTTAACACTTGGTGCTATAGTTGAATCAAAGAGTCAAATGTTTTAAACTGCTCTGTGAACAGCTGTAAACAAATCAGAGGCAAGACAACAGGCTTTTTTAAAAAATTCAAATCTTTGCTTAAAGAAACTATGAATATGTCAACCAACATCTCTGGATAGAGATGAAAAACTACTGCACATAAACATCAGACTGTGTTAGTAGGCTCTGCATATTTAGAACAATCCCTACCAAAATTCCATAAATATTTATTTCTTTAGCATAGCATTATAAGTGCTAAACCATTACAATAGTTTAATTTCTTTCACTTCAAGATTATGATTTTCAATTCCAAATCTCTACTGTCCATAGCAACCAAATAATGCAACAAAGCTTCCCGTAACAATAATCCCCATGACAACCTGCCAATTTCTTATCAAATATAGCTAGAGAGAGTCTTTCATGTAGGGGTAGGGGGAGTCCTGTAGCTTAGAGCACTTCCTCGCAAGCGAGAGGACCTGGGTTAAGTTCCCGGTAGAGCAAAACACTGGCAACTTTCTTCATTCCACACACCTCTGTTTACCTAGCAATTAATAAGAACCTGGTTGTTTGTCGATTGGTGAATCGCTTTTCCTGGGCTAATAATCACTGAAACAACATAATAATAATTTAGTCACTCAATCCAAAACAGCTTGTAGGACACTGCTGTACGCAATTTGCTCCTGCGTTTCACCTACAGAATATGCAGTCAATTCATTTTACAGTATACTCTGTGGAGCGCTTTGAGACGTTTCGAAAATGTGATAAGGTGGTATAACAAATGCAAGGATTACTATTTTTATTTATCCTGTTCCCAACGTGCTTCCAATGAATCAATGCATGGTATCACTACAAGAATGAATTTTAACCTACTATTGCAATATCAATCATCTTCAGACAAGGGGAGATATTAAGTGCATCTATATCCCTTTCATATACTACCACTGACATTAGCTTGAATGATATAGCAGTAAAAATAAAGAGAAAAGCACCGAGATCCACAAAAACAGGCCATTTCTAATGGCATCTCCTCCTGAGGAAAGACGACATCCACAATGGCAATTGAAATGGGAAACAGGTTGTTGGCAGAGCCAGCCATATTTTCTAATCGCCGATGCTGCAAAGTGCCTCAGCCCACCCATACAGAGCAACTAAAAAGGTTGTTATTTTGTTGTTCCAGCTGGTGTGGAAACCATACCATGAAGTAAACAGGTCAGTTATCACAACGACAGGACCCTGACACAATACTATAAAATAATTTCTTGAAGCACTTTAGTGATATAGGTTACTTGATTATAGTGCAACCTTGGTTACCAGGAAAGACAATCTGTTTGACTCCTGTATCTTGGCCTCATATCTACAGAATAACCACCAATTTAAACTAGCCTCACCTTCCTTTTCATTCATATTTGTTTATATTGCTGGCCCCCAATGAAAAATAGGGACCAGGACGGGAAAATCACATGGCAGAGGAGACTAAATTTATTTACAGGTTTTGCATTCTTTGTGAATACACTAAAACCTGGTGTGGGTGGGGGGGGGGGGGGAGATCTATCCGGTCCAATGACCGGAATTTCCAGCAATCTAATTAAGCAAATAAGCTATTTTTGCCTCGCGGGATTCAAACAATCTGAGTCGAAGTCGATATCCCTGGTCACTTGTGAAGGCCAGCCAGGATGGTAAGGCCGCTCAGTGTAGCGTTGGCACAAGCTAGGAGAGTTAAGAACATAAGAACATCATAAGAAATAGGAGCAGGAGTAGGCCATTCGGCCCCTCGAGCCTGCCCCGCCATTTAATAAGATCATAGCTGATCTTCTAGTCTAATTCCATTTATCCGCCCTATCCCCATAGCCCTTAATCCCTTTAGTTTTTAAAAATCTATCGATCTCAGTCTTGAATGTGTTGAATGACTGAGCATCCACAGCCTAAAGTTAGTCTACAAATGCGTGAGCCACAGATTTTTTTTTTTAATTTTTAGGTTTGTGGCCCGGGACAGCTAGGTTCGAATTCAGGATATCTGATGGGTTTACTGCCAGGTGTTTACTGTACTTAACTGACCAGTTATAGTAACTTCCACAAACATTCAGCACAAAGAATGCCTACAAGGTACGCAGAAATTCTCCCATTGAAAGGACCTATATCAAATAAAAGTATTACTAGTATAAGGGACACTGACATACCAGCATTAAATAAATGTAAAGACCATACATTAAATTAACAATCAACTTTATAAATTATTTAAATCCCAACAGCTTATTAACTAAGTTTTGCCAGAGCACTAGAGTTTTTTGACAAAGGGATCAAGACTGGGTCCCTGGTTGATTTTTCCATCCCTAACCGAGAAGCCAAATTTTGCATCTACAGTGCCAATCCCAGTTGAAGAAAAGACCAGGATTTGATGCTGCTGCCTTCCAGGTATGTATAACTCAAGTGCACAATGGTCAGTGAATTTACCAATGTTCAAAAGAGCCAGCTGCTCACAACTGCAGTCAGACAAGGCAGAACAGCACAGATCAGCTTCTACGTGGATGGAAAAGGCTGAATTCAGAACTATTGATTCACTTTCAGATATATAGTATGTTTTCAAAAATACACAGAGAATAATAGAATATTACAGTACAGAAAGAGGCCTGTGCCGGCTCATTGGAAGAGCTACCCAATCAGTCCCACTCCCCCACTCTTTCCCCATATCCGTGCAAATTTTGTTCTTCAAATACTATCCAATTCCCTTCTGAAAGTTGTTATTCAATCGGTTTCCACCACTCTTTCAGGCAGTACATTCCAGACTGTAACAACTCTGTGTGTAAAAAAAATTATCCTCATCTCCCCTCTGTTTTTTTGCCAATTATCTTTAATCTATGTCCCCTGGTCACTGATCTACCTGCCAGTAGAAACAGTTTCTCCCTATCTACTCTGTCAAAACCCCTCATAATTTTGAACACCTCTATTAAATCTCCCCTTAACCTTCTCTGCTCTAAGCAGAACAATCCCAGCTTCTCCAGTCTCTCCATATAATTGAAGTCTCTCATCCCTGCTCCCACCCTGGTAATTCTCCTCTGCAACAACAACAACAACAAAATTACATTTGTGTAACGCCTTTCCCGTCACAAGGACGACCCAAGGCGCTGGACAATCAGTGTTTCGGACCCAAGCTGGGGGTCAGGATTGGGGAGGGTGGAGGGCAGGGGAGGGAAGGAGGCGAGGCACGGTCGAAGGCTCCGCACCCTCTCTAAGGCCTTAATATCCTTCCTGAAGTGTGGTGTGCAACATTGGACACAAAACTCCAACTGAGGCATAACCAGTGACTTATAAGTTTAACAGAACTTTCTTGCTTTTGAACTCTATAGCTGTATTTATAAAGCCAAGGATCCTATATGATTTTTTAACAGCTCTATCAACCTCTCCTGCCACCTTCAAAGACTTGTGTATGTGTACCCCCAAGCCTCTCTACTCCCGAACCCCCTTTAAAACTATACGATTTATTGTATGTTGCCTCTCCTCATTCTTCCTCCCAAAATGCATCACCTCACACTTCTCTGCATTAAAGTTAACAAATATCTCAACAAATGACCTGCTGGATTACAGTTACGCCTGGGGTAACACTAATTCAGGAAGACCAGAAGGTAAAAGGTTCAATTCCTGGTCAGTGTTGAGTTAGCTGATCCCAGCTACAGGAACATTTATGGAACTACAGATGACCTTAGCACCCCTACGGTAGGAAGAGGGGGGAAATTAACAAGGGCTCTTGCTGCTAATCGCTTTTCAATAACTCCTGCTCCAGAGTACATATTTGAAGACTTTGGATAAGGATAGGATCATGCTCAGTTGTGATACTTTCCAGGATGCAAAAACTATCGAGACTCACCCCTGAGAAGTACATTCAAATACCGAAGGGATGCTGGAGCTCATGAAACTATCCCAGCAAGACTTAGCAATTGAAAATAAGGAAGTGTATGTTTGTTTTTAGGGGGGAAGAGGAGGGGAAATTGACAAACAAAAAGAACCTGATCTGCAGCTACCATTGCTGGTAGCCCTTGGCTTTCTTTTTGAATGCTAGCTACTAAAAGCTTGAAAATAGAATGTAATAGACCCAAAACCTAGTGTGCATGATCGGATTTCCATTAATTATCTAGTAAATGTATCCATGAATATTGAAATTCTGAAAATGTTTGATTAAGGTTTCTTTTGGTTGTTTTAATCCTATTGTGCTGACAATGAGATTTGAGCTCCTTCCTGGATACAAAACAGCAGGTTACAAAAAGCAGTCTGTATGTTCTGAGTATTATTATCAATGTATTGTAAAGTACTGTGATTATTTTATACCAGAGTCAAAGTATCAACATCACTGAACAAAGAAACAAACTGGACTGCTTAGGATTATTCTTTCAACAACTTTCACTGCTCATTAAAACAATTTGATTTGTACATAAAGTGACATTACATGGTCCTAACTGTACACTTTTTCCCTCTTTTGCATAAATCAAATTTTGTTTTTGTCAATTCTCTTCCCTACAGGTCTCTGGAAAGTGCTGACTCTTGCCAGGGAATAGTGAGTTGCCTCAGAAGATATCAGGTGCCCTCAGCCAACTTGCCCAAGTGGTCATTCTTCATCTGTGAAACCAAATAAAGTTCAATCGGCTGAAACCAATCTTGTTACCACCTATATCCACACAAGTGCACTATCTGTATATTGATCACGAACAGGAAGGCTAGGCAATTCTTTCCTCCCTCATCCAACATCCGTTTAAAAAAGTGTATATAATCTTAAATCATACAAAATGCTTTCTTTTTCAGAACTTAAAAATGCTATGGAGTACCTTTTCAAAAAATTCAAGATTTTTTTTCGATGTGATTCCAGTACAATGTGAAAAGAGACTTGAAATAAGTACGACTGTGCAACTCAGTGCTCGTTCATTTTCTTTGATGTAGGAACCAGGTGGCAGAAGGCAGAAAGCTTTCAAACTAATTAAAGCTCACGTATTATGCATTTTAACGTGCAAATTCCTGATTACATTACTTAATCAAATAAGCAGATTCACTATCCAGTGAAATACTGTTTAATCTGCATTTCTTTCCAACCTCGTTTCAATTTGTTTTTATCTACACCACCAACTGCAGCCACACAGTTCCAGATGTTAATTCTTGATCCACTGGAGGCACCATGCAGTTACACAAATGCAGATGATTGCCAGTCATCAAAAGAAACTCAGGGGCAACAGAAGACTATAGTGTTTGGAGTAACCTCACATTGGAGTAACCTTTGCCCTTTGATACAACAGTGATGATCACAGTTCTCTGATGTTTTTACTGTCTCTAGAGACTGAAATGAGCAAAATCTGTGTTAAATAAACAAGAGCTTTAAGATTTTTCACTATACAAGTATACTATAAAGAGCTATAACTGGAATGGCCACTTGGTCAGAATACCAGAGGGAGCCCAAGGACTATGAAAAAGTAGCCAACATGAGTTGACACCAGTAGAAGAGAGAAAGACTATAGCTAAAAATTTTAACCATCGATTATCATTTCTCTTTCAAACTCTTCCGTCTTATGACGTCTTATGTCTTATGCCTTTGCAAACTGATCACAAATTTTTCATAGAACTTTGATTAAAAACATCCTGCTATAAATGCCACTGTAGGGACTGTTCCAGATTAAACACCCAATAATTAACCTCCACCACACAAGCAAATACAGACCCTCGTTGATTCTAAATATAAATGGCTACACAAATTGTCCTCAAAAATATTAAATGAATCATTGAAATGACATGTTTTTTAAAAAATCTCCTATTCATGTCCTAAATCTTGGCATATAGTCACGCTTCACTACCCAAATGACCATTCTCTGCATGTGAACCTTCCCTAGACAGTGGCAGCAACCTTTCTTACTGTGAAGACATCACAACTAGGCCTGATCCCGTTTTAATCTGATGTCTACACCCACTTTCCAACAGCAGTCACTTGAAGTCATGCTGTCTGATTTTTCTCTTCCCTTATCAAGGACCTATTATTAGGATCAATTGTAGCATCGCTATTGTTAACCTGACAGAAATCAGCTAATTTAGTATAAACCAGGAAGTTTGAGGATCTATGTAGCTTTGTTTCACATTGGATGGTTGAGTTTACTACTTGAGGTATTAGGAGAGGATTAGTTGAAATCTTGGGGGGTGGGGAAGAGAACTGCAATGCACTATGTCTGAAGTCACTTTATTGACAGCAGTGTTTTCTCACAATTGCATCTTGTGCAGAAAAAACTATAAAAAACAACATTCAAATTGGTCAGTGAATGGAAATGCTTTACAGGGTGAAACACTGTCTCATGCATTTGCAGGCGTTGAACTAGTGTCCTTCCACCTGTTAATTTTTAACGTACCATCTAGAATCAACATTCGGTGTCAATCACATTGATGTATCAATTTGGGAAGAAAATCAATAATTTTTGCTTTCATACAATCCCAGCATAGAAGGCCAATCTTCTAGCAACTTTTGATCTTTATTCTAAACATTCTTCATTTTTCCTATATTGATTTAAAATTACATGTCAATGACAGTTCAATAAACTTGTTACTGAATACAATACAGAGTTCTACACTTTGTTGAGTGATTGAAGAAAGTATTACTTCAATGGATACAATACACATTTACATTTATATGGTGCCTTTAAGTCGGGAGGATGACCCTTCAGGATTTACAACTGAGGTGGAGATTGGGGCTAAGGGAGTGGCGGACAGGGGTGGGGGTTGAGATGGCTGAAGGTGTAGTCATAGTGGAAGGTCTTGAGACACACCCTGAAGAAGGAGAGGAAAGAAGCGAGTCGAAGGGACTCTATTCTCTTCACCATTTGACTAATGGTTTTCTGAGATCCCTTATTGACAAGTATAGGACTTTTTTCATTTGTCACTTAATCCTCCAAGGTAATGAAATTGAAAAGTAAATTGGGTTAGACATTGGACTTTTTGATTAAACATTACTGAAATTTATACATTCATACCTTCTTAACCACTCAAAATTCAGAAATCTACTCTAGGAACTGAAGTGCTGCGTACAAAAGGAGTGCTGCTGAGAGAGCGGAAACATTTCTACTTTTAGAGACCCTTAACAGGCTCTATTAACAGAGCTAATATTTCAACAGAATGTTCCTTTCTAGGTAATTGATTTTTACGATTGAGACTAAATCAGATCTCCTGAATTTTTAAATGATAAAATGAGCATCCAGCAATCCTAAATCCGGTTAGTCAGATACTCTGCAATTTTAAAGCTGACAAAAGAGCCAATGGCAACATACCTACATTGAGTAGTTCACATCTCTAAAGCAGGTAGTGAGTGATGTAACAAAACCAAAGGCCACAAATACAGCTGTGGCAAGGGGAATTCAAAGCAAAAAATGCTCTTGATTGTTAACTAAATAAAATCCAATTTTCAATATAGTAATGGAACAAGGCATTTCTGGTGAGGAGATTAAGCCCCAACATGTCAACCAAGGTAATAAGTAAGAGACTGTTAAAGCTGCCTCTGCCGCTCAGGGGTCCTGGAAGGAAGTTCAGAAAAAACTGCATGACTTAGAAGGGAATTCACCAAGGTAAAGGAGGGAATATTGTTATAAGGCCAAGACAAGGAAGGTGCCCATGTGTGGAATTTGGAAAATGTCAGGTTCCAACTCAGTTGTTTTGCCTCGTGTGATTGAATAGCCCGACAAAATTCAATGTCAAGAGTTATGAACAATAGTCACAAGAGCTAAATACCAGAGGGTGGCCAGTGCCCATGGAAACATACCCCAGTAGAAGGAAAATGAGTTGAAAACCTTCAGGTAAGGAGTTGAGGGAGAAAATTCGCAAGGAAAATAATTTTTTAAAAAAAGCTGACTGCATTCAACATTCTATTGTTTCTTCATTCTGTTTGGACTGCTTTCCTCAATCCCTTGGGTGACAGTAACCTGCCACATGATGTCTGATGCTGGATTTGTCCCCATCTGAGCTCTAAAGTTTCCCCATCATTTTTCAAAGCCCGCGAGTGATACAAACTAGTATTGGATTCATCCAACGATCAGAGCCTTAGCAATACCTTGATTAATCCTGGAGGAACAGGCGGTTCCTATATTCAGTGCCAATCTTAGGCACGCAAAATAATCAAAATAAAAAGTATTGTTTCTTGTTTATATTATGCCTAAAACTGTACTTAATTCAGCAAAACCAAATCTGCAGAATTCCATTTTTTTTAAACACAAAAGCACAATCAAATATTTCAATAGATTTGAATTAATTCTTCAACTGTGGAATGATTTTATATTGACCATTACTGAATCCAATGACATTCTGGGTGTACTTGACTTCTATACTGATTTGGATAGCAATTGAATAGCTGAATAGCTACTAATAATAGTATTATTAGGCACCAAAAATAAAATGTAAAACAGGTGGTGAGATGATGAAAATGTATTTGTGTTCCTAAATGAACACTATAACCTAACTATAAATTGGTTCATAAAAGGCTGAAAAATATGGCCCAACCTACAGATGATATGGTTTTTAGAGACTTCTAAAATAAACTGCAGATATATTGCTTGATCTAAATTTAAGCTTCACTTCTCATTATAAACAGAAAATATGCTGCTAAATTATAATTAAACAACTGCAATATGAATACCACATTGCATGGTATTCATGTTGTAGTTGTTAATTACAATTAAACAACTTATTTTATCAAACAGTATTAATTATTTGATTTAAACTATATCTTAAAGGAACATTTCCCACTGGTTTCACAAAACACAGGAAACAAACATGCAACATTCTAGGTTATACAAAAAACATTCTAATTGATTTGAACTTAAATAATTCTTCTGAAAGGTAAATTAAACGAAAAATGTATCATAAGAGTTTCAACTGGCAATCATAGCATAATCCAATATATTTAGGTTAACAACAATTTTTTCTAAGAGAAAATGTTTGCGCCCATCACCTTTAAAAATTACAGGTAAAATTACAGAATTTCAGGAAATTTGAACAGTCTCAAAAGATGAAATAGAATGTTTTCAAATTAACTGCTTGTGGAAAAAGTCTAGATTGCCACAAATTTTGCAGGCAATTACATTTAGAAAGTGCC
This sequence comes from Callorhinchus milii, assembly GCF_018977255.1. Classification (NCBI taxonomy): domain Eukaryota; kingdom Metazoa; phylum Chordata; class Chondrichthyes; order Chimaeriformes; family Callorhinchidae; genus Callorhinchus; species Callorhinchus milii. The sequence continues at coordinate 47,576,440 of NW_024704745.1, forward strand.
ACAAAACTGATAATGGGCTACAGTGAGAAAAATCTGGTGAGGAAATTAACAGCTCTGGTGGAAAACTTTAATAGTAATCCAGAAGAATTTCTAAACCCTGGAACAGACAAGTAGATGAATCATATAAAAGATTTCGAGAAGATGGCTCCTAAACTAATTAAATCTACGTGCCAAGCTTGATTCCCTTTGGAATTTAGGTAAAATGTATCATCTCTTCTTAATTAGTATAAGTTTCTTTATAACATATTGTTTTAAATTAGACTTGTTAAGAAAACATTTATTTCATTTGGTTTAATTACTATGTTTTCATGCTGTTCTCTTCCCTTTAAGCACTTGCCAGGTTTCCACTAGTTACCTCGAATTACGTAATTGTCAAGAGCCTCTTCCATTCTCTGTAGTGCTTCTGCACGATTAGTGCCATGCGTAACCAGCTAAAACAAAAGAATGCAAATCAGTTTCAGTAACCTAGAATTATGCCCACACTAAACTAACAAAAAGAAAATTTAAGGTTATCTGAATACAAATTATTTTATTTTACCATACATTGCACTTCAGAAATATCCCAGTAATTTAGTATCTCATTCCGGTGAACACCTTCCACCACATATATTAACATTGTACATGGATGACATCCAACTGGTGGGGATGGTGTCAAGGGAGCAGGTGCGTTTCAATTCTTACCCAATTAGGAGGGCGGCTGAAGGCATGGTCGAAAAGGAGGGTCTTGAGTCATGCCTTGAGGTAGGCAAGGGAGGGGGCATGATGAAGGAATTGCGGGATGACGTTCCAAAGGATGGGGGCAGAGAGGCTGAAAACCCGTCTGCCGATGGTAGGGCAGGTCGGGCGGGAGACATGGAGTAGGCCGGAGCCTGCTGAACGGAAGAAGCGGAAAGGTTGATAGGGGGTCAGCAGATCAGAGAGGTAGGAGGGGGCAAGGCCGTGGAGGGCCTTAAAAGTGAGGACGAGGATTTTGGATTGTATCTGAGAGATGGGGAGCCATTGGAGCCAGGCAAGGGTGGCGGTGATGGGGTCACGGAGCCTGGTGCGGGAGAGGACACGAGCTGCAGAGTTCTAGATGATCAGCAGCTTGTGGAGGCAAGAGTTGGGGAGGCCGACAAGGAGGGAGTTTCCATATTCAAGCCTTGAGGTGACAAAAGCGTGTATAAAGGTTTCAGCGGCCTGAAGGATGAGGCAGTGGCGAAGTCAGGCAATGGTGTGGAGATGGAGAAGGCAGATTGGGTCATGGCATGGATATGGGGGAGAAAGGACAGTTGAGGGTCGAACGAGACGACCAGGTTCCTGACTAGTTTGGTGAGGTGGAGTGTGCATCCCTGGATGGTGATGCTGCCAGTCCCTGAGGTGCAGAGGTGCTGGCATGAGCCAATCAGGAGGGCCTTGGTCTTGCTGACATTCAGCTGTAGAAAGCTGGCTCTTATCCAGGACTTGATGTCAGACAGACAGACAATGTCAGCACGCCAGTTGTCCTGGAATCGAGGGTGGAGGCAGAGAGATATAGATGGGTGTCATCTGCATTCATGTGGAAGTTGACCCCATGTCTACGGATGATGTCACGAACGGGAAGCATACAGAGGTTGAAGAGGAGGGTACAGAGGACAGAGCCCTGAGGAACTCCGCACGAGACTGTGCGGGCACTGGAAGAGAAACCGTTGGCGGAGACAAATTGGAGACAATGTGAGAGATAAGATCTGAACCATTCAAGGACAGAACCTTGAAGGTTGAGGTGAGAGGAGAAGCGGTGGAGGAGGATGGAGTGGTCCACGGTATCGAAGGCAAAAGTGAGGTCGAGGAGAACGAGGAGGCAAAGGGAGCCCTGGTCACAGATGGACAGGATGTTGTTTGTGACCTTGACCAGACCAGCTTCCGTGCTGTGAGCAGCACAGAAACCCAATTGGAGAGGCTCATGAATGGAGCGGTGGGAGAGGAAGGAGCACAGCTGGGAAGCAACGACTTTTTCAAGGACCTTGGAGAGAAAAGGGAGGTTGGAGATGGGCCAATAGTTAGAAAGCAGGGATGGACCCAGGGAAGGTTTTTTCAGGATGGGTTTTTAGGGGGATGGGAACGGTGCCAGATGATGGTAGAGACTGATGGTGTCGGAGAGTAGAAAGGTGAGGAGGTGGAGCTGAGAGTTAAGGAGAGGGGTGGGGATGGGGTCAAGGAAGCAGGTGGTATGTTTCATGCTGGATATAGTGGTGATGAGAGAGGAGGGGGAGACAGGTTCAAAGATGTGGAGGGAGGGAAGGGTAAGGGTCGGAGTTTTGGGGAGAGGTGGAGAGGGAGTGGCAGTTGGGAGGGCAGAGACAGCTGATCTGAACCTCTCAATTTTGGACTCAAGGAAATCCAGCATCTCCTCACAGTCAGAGTTTGAGGAGAGAATGGGCGAGGAGTGGAGGCTGGACGGAGGAGTTGGTTGGTGGTGAGGAATAGGAGCCTGGGGAGACAGCATAGTAACACCATGCTAGTGCTCCAACATACTGGTCCAACATACTATGGAATGTCAGAGGGCAGTTTTGTTCCTGCAAGTTACCCTATACATAATTTCTGACTTAATGGGCACTGTTGTGTATAGTTGGAAAGCAGAAACCAGATACTTTCCCACCAAGGAGAGGAGAAAATAGAGGAAGGTCACCTTATGAAATAGGCATTGCCAGAGGCCTGGGAGTAAGTCACAGGGAGAAAGAGAATTGTCCTCTTTCCCAGTGAATGTTGTGACATGGGGACACACTAAGAAACACCAAGCAAAATGAACACTGTTCTTTATCTATATTCACAAGAACAAAATTGTACCAACCTTTGATATCATAGGATCATAATAAATGCTGATCTCACTTCCTTCTTGAATGCCGCTGTCAACTCGTACCTAATGAAAACAAAAAGGTTAATTTAAGCATTTGCAATAGCTAGGTTAAAAAAAAGCAACACCATTCATTGCATAACTTTCATGTGTTTAAAAACATAACTGTAAGGAAAACACTCCACAACTCTAAACTTTGCGCAATTTAGATACGTCTCATTTAGACATAGAATCTTTAAAAAATCCCTCACAATTAAACACTTGAAGTTTGTATTTGAAATTAGTACCATATAGCAAATATCTCACAATATTCCCAGGTTACCTTCACCTTAACAGTACAGCAGTTATCCCTATATCTCTCTTGGGAATTTACTGTTTACACAGCTTTTTTCCATTCCTGAACATCTAGCCCACAGTCCCACTAAAATAGTATTGCTGTAGTTTACAGTATAAAGAATTTGCTAAGAATCCCCTCAAATGAATTTACATTCTGTTAACCAACTATCAAAAAGTGTAAAGTTAGCATATTGCTTCTTCTCGTTTCCTTCTCTGTTTGACTTCATTAGTGTTACACTGGGGTTTAGCTGTATGAAACTTTTTAAAATGAGCTATTCCTGGGGCACAAGTATTTATTAAATTGCTGTTGTCAAAATTTGGCATGCAAAGTATTTAAAAACTAATCAAAATATTCAAGGCGTACAGAAACGTCCCAGGGATCTTGGGAACAAAAAAGTATGTCCAAGCTGCTCGAACAGCAGGCCTTTGAAATTCAACATTGTGGCAAAATAAACCCAAGAAAATGCTCATACATCTTCACCAAGGGAAGAAACCTTCATAATAAACAGCAGCAGCACATCTGTTTGCAACGAGGCAGAAACAAGATGGTCACTGTGATGGCTGTTAAGTTTTTAATATTTTAATTTAGGCGATTGTCATGGGATTAAAATGTAGATTTTCTTGTCTGCTGCAGTCTGAACCTGGTATAGAGATGTCTTTATTTCAAACACTGTGAACAAGTGGCAGCATTAATGACTGAAGCTAAGTGAAAATTTAGTTATTTCAAATGAGGCACATCGTTTTTTTAGTTAGAACTTACATTGTTTACATTTCTTTAGATTGTATGCCATGTTTAAAAGCTACTTCTTTTTCCTCTTTATTTTATGAATATAGCTTTGCTATCAATTTAACTGAATGATAATTTATCCAAGATTAAATGCGCACTAGCTCTGCAGCATAGCCTACCCAACCAAAAGTTGCAACCTTATTTTCAAATCTGCCTTATATTCATTGCTGCAATCTCACCTGTTATTCAGAGGATTGCTGGATAAAATGAAGAAATAATACGTAAAGTCATGTGAAATATTGAAAGGAACAGTGTTACTTTGCAAAAGTATTACTTTGCAAACGTGAACCTTCTGTCGGTCCGCAAAGTAATGCTAACCTTGAATGTGGAAAAGTTCCCATAACAAATTGCTTAGTTTCAAAAGAAAACATAGTAATGGTATTGAGGAGGGAACAGCTTACAACTATTTATTGTGGTAACAAATACCAAAATTTGTTTCCTCACATATTTGTTTTGAAACCAAAAGGCATCAATTGTGAATTTATTTGGGGCTTGTGAAATTAGGGGACTACAGTGATACAAACTCAGCACCTATATATTGCAAACGCAAAAATATTTTCTTTATCATATGCAATTGATATTAATATTTTAAAAAATCATTGAAAAACTGAACTAGTCCTATATTTTATAAACTCGAAAAATTGAAACATTCAGCCATTGCACTCACAGGATTTTTTAAAAAACTGCAGATTTAAAACAGAACCGACACAGAATCCTTTGCCAGTCCCTCAACTCAGCCCTCTGCCTACACTATTAATCACCAATATAACCAACTAGTGACTTTCCTCCTTGGGGAAGGTAAGTGTGATCTCCATGGGATGAGCTGGCCTCAAGGAGACGTGCCTGGCAATGGAATATCAGAATCAAGTTTAGCAGTCTCAATAATTCAGTTCCTGAGCCAGGCAGGGCCGCAGTACTCGTTGATTGTGTTGGTGCAAAACCATCCAGCCTGGCTCACCATGAGGACCTGGGAGGGCAGAAGAATCGCTGGGTGTAAAGAATCTTCCTACTCAGCTTCTTTCAACTCTGCAAGCCACAGCCCCAATGGGTAAGGTGAACCCAGTTAGACAAGCAGCAGGAAGCTTGTGAGACTTGCGATCATTAACTGGTTAAACTCCAGCAGTAGCCTAATACCCAGTCTGACATTCCCAACCTGTTGGCCGTTGAAAATCTGCATCTAATATTTTATCGGAATTAGGAAGGTAGGGTGGTGCGATGCATCTGAGAAGAGAGAACGCATTCTATTCCAGGCATAGAGAAATGTTCATGTGTAGGTGATGTGCATATAGAATCATAGAATATTACAGCACAGGAGACCATTCAGCACATCATGCCTATGCCAACTCTTTGGAAGCACTACTCAATCAGTCCCACTCTCCCATTCTTTCCCCATATCCTGCAAATTTTTCCTCTTCAAGTACCTAACCAATTCCCTTTTGCAAGCTGTTATTGAATCCGTTTCCACCATCCTTCCAGGCAGTGCATTCCAGACCATAACAACTCTCTGTGTGAAAAAAAATTCTCCTCATCTTCCCTCTGGTTCTTTTGCCAATTATCCTGAATCGATGTCCCCTGGTTACCCACCCACTTGCCAGTGGAAACAGTTTCTCCCTATCTACTCTCAAAACCCCTCATAATTTTGAACATCTCTATTAAATCTCCCAACCTTCTCTGCTCTAACCAGAGCAATCCTAGCTTCTCTAGTCTCTCCACATAATGAAAGTCCCTCATCCCTGGTACCATTATGGTAAATCTCCTCTGCACCCTCTCCAAGGCCTTGATATCCTAAAGTGTGGTTCCCAGAATTGGACGCAATATTCCAGCTGAGGCCTAACCAGTGATTTATAAACGCTTAGCAGAACGTCTTTGCTTTTGTACTCTATGCTTCCATTCAGCGCCTTGGGACGTCCTCCTGACGTGAAAGGCACTATACAAATGTAATCTTGTTGTTCTTGTTATAAAGCTAAGGATCCCATACACTTTTTAACAGTTCTATCAACCTGTCCTGCCACCTTCAAAGACCTGTGTAACTATCTGTGTAAGATATGTGGAACTCGCAGTCTACGTTGGATTCTCCTAAATTGGGAGATGGGTTTCAGTGTGTCAAACTCATGGTTCACAAAACCAAAATCTATCTACATTAACGTTACTCTTTTGGAGGCTTTGGCTTAATGTGACAGCATCTTTTCTCGATGCCCATTTCTGTCCTCCCATAATCTAAAATGAATATTTGAAAAAATACTAATAAAATATTGAGAAAAACAGTAGAAATTCCTGCAGAGTAAAATTATGCTTGGAATATCTCCAACATTTAACTAAAACACACCAAATATTTGTGACACTTTTGTAAACCTTTTTAATTTGAAAAATCATCAAGGATTAGTCGTATTTCCATTTTGTCTATTGTTTACATAGAATTTGGTTCTATGATATTTGTCATTATTTTCTTTTTTTTCAGGAGGGGTATGGGGTACAAACTGTGGTAGACACAAATACATTGGATGCTGTATAACACTGGATTCTTGGATTCACATCCCAAGTTCAGGTAATATTTAGCTTTACTTATTCACAAGTGGTCAAATTTCCTTTTCTTTCCAATCAGGCTACCAGATTAAGTATATATTAGAAGTAGAATTTAAAAGAAAATCCTTTACTTGAGAGGGATATGGGCATTTTAATAAAAATAATCAGATGAAGGTCCTGAAAAACCTGCCTCCTATTGGCCTAAAACAACAGTTCACATAGTGGCCTGGCAAAAGTCCGCAGTTCAGATACATTGATGAAAAGAGTCAGAGGCTGAAAAGGGTGAGGGTTGCAATATTTTGAATCCTACCATCATCAAAGGATTAAACATTTATTTTGCATTCATTCACAAACAAACTTTAACAGTACAATTATTGGTTCTCCTTCCTACTGACATAAGAACAGAAAGTAACTCTAGTATTTTTCTGAGCAACTTTCCAAATACGCATTTTAGCTGTTTTGGCCACCAGCACTCTACAAATTTCTACACCATAAATCAAAGACAAATTGTGCCTAGAAGTTAAGAAGGAAACTTATTTCACTCTGCACTCAGCTACATGTCAAATCCCTTGCATGAAAAAAAATAGCTGTCACTTTATTGATGTGAAACAGAATGAAGATAACATAAGAGCAGAACAAATGTCGGATCCCACTCAACATAATCTGTTTAGCAGTGTTCTGAAGCCTCCAGTGTAATTAAAAATTCTGCTATTGGTACCCTGACAAGCTACGTGAAGCTATCAGGCGTCTCCCACCCTTCATTTTCAATTCACCTCTCCCCTAAGCACGACTCCCAGACTGCCACATCTACCTGACAAGTGACAGCCCAATCTGATTAAATGTTTGCAGGGGAGGGGGATTGTGGGCTTCCATGACAGGCCAAAAGTGATCACCATGGAGATACATAATTACAGCTGTCAACGCCGTCTACTGTCCTGCTGGCATCAATTTGATTGCTCCCAGCAATAATGATAGACAAAGCTTAGTGTGCACTCTCCTACACCCAATCACGTTATCTATTCCTTGGTCCATTTAGCTGACATGCAACATTCACACAAGCAAATAACAGCAGTGCGCATAACATTTGAGGCATTTTAATTGTTTTTTCTTTATGTTAATATCTTACAAGCGTAAGTGTTATTACATAAAACTCCTGCTGCAGCATTAATTGAAGAAGGATTTGGTGGGACAGGGACTGTAGGGGGTAGAATATGTCCATTATCACTTGTACTTTCAACAGGTCGCATGTTTTAAAAACTGCAAATTGCAAAACTTGCAAGGGCAAAATGTTTGACATCATTTTATCTATGACCACATGGTGGATTTTCAAGTATTTCCATTACATATCCTTTTTCATAAAGAAACAAAAATCTTGATGTTTTTTAGAGGTTCAACTGAATTTCTATGGGAAATCCTTTTCTTAAAAAGAAATCCACTGTTGTTTGTAACATTTTGTGAAACGGTTGATAAAAGCACTTTCATAATTCTAACTGCTTCAATTAAATGAATACATTAACAGAGAGGTTTGTGGTTTCCATACATCACTACAAAACCATAGTTTGAGTTTTTAATGTATAAAAATACATTTGCCCTCTCCCCTTATTAAGAACACTTCAGCAAATAACCCATCATTTGGATAACTTACACTGGGCACATGTAACGGCTCTTGATACTGAGAGAGCCGACCTATCGAAGGCAGACCAAAGGATTTGTAGGGATCCTAGAAAAGGAAGTTCAAAGAGGGAACATTAACTTTAAAATAAAACACAGGAAACAAGGTAAACTGTTCATATAAGCCAAAGCCATTGGCAGTGCTATTTTTTCTTCAATGAAGGGAACAATTACTCTTGGGTCCTTTTTTCTTCTCATTTTTATCACTAAGCAAACGACCAATAAAGTTCCTCTCCGATTCAAAAGATTTGCACTGATTCCCTGATTAGCATAACAGTTACAAAATTATTAGTCTGCATTTAAAGACTGCAGAGAAAGCAACAACACAAAGAATCCAGGATGTCATAGGCAATTAAGCAAGGATCTTGTTTTATGGAAGGAAAAGAACTGAGAAGTTTGGGGAAAATCGAAGGAGAGTCCATTGTCTAGTTGAACTAGAATCAGTTACCATTAGTAATGCAAGGTGTATGTTATTAATTTTATATTCCAACTGAATAGATTATCAATTCCTATCCAACTCTGAATCCAATAGATAGTATTAGGCATGAATTGTGATGCCAGCTACAATTTACCTCTGCATAAACTCTGCATTCAACTGCCCAGCCATTGATGGGAATATCAGCTTGCTTCTGGCAAAGTGGGTAACCCTTAGCAACGCGGATCATTTGTTGGACGAGGTCCAGGCCAGTAATACATTCTGTGACAGGATGCTCAACCTGCAAGGTCACAAATCGTCAGTCATTAGGGGAAACAACAAAAAAGAATAATGTCACACTTTTGGAAAGGCTGGAGCTAACCAAGGATAAGACACTCCAGAATTATCTTATTATTTCATCATTGGCAAATATAAACACATACACACAATACACACCTATGTAATCCTTTAGTGATTTTAAGAAACAACTATTGGCATCTGATTATCTGTCTGCTCTTTTATACTTAACACTCTAAGCTCTGGAGTGTTTTGTGATTGCTTCACAACCAGTTTACCTTATACTTCACCCATTTGTCTGTTTCATTAACCTGTCCCAACAAGCAACCAGATTAACGTAATCTTACATCAACCCAGTGCAGCAGAAATGAGCAGATGGATCCTTCAGGTTTTTTCCCTCCAGACTAATCTGTGTAGTGCTTAGCATGCACAATAGCTGGGCTGAACCAATGCAGTCACTGTGCTATCAGCAAATTGCCTCTAACAGCTTCGCATGATGCTGTTAAGGGAATACCCAGTCTGAATATACACACTGGCCAACCTAGGTCTCCAACCTCAGTTAAAATGGATATAACAGGTTAAAAAAAAGCAATTGTACAATTTTACATTTGAAACTATATAAAATATATTAATGCATTTCATAAATGCTTTCCAATAAAATTTGATGCAGACATTTCTGGATATAGGCAAAGTGCTGACAACCAGGTAAAACTCCAATTTTAGTCATTATAATGTCGAGCTAAATGCTACCAGACACTTGTTTACTGGACTATTTCAGTAGAGACTAGCACAGTTATATAGAGCAGATGGTGCAATTAACTCAGTTCGGCTTTTATTCAGAGGAAATTTTCTTCATAATTAACTGACACTTTGACATTTTTGTAATACACGTCATTACTTAAATGCAAACATAGTTTGTATATAGTGTAAATCTAGCAAATGGATGTATGGAACAAGCACAAGCAGTTTATTATTTAAAGATAATGTAAGTTACTGTTCAATAACACTCAATTTGAAGTTCAGCATTCAAAAATTCTAGCATAACAAAATGTTCTCTTAATTCAGAGTGGTAAATTCAGAGGCCCCCAAATCTTACACGTTTCCGGACTGTACACTGAAGAGCCTTGCTGCATGTTTTTGCAAAAATGCAACAAAGAAAGTCTTCTGGGACAAATAACAAAACTAAAATAATTTTCTGAATGAACTTTTAAGAACTCATCCATGATATTCCATATTATTTTAATAGCACAAGTTCATTAAAAACCTTTTTCAGTTCACCTCATTGGTCAAATTTATAATGTGAAAATCTGCAAAACCAGAAGCAAACCTACTGGTTATGACCCTACAGGTTGAAATTTTCAGAATCAAGAGATTTCACATCTCTGCTGATAACCAGTAATTTGTCTAACTATACAAGAATTTGATCACTGTCATAATTTTAGGGGTTGATCTGATAAATTGAGAATAATAGTAAGGAACTTTATGGATAAAACACAAAAAGTAATTTCCTCACATTCTACTGCCAAAAGGAGTGGCAAGATTGAGATAACATTTAAAAAAACATCCTGATTCAATCAACATTCAAAAGTTGAAATAAATAAGTGTGACACCTCAGATAAGGGGGAGTGTCCCTCTTTCGGGTCAGTAGTTGACACCCATCCTGTAAAATGCGTGAATGATAAAATACTCTCACCATCACGCTACTGAGCAGTAATTGAGCACTCAATTACTTTAAAATAAGCATTTAACCAGCTAAATGAAAAAAATAGCAAAAATAGATCACGATAAAACTTTTACTATTACTATCATTACGGTCTTGCAGAGTTCACCCAGATCCGGTTTGTTTTTTCTCCTAAAATGTCCTCCAATGAAGGCAGATTCATGCTAGGGTACTGTTCCAACTGACTATCCACTGGTGTTGCAGTGGCTATCCTTCATTCTATGTGCCCAAGTGTCAGCAGGATAATCGACTTTGGGGCCATCACAGATATATCTTAGCCAGTCCTCAGCAGACAACCACATGCATGCGATTCTCAGCACGAGTCACCGAATAGCAATTAGGAACAGGAACTTTCGGTTGATTTTCCGCTCCACAACCCAAAGAAACTGCAGCCAATTTGTAGTATCCCAACTGCTGCCCCAACTCACGTCTATTGCAACACAGAGGGACTGCACCTGAGACGCTCCAGGTCTTTAAGGTTCAGTTTGCTTCTAACAACAGCCTTTGTCAATTGAGCTTTTCCAAAAATTTCCTTGAGTTGTAGATAAGTGTTCTAATTAGTTTGATCAGGGCCCACATATACAAACTGTGATAAAAAAAAAGTAATTTTTTTTCGTACAAATATAATTCAACGCAAAGACAAAATAGGCAGCAAGTAGGTAAGCACGCAAGATCTTTCTGGATCTGAAGTAGGAGATATAACTAGTAAAGCCATGAAGGTTCATCTTAATAATAATAATCCTTGCATTTGATATAGCGCTTTTCACATCGGGAGGACGTCCCAAAGTGCTTCACAGAACACACTGTAAAGTGAATTGACTGTATATTTGTGGGCGAACGCGGCAGCCAATTGCGCACAGCAATGTCCCACAAACAGTCGTAGATTGAAAATGACCAATTTTATTATTGTTTTTGTTTTTTGGAGGGATTATTATTAGGCGTGTGGAGTAAGGAAACTTGCCCAAGGTTTCGCCCTGCCTGGAATTGAACTCAGGTCTCTCGCTTGCAAAGCGAGTGCTCTAACCACTGAGCTACAGGACTCCACAAAGGCAGTGTTGGTCTTCAGCCTGGTGTCTGATACATGCAGAAACCATCATCATGCTTAAGAGATTCCAAACCAAACTGAGAATTCCATGCATCCCACCTATACATGGAAATTCCAGAGATGTTTGTTGGGATGGAATACACACTCTCATCCTGTCTACCTAATTCCAGAAAATATTAGGCCCAAATTGGCAAAAAAACACAAGACTTGGGGACCTCAGTGTGTGTGTTGGGGTACTGTTGGGAGTCTAAAAAAAAGTTTTACTTGCCATTGAGCACTGCCTGGCAACCTTACCCTTCAGGGCTTTGGCTTGCAGGGTTAATGGAAGAGTCCCTGTCCCAGTGACTGGTCTGCCCTTCCAGGTCCTGCCGATTAGTCAACTGACTGAGTTGTTATCAGCAGTGCCCTGGAATACTGGCTCAAGAACTGACCTACCGAGACCATCACAGAGGGCTGGCTCAATTCTGATACTCCGTTATGCACTGTTGGTTGTCTGGACTGCTTAACTTCTCAAGAAGAATTGAAATGTCCTCCCAAATGAAAACAAATTTATCTCATTTTGACTTTTTTCACTTACACCATTTCTTCCCAATGCCATGCATTTTTCATAAATAAGATGGCCAAGAGACCCAATTCCACCAACTATTGCTTGTGCCATATCATAATTATTAGCTTCACTTACTTGGGAGTTCAATTCAGAATCTTATAAGTTTTACTTGCCTCAGTAATTGCTGCCATAAAAAGTAACACTTTCAAACATTGAGCAGTAAGTACATTCAAATATGTTCTTCAAATGAACAATTTGCAATATGATTACAATGTGTGATTAATGTGTATTTCTCTTCACTCAATAATTGTTCTCCATTCTCCTGCCTTGTTGCTAGGTTTTTGTACATATAAGCATTTTGAGACATCCCTCAGTGTGAAAGGCACTTTATTAAATGCAAGGATTATTATTACTATTGTAATAGTTAAAACCAGTACATCATTATCTTCCTGTCTGATGCTCTTATTCGCACCTTATAATCCCAGATCAGTTTTCTTCCCTTGGTTTGCTGGCTTATGGCAATTCCCAAGGATTACTTTATCCCCCTTTGTGTCGCAAGTTTTTACCCAAATTGATTCAGAGGTTAAATCTCTCAATTACTGTCAGTTCTTTTTAAGAAATCCAGGCTTTACCCAAATCTTTTTTTCCTGTCCCTTCAAACTATTGTTGACATTGCTATGTTGAACGCATGTCCAATCTGAACCAAGTAGTTTTTAAACCAATTACTTTCTCCTCTGAAGCTCTAACACTCATTCTCCATGCTCTTTGTGTTAGAATAATATTTTAAAGTTTATTAATACTAAAACGATCCCTACCACCAGGTACTTCACAATTTATTTAGATAAGCTAAGGCTCATGTTTTCTAGCCCTTCGTCTATTCAGATGCAAATTTATCTCTTTCAAACTGTTTCTATTTTCCCGGAACTCTATTCCTTTCCAATGGCATCTTTCCATCCAAGCCTTAAATCCATTTTTATAGTTATGATTGGAATTCGGGCTAGTGTTAACTTTGCTGGGTTTATACTCCACTTCACTAGAAGAGCTGCCCAAGTGGAAGCGCTGACAGCCGGGCAGCACTTTTGAATGAGGCCGCTGGTTTTGTTTAAAAATGTTGATCCTTTTCAGATGACATCACACAACCTGCTGCAACCAACAGCTATTTATCAGCAAGAAGCAGCAGTACAATCAGAGAAAGCGGAGAAGGAAAACAGGGCAAACAGTTGCATGTGACTTCTGGTAGTGCCTATAATAGTAGCATTTTGTTTGGAAATCTGGACTGAAAGAGGTTACAAACAAGATTTCTGCCTAATCAGAAACAATGGAGTGTAAAGTTTTAAACTTTCAAACAGAAAGCTGAAACAGCATAGCTGTAAATAAATTAGCAGCACTATGACTACAACAGACTTTGTAAAGAAAACATTAGAAACATTGTAAGAATACAATTTAGTCCAATGAGGTCACAATTTACACTACCATAAACACCTCTGAGTATGAATAAAACAAATTAAATAAGAAAGATAGTTTAGGGCACAACCATGTCTCTTATATATAAAAAGTCACAAGTTGCAAACAACATATGAGCTATACCTATTGTTTATTATTGTGTGAATCCATGTGAAAAGCTTGGGTTTGTGAAATTTTGTTTTGGACTTCCAAGTTTTTAATATTTTGTTCATGTCAGTATGTAGACAAAGTAATAATAACATTGATCATTACTGGGCTTTAGTAAATGTAATAATCATCCTTGCATTTAATAGAACCCCTTATTACATGATCAAGACATCTCAAAGTGCTTCATAGGATACTGTAAAGTGGTATGATTACATGGATTTGGGGAGAAAAATAGTGAATGTACACTTTTTGCATCAGTAAATGGTAGGCTCTTTCAGCATTATTTTGTTTCCTCGCAAATAATAATAATAATAATAATAATCCTTGCATTTGATATAGCGCTTTTCACGTCGGGAGGACGTCCCAAAGCGCTTCACAGAATATACTGTAAAGTGAGTTGACTGTATATTTGTGGGCGAATAAGATAAATGACATCATAGTTAGATAAGAGGATGTCTTTGCAACAAAAGTTTCTCACACAAATTATAGCAGAGGGATACTGGTCGTTTTAGAAGTGAGCAATCTGACGATTTAACTTTTTTTCCTGATCCTGGGGCACCCAATGGCAGCAACAAGCATTGCTAGATCACACACATCACATTGCAATGGAATGAGCCAGGTCGCAGAGCAATTCATCTGAATAATTACTGTAAAGCTAGGTAGAAATCCAAAATGTTATATTCATGGAATGTTTAAAACAAAAGGTGACAGAAATTCAAATGTTATGTTAATTCCCCCCAAAAAATACTCACTGCTTTATTTAAATTCATCTAACACTAATGTTCGAAGAAAGAAAAGCACAACAGAATTGTGAATGGTCAGAGGTCTAGCAGATTTTTTGAAGATTAAGTCTGTCCTAAATTAAGTTTGCGTTGCAGTGAGCTGAGTCTGGTAAGAACCAACTCCTGGATACTTCAGATTTAACCAACGAACTGCCCATTACCAAGAACGTAAAAAGGTTCTCAGTAGCATTTATTTAAATTAATCTTTGTCTGCAAGGTTATTTTTGTTTCTAAAGTTACTTTATAAATGTGATCATAAATTAACAAGACTCATCAACAGATTTCATCTCTCTGTATATTGCTGATCAAGCATTGAAATTCAGAGCCGTTTAACCTTGCACAAAATTACCAGCCTTAGATGTCAATTACATAACTTGCACCAACTCCTATATATGCACATTTCCAGAGACGTTATTTCAACAATGAAGCACCTGCTCAAATGAATTCTGCAGGACCACACACTGTTGCTGATAGTTAAGTGTTATCTCACAGATGTGAATTACCAGCTTTGATTTTCACATGTGTGAGATATATATCCTGTGGGCAGTGAAACAACCAATGACGCCCACAGAATAGATTATCCAATTAAAAACCTATTAAATGTCACACTTGGATAGAACACCCATCAAATCAAAAGCTAAAATTAAATTTACATTTAAAATCCTATTACAAGTGCAATCATACACAAATTATCATCACTCAAAATTACAATATTAATGATATACCAAAACAGTAAAATCAAATGTTAAAGCTTTTTTCTCTCTTTTCCCCACAGAGTCTTCATCAGCTTTGTTTCTTCTTTAATTTGTTTATTCCAAACATCTCGCTCTTCTTCCCTTCTCCTCACATCAGATCATCTTCTGTTTCTTGATCAATCTTTGTCATTAGGTATGCTTGTTTCCGTTCCTTTCTGTGTAGTTCATCTCTGGACTTCCTTTCTGTCTTTTCTGTTATTTATTAGCTTTTCTTTCCTTTAATCCCCTCCTCAGATTTCTCCCTCACACTTCCTGCTCTACTGGCTACCCTGAATCCATCTGTTTTTTGTATATCTTACCAACTGCCAAATATTTTACTTGTTCTCAAATAAAATTCCTTACATTTCAATTCCAAACATCATTCTGCACTAGTCTGTTGCCCCGGAAGATTTGAAACAAGAAAATTCTAACATTTCTCATGGATTTTTGACTATTTCAGTTATGCCTTACGTAAAATATAATCCACAAGGATGGGATATCTTCTTTTCATACCCTGAAAATAAGTGTAGCTTATTATTAATGTTTGAATGATTATTATAATGCAATTCCACAATCAAACTCATACCACTCCCTTTTCTGAATCTGATTTATTGCACATTCCTCAATCCCTTTGTTCCATCATCAGTGGCCAAACTTTCAAACAATATATCCTTGCCCTCTGGAACTCTCCTGCTAACTTCAAATATGTCCATCCTAAAAACATTTCTCTTTGACAGTCCCTTTGGTTCACATCTTCAAATAATTTATTTCCCTATTCTATATAAAATGCAAGTTGTTGTTGGACGCCTTTTAAGATCAAATGAAGAACATCATTGGCACATCTCTGAGAGTTCCTATTTGACCACCATCATTCCAAAAGATGATGCTGACAAACCCAAGGGAAGAATGCAGAGGAAGAAATCTGAAAAGATGACTTTTTATTTTAAATGATAAATTCATCATAACTACTGAATGAGGTAATCCAGCGAGTCTGTATAATATTTATTTTAGAGAAATCCACACACTCACTCTCTAAAGAACTGAGAGGTGTCTGTAAAGGACTACAGTGATGGTGTGCAATGCACTCTTTTTAAAGGTTTTTTAAGACTCCATGTAATAAGGTAATAAATTAGTCTAGTATCACCATTTATGAAATGTTTTGAGAAATTAGTTCACTCAGACTTGAATACTAAGCCCACAAAAAGGTTGATTAACAAAATGCGAAGGAAAAATACTTTAATTTCAAATTGCAACAGGTTATCCCTCACAAATATCTTCCAAGGTGTTTTTTAAAAAAACAAAGGATTATTACCTCTGTGTAAAACAAATGAAGTTTAACAGCTATTAAATGTAAAGCTACTATGTAAATATTGAAGCCTTTTTTTCTTTTAAATCAAAACACACTTTTGTTATCCATAAAACACATTTCATTAGTCAGTATAAGTGGACCGCTGCTTTGGAAAACATTTTCAAATAGGCTGTGTTTTTTTTATTGCTGACACCAACATAAATTTTAGTGCAACACAGCATGTGATCAGTGCAGCAAAAACTGAAAGGAAATTTTGGCTGCCAAGTGGGAAAAATATCAAAGCTCTGCGGCTCGCCACATACTGGGGACTTTCTGGGGCACTTAACTGTACCTTGTTCAAGGTTTTTCAGGTCATTGAAGCAAGGGCAAAGTATGTAAAGCAACCACAGCCAGCAATAATTCAGCTCTATTCAAATCTACCATCCTTAGGAATTCAAAAAGAGACATCTTTCTCTACCTGAAGTCGAGTATTCATTTCTAAGAAGTAAAAGTTCTTCTCGGAATCCACAAGGAATTCAACAGTGCCAGCGGAGCAATATTTCACTGCTTTTGCCAAGGCCACTGCCTGCTCTCCCATAGCTCTGCGAGTCTCTTGGTCCAGAAAAGTGCTGCATAAAATAGAAAAAAAAACAATTCTCACCTCCATAACAATTACTCCTACGCATAAAAATATTTCATTATTTTAAATTCCTGATTAAATTGCTTTAAAATGAGTATAGTTGTTAAAAAAATCTCACCCTTTTAAATGGAAATTCAGTAAGGTCAAATAAAATGGATGAAGAAATTGGCAGATAAACACTGAAACCAGCAGCAGGACATATTTCAATATAAAATGAATAAAATACGGGTTTAATGCATTGCATGAGAAAACAACAATTTATATTTATGTAGCACCTTTCACATCAGGCAGACATCTCCAAGAAGTAATGGGATTGCATTAGAAATGTCATGGGTAAATAGAGATAACAACAACAACAAAATTAAATTTATAGAGCACCTTTCACGTCGGGAGGACGTCTCAAGGCACTGAAAGGTCAGGTGTCGGGGCCCGAGCATGGGGGAGGGGTGGTATAGGGGTGAGGGAAGGCAGAGATGTGGGAGGGAGACCAAAGGCATGGTCGAAAAGAAGGGTCTTGAGACCGGCCTTGAAGGAGGCAAGGGAGGAAATGAGGCAAAGAGACTGTAGTATGGAGTTCCAGAGTGTGGGGGCAGAGAGGCTGAAAGCCCGGCCACCGATGGTAGGGCGGGTCAGGTGGGAGACATGGAGCAGGCCAGAGCCCGCTGAACGGAGGGAGTGGGCAGGTTGGTAGGGAGACAGCAGGTCAGAGAGGTAGGAGGAGGCAAGGCCATGGATGGCCTTAAAGGTAAGGACGATAAGAACATAAATGAGAGGTTGAGAAGGAAAAAGATTGATTAGAAAGGCTGAGCCGAAGTTTGAAAACAAAACTGGCTATCAATATAAAGAATAAAAGCAATGACTTTTACAAGTATGTTGAGAATAGCCCAAAGGACAACCTCACGGTTGAGAATGAAAGAATGTAGGGGTATCAAGGGAGACTGGAAAAAAAANTATCTTCTGGAGCTAAAATTGAATAAGAAACAGTAAAACAAAGCTCAATGGAACTTAAAATAGAAGTCAGGGGAGACTGGAAAAAAATGCCAGAATAATTTGCATCCTAAAACACTGAAGGATGTCAAGAAGCAGATAGCAGATGCAATGACTTTAATCATTCAACATTTTTGAATCAGAATGTGCTAAAGGCCTGGAGAGTGGTAAATGTTACACCCCATGTTAAAAAAGTGAAAGGGGTTAAGCCAGAAAATCATGAGTAATATATTTTTCTCTTGTCTCAAACAAAAAGAGAAATATCTGCCTTGTCTATGCTAGAAAGCCACATTACAAGGTGTTGGGAGGGGTCGCAGATTCTTCCACCGATTGGTGAAAATTTAACACTGCAAGCCAATTTTGCAGAGAAGTAGGCCAAAAGAGGGCAACCAAAACCTAAAGTATCCACTAGCTCACTCACTCATGTCCAACCTCCAAAAATTATCTTTGTACATGGCACCTAATTATACACTGTACATGTAGCCCACTTTGAAAATATAACAATGTAATAATGCAGCATCGTACTCGAAATTTTTTTAAACTATTCAAATGGTATGTTTTTTTCATTGATTTGTGTGAGAATGCTTGTTCAGCACAATATAAAGCGAGGTGTTGCTAGAAAAAAATTCCAAAGTTGTTATCTTTTAAAAGACAAAACATTCTATGATTATTTTAAAATATTAGGCAGCATTAATAAATGTTATTTTGCCTTGGGATTTGAGACAGTATATAGAAATAAATCCAGTTGTAAACGTTGCTGTAATTTCACATCAGGTGCAGTAAATTCTCAGCTTTGATGGTATACTTGCATGACATATTGACAAAATTGCTGAATCATCTCTCTCACAGGTTGGTGTGAAACTCGCCTCGCAAGCGAGAGACCTGGGTTCAATTCCCGGCAGGGCGAAAGGTTGAGCAAGTTTCCTTACTCCACACGTCTCTGCTTATCCAGCAGTAAGTGTCGATTGGTGGATAATAATAATAATCCTTGCATCTGATATAGCGCTTTTCACATCTTTTAGACGTCTCAAAGCACTTCACAGAATATGCTGTAAAGTGAATTGACCGTATATTTGTGGGCGAAACGTGGCAGCCAATTGCGCACAGCAGTGTCCCACAAACAGTCGTGGATTGAAAATGACCAATTTATTATTCTGTTTTTTTGGAGGGATTATTATTAGGCGTGTGGAGTAAGGAAACTTGCCCAAGGTTTCGCTCTGCCTGGAATTGAATCCAGGTGTCTCGCTTGCAAGGCGAGTGCTCTAACCACTGAGCTACAGGACTCCACTTTTCCAGGGGTAATAATCCCTCCAAAAAAATCTATAAATAACTAATAATAATTTGGTCACTCAATCCACAACTGTTTGTGGCACACTACTGTGTGCAATTGGCTGCCACGTTTCACCCACAAAATATAGTCAATTCACTTTACAGTATATTCTTTGAAGCACTTTGAGACGTCTCAAAGACGTGATAAGGGCCTATATCAAATGCAAGGATTATTATTATTGTTAAATATCTATATTGGAATTGCCTTATCAACCTTCCATGTGTGACTGGTCATTAATGAGGAAGAAGTGCATTATTCAATAGGTAAACAGATTCATAACTTTTGGAAACATTCAGTCCACAAAGGATGACTGGTGAAGCAGTCAGTCGCATCTCCCATTAGATTCCCTACTTTGACCCATCGAAAGCATATTCTCTTTCAACATCAATTTAGCCTATGTTAAGGCCTGTATTTAAAACTTTTTTTTTGCTGCCAACATCAGCTAACCTATATTAAACTCTTATCCTACAAACAGAAGCTGTCCAATATATTTTGAATTGTTTTAAGATTTTGTGTTAGCTGCACTAGGTGACGATTAATTCCATAACTACCAATGAACAAGATTTTTATTCCAGCAATTTAATTTTTAAGCAATATCTGAATCCCCAAAGTTTAGATTATTTCCAAATAATTTATTTGGTTTTACTGTAACTGTTCCTTTGATTTAAACATCTGATTCTTAAATTCTTTTAGGTCTTTATTTTGCTAAAAAGTATACCCTTCTTTACAAAAAAGCACACATATGTAAAGCTCATAATCCTCTCCAAACATAAAACAGTATGGTATCTCTTTAAGTACATTTACTCTGTCTTAAAAGCATGATCTAACACAAGAAACATCTTTCTTTTTCTCCTCTATACCCTTTTTGTTGAAACAATATTTCTTCGATGATATGCTTACCAAACTAAATGTAATATTTTTACTTTGAGTTCACCAACATATAACAGAGTTAATACCATAATCCTTAGAACGGATATTTTGGCTTACAATTAGAAATATTTTGTCCCGTTAAAAAAAAATTAAGCACAGTGAAAGTATTCTGAACAAAATAGGATTAAGGCCAACCGGTCCCCGTTGAGATCAGGTAACACAAATATTCATCAGGGATTGAACCTGGGCCTTCTTGGTCCGAATGTCCCAGCCTCTCACTAAAACAACTCCCTGAGCTATTGGAGCTTATGTACTCCTCTTTTTACATCATCAAGCCAGTTTTCTGCCATTTTATTGTGCCTTCCCTAATTAAATAAACCCTCTATTTCATTACCAATGCCTTGAAGGATACTGCATTTAATGTTTTTGAAAACTATTGTATCTGCTGAATTGCTCCATGTACAGTTGGGCAATCCTCCAAAAAAGTCAATTTAGAGTCATTTGGTATAAACCCATGCTGAGTTTCCTCATTTATTTTTGATGATGATGATTATAATGTTAAAATGTGTCTTTTATAATACTTTCAAGCACTTTTACTACTACCAATATCACGCTCACAAGCCTTCAATTCTTTAGTTATCCTACCAATTCTTAAATCATTAAGCTTGCCACCTTCTGCTCCACTGGTATACTCACTCATCAACAAGCTACTGAGTACTTTTGTCAGAGGTCTTCCATTTCCTCCTTCCTTTCCTTAAACAGGGAACATTTTGTGCTGAAAGTACATCTTCAACTGCATTAGAAAACAACATAATTATTCTATGCTTATTACCACTGGTAAGAATCTGAAATATGAAGTATCAGAGAGGTTCACAAATTTCCTCTTCATCCAAGCTGTTTCAACAATATCACTGATGGGGAGGAATTATATGTCCTGCTGAAAGATGGCACCAATCATAGCAGGTCTCACACCACCCTACTCGAGATTGGTTAACCTGACACAAAATGAGAATTTTGGGGGGATATTTCCACTCTGAATGGCTAAGAAGCTCTTGAATATACTTGCTAAACCATTGGAGGAGCTAAAAGTTAAACGTTCAGTCAGAAGTGCCTCACCTTGGTGCCTCTTCAACCACCTTCTGGTTTCTTCTTTGAATGGAGCATTCCCTCTCATTAAGCCAGAGAGCATTACCGTGCTTGTCTGCTAGGACCTACAAAAGAAGTTGCTATTGAAACACAATATGTTATTCTAGTGAATGATCCCAGATGCAATCCTGATGTATAGCATTTTATCTCCAAAGTACGGTCGGTTCATGTTTTTTTTAATTGTATAATCTGTACTCCTTTTACTGAGCCTTCACAAATTTTGATTTCAAAATATTTTCATAAATTCATGACTCAGCTATAATTTTATACTTTTCTTCAATCTTTCTTGTAAGTATTTCATTCTATTCCGCACTATCCTTGTGGAGTCCTGTAGCTCAGTGGTTAGAGCACTCGCTTTGCAAGTGAGAGAGACCTGAGTTCAATTCCAGGCAGAGGGCGAAACCTTGGGCAAGTTTCCTTACTCCACACGCCTAATAATAATCCCTCCAAAACCAAAAACAATAATAAATTGGTAATTTTCAATCTACGACTGTTTGTGGGACATTGCTGTGCGCATTTGGCTGCCGCGTTCGCCCACAAATATACAGTCAATTCACTTTACAGTGTGTTCTGTGAAGCGCTTTGGGACGTCCTCCCGACGTGAAAAGCGCTTTATCAAATGCAAGGATTATTATTATTATTATTATTATTATTCCTTTTCTTGCAATCCGTTATTTCTTACTCCTTTCTTAACCTCATCTCTCTTGATGCCCTAACCCAGCTCTTCAGAATTCTGAGTTGTAACATGGTTTTGGAAGCAGAATGGGCTGCTGGCACTCATTGTCCAAGCTCCATTGCTACTTGGGTGATGTATCCACCCAAGCATTTTGTCCAACTAGCACAAAATAAATGCTGCCTTCAGAAGAGGGGAGGCAAAGTGAAAAATGAAAACAGGGCAGGGAAAGCATTAACAAGTTGCTTTATATATATCTGACTGTCATTTTTCAAAATTTTAAGTCATGTCCCTTGATAAAATGCAAATATACTAAAACCCCGGCATACTGGACTCTGGGTATCCAAAATTCAACCCCACCCCCCCACCATTACTACACCCAGTGGGGTTTTAGTGTATATGTTCTATCAAACTCGCTCTTCATCTCTTCCTTCTCTCAACCACCTTTCTTCAACCTCCAATTGTACAACTTTAAACTGAATTTCTCATCCTTCCTCAAACCTGTATTTCAATGTGCCGAGGATTGTCAATGAACTTCTCCACCAAGAGTCGATCATCACCAAAACTGGAAGCAGCTTCTTGCGATGAAAATCTAAAACCTTCCCTGCAGAATAGTAAAAGACAAACCATTAGAGTAGGTTTTATCTTTCACAAGAAAAACTTAATTATTCTAAAATTACTTCAGCCAAAAAACATAAGATAACATTTGTGATTACAGTCTTCTTATTATACTATCTAACAAATTGATACTGAACACTGGAATGTTCTTGCAGTAGTTATGTGTTAAATCTTGAAACATCTGAAGAAAAGGTTTCTGTGGATCAAATGCAAGATACAAATTAAGAAACGTTCAAAACCACACTTTGAATAAAGTGAAAATGTGCAGGACTTTAATCTGGCTCAAGTAGTCCCCAGAGAGTTAAAATGTTATGTTCCTGTCCTTTTCAAGGGAAAAAATATGACTTTTTGCAGTTAGCTATCTTTTAGATATTTTTTCAGCGCTAACTTTTTTAACGAAAAATACCACTACTAGCATTGTAATTGTTTGAATACCCATGGAATTTTAAAAACCTTTTCAGTTTGCATTCATTTCACCATAATTTCTCACTCATTAAAATAGTAAAAATAGCAAATAACCTAAAAGTGTTAAAAAATACATAAAATTAATGGGCCCGTTAGTCCTCGCATGTAGTGAATCCACAGACCAATTAAAAAAAATCACGTTTGGCAGGAATGTTTTTAACAACCAAGTTCTTTCATTTGCTAATCTATTTGTCAGTGTGCATAAATGATTCTGTTTTTATTCACTCGTTTGTTTCACCGGATAAATTAATTGCAGTATAAATTACACATCAAATATTGATACAATTAAGTAAGTTTCTAATATCACTTCATTTGTGTCAATTTGTTTGAACAATTATCTACTTCATTAAGTATCTTACAATAGTCCACTGAAGTTAAGGACTCTATTCTTCCATTGATCTGGACTGCGGTTCAAAGCTTGTTTTACTGCATATTAGAAGAGGCTCAGTTCCAGATACAAACAGTTCTCAGTTAACACAAAGATATTTGCTACAAGAGATCCAAAATACGGGAATTTGATGAACACTTTACTGGAGTGGAGGGTGTCCCACTCGTTCATGATTACAGATTTTTAGCTCGGTGGTATATGGTAATTAATTTACCAGATACTAATAGAAATTCATTTAAAAATCTTGTTAAAAGTTCAAACAACACATTCAATCTTATTGAAATGACACTACTAGGGATCCTGCATATTCAGATCACAAAATAATGTTTTACTTTGTTGTGCCATTATCCTTATGTTTGCAACTTTATGTACATAAACATACGTGGGAGACAGTTTCTTGCTCATCCACCATCAAAGGGAATCAGGAGCATAGCAAGATAAAATCCCATCAAATTTAATGAATGTCTTTGAGATGCAAAGTCAGTAATCAAGTATAGATAGATTAGACATATGGTTGAATACACAGTTATTTTCACATTTATTCTGAAGAAGATAGAATAAATGATAAAAACAACTTATGAAAATCCAAGATATTGTTTGAATTTACTGAGAAAACAAACCACTTCTTGAAGACATAAAATGGACTTACCCCCCCACCATGGCAGTTAGTCAAATACTCCCTGGTGTGTAATTCATTCACACAGATTTTAAACATCATGTCCCATGGTTGGTCTGTGTTCAGCTAGTCAAATTTACTCAGCTTACTCTAATGTGTAGTGACTGTGTATTTTGAGGGCGAACACAACAGCTACATTGCACACATTATTGTCCCACAAACTGCCATGAAGTGAATGATCAATTATATCTGGGGGATTTTGGCCAGAACACCAGAAGAAACTACTTTTTCTCTCTGAATAGTGCCAGGGGATCATAACGCCTATCTGAATTGGCAGGCGGAAATTCCGGCTCGCCAAACCGGAGCCCTCTCACCAGAACATCTCATCCAAAGGACGGTACCCCTAAAAATGCAGTGCACCTACAGCAGAGGTGACAGCTTGGAAAATGTAAGTTCAGAGTCCTAACGTTGGGCTTGAACCCACAACTTCCTAACTTAGAGGCAAGAGTTCTACCAACTGATCCAGGCAGACACCCAAGGATATAGATGGCTCTGAGACACTATTTAAATGCAAGTTGTTGTTGTTAAATATCTGAGGAATAAAGGAATTGCTTGATTTGGCTGAACTGCGGTGAAGCCCCATAAAGAAGTGGGATTCGATTATCTCACTGTGAACTGTCAGCATGACAACTCTAGAGATGAGAAAGGAGAATTCATCTCTCCATCATTATTTGATAGCTAAAGCAGCATGGCATACGAGTAAACAGATAGACATAAAACTCATCTATTTTGTGGTTCATAAAAGTTGGACAGACTTCGTCTTTCTGTTATCACAAAGCTTGCAATTACAAAAGTGAAGCCTACAGTGGTAAATAACGGACTGTTCCAGTCTCAGAAATGAACCAGCCTTTAACAGAACTAAGCCAAACCCGACTCCTTAAAGAGTGGAAAACAGCTAAAGAAAAATGATTTTTTAATTGCCAAAATTCAGCCAAAAAAGTGGGTACATCAAAGTTTTTTTAAAAAAAGGACTGTTTTCCATACATGATGAGCCAACCTTGTTACAAGTTATGTCCCATAAAACAATGCTTCAATTGTGAGGAGGCAATCATTTGTTTTGAGCTATTAGACAGTTTTTTCCCCTCCTGCTGGCAAAAACACTCCGTAAGAAAACAAGTTTGTTTCACAGCAATAGAAGAAATGTTTTATGAAATATTCCACTTCTATTCCAAATTCCATTGGCCACATCAATGGCACAGACAAAATGATAAAAAGATTAGAAACAACATTTGGAGAGGAAAGAGCAAAACAGTCAAGATGTCTCCAGGACCTTCCCAGTCAGGGGATTATTATGCCAAAGAACTTGGGTCATTTCAGCTCATTGTTGTCTGTTTTGACTGTTTTCTGCAAGGCATGGATATAAGACTGTCATCAGAGGATCCCGGAGTGAGCAAAAGGATAAAGGCATTAGGATCCAGGAAGAAATTATACAGATATTCAGACCAATCAGACAACTTTTTGTTCATAAACTATTTACTAGGCTGATCAGGGATACTAGACCAATCAAGGATATTCGCAGGTTGATTGATCAAGGTTATTCATGATAGTAAAAGATTTGGCGCTAGGGCTGTCAGGATCAGCAGGAGAGAAGATAACTCTGTTAATTTTTTCCAAGAAGGGAGTTGAGGCCAGAAAGCTGGATTTACAGGAAATTCCTCATATATCGTTACTCCAGGAGAAAGAGCTCAGTGACTCTTTACTGGTGTGACTGTGTAAGGCATGAGTTCTCCAGGGCCACTAGGGTGCCCTGTGGCTGGGAGGACCTTCACCAACACACATTGTACCTGTGCAGGGCATGCAGCTGTTAGTGTGATAGAGCGCCCCTGGCAACTTTCAGCTTATTTGCTAAAAACATGTTTAAGTTAAGTACAGTATAGGTTTATGTATAGGCATATGTGACCATAAAAAAACATTTTGTTAATTTTGCTCATTTTATTATTCTAACCATTCTATTGTTCTAACCATTCTAACAAACTATTCAACAGTTTTGTTCATAATTTCTCAACCTGAATCACTCAGATTTCAACAAAAAGGCAAAACCTCACGGAGGGCAAGGTCTAAAATTTCTACTCACAGGGATCTTGCCACAACAGTCAAGACAGCTACCTCGAGGCTGGCTGAGGGTAAGGGTAACCTTCTCCCACAGTTCCATCGCAAAAGTTCATCGAGTGACCCCAGCACGGGCACAGCAATGTAGGTCAGTTCATTACGATGATTATATCCAATAATTTATTTATCGGGATACATAGAATGTTATAAGTGATTGATGAATAAAGGGCGGGGGGGAGGGGTGTCCCTTATTCACACTTTGCATGGTAGCGGCCAGGATATTTACAGCATGATGATATAAGCCAGGGTTTTGTTTTCAGCAGTTCACTGTATTTAAAATACAAATAGAGAAATAGCTTACGTTATGAGAATAAAGAGAAGGCCAACAGCAGTTACACTGCAGCTGACTATTGCAAGATTTGGTCATAGAATTGGGGCAAAGTTTGCAGATGAGACTAAGATTATATTAATACTACGGAAATGGTTTGTGGAAGACAGTCGTGTGAAACTGTTTCTGAAATTGTAGAACATGGTACAAAATAAAGGAAGGAGTGAAAAATAAGAGGGGGAAGAGAAGAGAATTTTGAACAAAACTGCTGAATAGTTTGTTAGAATGGTTAGAACAATAGTTCTATTGTTTTATTAAAACAAGAGCCTGTTCCATGGCTACAGATTACAGAGTTTGCATCAGTTGTGTTTGCTTGTTTAAACAACACAGTTGCCATATTTCATTCTGTCACCATAGGGTCAAGGTTGGTGTCTGTGCTGAATTTAATATTAAATTAGACTTGGCTTTTGGAGCCTAGAAATCACAGCAGTTCTAGTTCTATTTGGTTGCACTATAAGCAGCACTTCAAGACACTTATACCAGCCAAGTTTAAAAAAGAAACATATTTAGAGCATCAAATAAAGGATCCCAAAAATGCATTAAACAGTACAATGAAGCTGTGCTATTACTATGTTTCCAGTCAAAATGGACCGAAAACAGAACAACACACCGGCTTTGTTTGATCTTGTGCTGGCCATTTCAGGAGTAAAACAAATCAAGGTTTGGTTTAATTCAAAGTCAATATGGTTCCAATAGCATAACATTCTTAGGGTACAATTGTGATTACTCCACTTTAGAATTCAAGTGCCCTGTAAGCATCTCGTCAATGCTATTGTCACTTCTTATAGGAGCTTTTCCACTGGTTCTTTGAGTATGTTCAGAACACCATGTTCACACAAATTACTTCTCAAAGCCTTGTCTTCTTTGTTGAGAGAAACTTTACAACTGGAATTAACAATTTTGTGATTCTTTTCGACCGGGCCTTTGGTCACCTTCCTCCCCCTCTCCTTGGCTCGGCGCCGCGATCCGTTACTGTAAAGCGCTCGGAGACGCTGTCCGGTGTGGAGGGTGCTATATAAATCCAAGTTGTTGTTGAATCATAACACCCCTCACCACCCCCAACAATACCTTATCTATAATTGTCAAATATTAACCTTTCGACAAAAATACATTATGTACACCTAAAGAACTTGTAAATAATAGATTTGTTTAACGAATGGGCAATTACCCTTATACCTATACTGTAACTATTTTGTCTCCATAATTATTCCTATACAGTGTTACTTTTTTAAAAAAAAGAAATTCTATCCTTAAAGTATTCTGGTATCATGTCCCACACGCCAGTCAAAAACAATGCTCAGGCAGGACTCCCAAACACCATTTAGTAGAAAAGGCGATTGCCTGTACTTCCAGGAATATTGTTTAGATTCCTGTTAGAGACAAACTGTCTCCAAAGGCACTTCTAAATAAGCATCAAAATCTTCACCAATATCACTCGTTTACTTTTTTTACATTCCCATCAAAACAAGGGCAGCCATTGACGGAAAACATTCAAGCACTATTTTTATTCCCTTCAACAATTTGCTTCCATTAAAGTGCCTCAGTTCCTTTTTCTTTCATGCTTGAAGTAGGCTCCAAGGCTGCCCTTCAATACCTTACTCTAGTGCTCATTATCAGGACCAATAGAAAATTGCAGAAATATTTACCAAAAATTGCAGGGCATTTGGCAAATTTTGCAGAAAATTGTGGGGGGGTTGATTGGTGCTATTGAGATACATTTTACAGCCAACTACATTTCCCGCTTGCGCTGCACCACCACTAGTCCGGCCCCGCCCACAGTTGCGTTGGATAAAGAGCACGAGAGGTCCAGGGCCAGAAATTTTGTTTTTAGTGGGTTTGTAGCAGATAATAATCCTTGCAATTGATATAGGCCTTATCACATCTTCGAGACGTCTCAAAGCTCTTGACAGAATATACTGTAAAGTGAATTGACTGAATATTTTGTGGGTGAAAGGCAGCAGCCAATTGCACACAGCAGTGTCCCACAAACAGTCGTGGATTGAAGTGATCAATTCATAATTGTTATTCTTTTTGAAGGAATTATTACCCCCGGAAAAGTGATTTACCAATCAACTAGTAACTGGGTTCCTACTTACTGCTAGGTAAACAGATTTGTGTGGAGCAAGGAATCTTGCCCAACATTTCACCCTGCAGGGAATCGAACCAAGGTCTCTCACTTGTGAGGCGAGCGCTCTAACCACTGAGCCACAGGACTCCACTTATAGCGGGTTCCGCTGAAAAATTGTGGCCACTTTTCTTTTGGCCCAGGTGATTATTCAGAGCTTTGATAGTGAGTTTGTCTGCTGATTATGTACCCATTTGCTGATCCTGTCCTATGCAACATCTACACCCACACACTTTACAGCTCTGAATAGTGTTCAAGAATGGGGGATGCTGGGCTGATTTTGTCACTTACCTGGTAATCAAAAACAAAGTTTCTGGCCCTGGACCTCTCACGCTCCTTACCCAACGCAACTGTGGGTGGGGGTGGCTCCGTACTAGAATGGTGGTGCAACGCAAGCCGAAAAATTGTTAGTTCCTGCTAAACCACCAATTGGAAGACTAAGTCAACTATAGAGTCCCCACAGTTACCCATTAATATGCTAACTCAGTATATAGGAAAGGAAGAAAATCGAATCTCATATTTTCCCAGTCCGTATGGTTCAGCTACACATTGAACAAATTCACTAGTCATGAGTCAAACTCAAACGATTTGTAATTTATTTTAAAATCCTCAATCTTACTTCATTCCAATAATATTACAAATTATAAAATGCTCTACAGTTCTCAACATGTATTTTACTTTTAATTTAGAGCATTAATCTTAAGTATATAAATGATTAAAATTGGTAGTCTTTCAATTGGTGGTCTAGCAGGAACTAATTCTCTGTAGAATCCAGAACTCTTAGAAGGTAATTTAAATATCAAAGCAATATCAAATGTTATCGTAAAGCAACCATTTTATGTCAATCTATTAATGATTATAGCATAGGTTCTGTTGGATAGAAGACAGAGCTTCACCACATGCTTAAATCAGTGCTGCCCCTCACCAACCATAAACCCACATGTTTTTACATACAAGATAATGAATACACTGGAGTGAATACACAGAGAATAATGGACACCCAAGAGTGTTTATAAGGCAGTAATCTCAAGCAATTCAAATAACATTAACCGTTAAACAAAGTTCAAGTTAATAGTCAAGTTAACTACAAAATGAACTACAAAATGAAATTACAGCCAAGATGGATGGGCAACACCTTATGGACTGATAGGATTTTGGACCGATGGGCAATACATCATTGTTTTTACTTAATTTTTGTCTCTAGTACTTCAGCATACTACACAGGAAGACAAATGATCATAGGAATGCCTTCACTATTAATCACTGGAACTGTATTTAGTGATATTCCATACTGCTGGAATAATACATATAATTTATAAAATAATCTAATTCAGTTGCTTAAAGAATATCTTAATGCACAAGTATGTTCAAAACATAATCTAGAAAGGTTTTGAATATTTGCTCTGTTCCCACAATTCTTGCTCAAAAGCAGCCCTTGATGGATGGAAAGATCTTGTGAAATCAAGAACAATTTGCATACAGCTGAAATACCACAGTGCCAATTAATCTGGTTATTAAAGAAAAGGTACCAAGATGTATCCTCAAGATCCAGACATTGGTTCCATCTTAGCTTTTAATTACCTACTAAGATGAAAGCCAACATTTTGACTCGCACAAGAAGTTTGACTACTTTAGGTGGAAGTACCAGAAAACTTATAGGACTATAAGCAAAGAGATAAAAGAGATGCACTACAAGGCAAGAACTGATCAGAGGGTTCGTGATCTACAAATAGCATAAGTTCCACATTCAACTCATCAACAAATTGTGATGACTTATGATCCAATTACAACTCTCAAAATGCCCACTCCTTCCAAATAGCTCATGAAACAAGCAGGTGTTACCTCTTACAGTTAAGTTCTGAGTTTACCTTCTCTGTCTCATTCAACAATTTGTATACCTTGGGTGTTTTGTTGTTTCAGCCTGGCTCATGTGTTGCAAGGTTGTGGGTTCAAGCCCCATGTTGGGACTTTGAGTTCTGTACTAGAGGTTCGCTGTGCAATCACAGGTGCCAATCTTTGAATGAAAAGGTCAACCGTTTTGTCTCCCTATTCAGGTGGACAACAAAAGATCCCTTGACACAACTCGAAAATAGAAATGAATTTCTTCCAGTGTCCTAGCTAACAGTCTCCCAAATAAATTGGTGTAATTCATTTCATTGCTATTTTGTGCATAAATTGGTTATCGTGTTAACCAACAAATAAAGAGGAAACAAGACAGAGAGTTCCAGAAGTTAGGGGTGTAGTGATTGAAGGTTTGGCTATCGATGGCAGCGTGGGAGAAGTTGGGCGAACTTGCTGTAGGCCTGTGTTAGCTTAGCATCAGGGCAGGCAGACAAGTAGAATATGAGCAGATCAGAAAGGTAGGGATATGCTATGGCATGAAGCGATTTGAATTGAGGGTGAGGATCCTGAACTTGGTCTGTTAGAATAAAAAGGATCTGTTTCAGATATGTTTAAACATATGTTTCCCCTACAAAGCCCTCCATGGCCTTGCCCCACCCTACCTCTGCGACCTCCTAACCCCCTACCAACCCGCCCGCTCCCTCTGCTCAGCTGGCTCTGACCTGCTTCATGTCCCCCGACCCACCCGCCCCATCAATTGGCGGGAGAGCCTTCAGCCACTCTGCCCCCAACCTCTGGAATTCCATTCCCCAATCACTCCGCCTCACTCCCTCCTTAGCCTCCTTCAAGTCCACCTTAAGACCCTCCTCTACGACCCTGTCATTGGCCACCCACCTTCCCCTCCCCTCCCTTCCCCCCCCCCACCCCCCGACCCCAGCTCGGGTATGAAATGCTGTACACTGTCCAGCGCCTTGGGTCATTGTTGTTGTTAAACGTTTTAACGTAAAACTGTGAGGTGACACGGTTCAAGGTATGCTCTTAAATCCATGGCTGAAGCCCCATGACCCCATGCCCCAAATTAGATCATTACTTTTAGATGAGAAAGGAAGAAATTGAGACCTGCCATCTTGGAGCAGGAGATAAAATTCAAAAGGAAATGTGTCTTAATGAGAAAGTATGAAGATGTCTGATTACAGTTGTACTACAATTATTACTTTTGCTGTGAGACTAACTCCTTGAGGTGATTTCCTTTAGAAACTATTCAAAATGCTTTCACATATCTACTGTTTCAGAAAAATTGTGACAGGAAACCATTCTCAAAAGCAATACACGTTTGCTAGAGCTTTCAGTATGAATTCACTAAATATAATATGTATGGCACTTGGAAAAGATAAATTCACTCAATTCACATATCAACACAATCCTTCCTCATTTTGGCTTCAGTTTATAGCACATTTATGCTGCTGGTTTGCCAGCAACACCAACTTTAAGTCAGGACAAAACCAGCAATGTAAGCGAGGTGCCACTTGTGCCTTGCTGTTGGAGGCAGAGGCTGCCATGAGTTTGTAGCTATCGGCAAGGTGAATAGCTGAACCATTCACGCTTGTCCATACTGGGCAGCAAAGTGATTTGCCAGCACTGACTTGAACAGAGCCTCCCCAGCCATTAAGGAAGATAACAGCCCTGGGAAACAGTTAATGTTTAGGGTATTCAAATTGCATACGTGCAGTTGTTTTGAAGTGGATCTGGTTGTCGCAGACACAGATTCAATATAAACAGAGCCATTTCTACAGCAAATGGTGCAGTGACTGCTCCTGCAACCAAATGCAACATCAGTTTGGCAAAGAAGTTGCTACACATTTCTGCTGTGTAAAGTTCCCAGCAGCCTGCCAAAGCAAACAAGGTGCCGTACCTGCTGTCAGAGGTCTTTAGCACGGTGCTCTGTGGAGGAATCAAAATTTGACTCTGGCAGCAGCACCTATGCTTGCCTCCTCCTTTCTCTCGGCCAATAGTCACGATGTATGAAATTATGTGTGATGATGATGTAACTTAACATATTACTTTGTTAAGTAATATGTACAGAGTCAAAAAAACACTGATTGTCCAGCACCTTGGGATATCCTCCCGATGTGAAAGGCACTATACAAATGTAATTTTGTTGTTGTTGTCAACATTTTCGAGCACGTGCAGGATCCACCCAAAAGCAATCCTGTGCTGAACTTGCCACGGCTAAAACCTAAAAGGAGCAGGCAGCGAGGAGAATGGTGTCCAATTGACACCTTCACTTTTGTGCCATTATCCAAGAACCCGAGGCAAATTAGAAACATCCCATGTTTTTCATTTTGAAAGCTCAAGCATTCTTCAAAACCTTTAAAACCACTTTACAATTCAGTTAACCTAATTAAGTCTAGCCTCTATTAGTTTGTCACAAACATTAAATAATGGATGCAATGAACCCCACCTGTTGCCTCCTCCTACTTTTCACACTGGTTACTGAAAAGAGATCTGAGAGGCAGTGACAATGCAGGTATGGCAAATGGAGCATCTGGCTCGAGGCAGCTCTCGGTAAACAGTGACAGGGAGGAGTAAATGGCATTCCAGTGAGTTTCACAAACGCATGAAGCATCACTAGCTGCTTGCTTTCACAACACTGTGTTAAAGTAAACAAAAACAATGTGCCTGCAGTGCTCCGTTTACACCAGTCGTCTGGCTCCGTCGATCACCTCAGCATCTCTCCTCACTCCAAGAAAATCTCAACGGCAGTGTGAAAAGGTGAAAAATATCTGATTTCAAATAGTTTCATTTTTAATACTTCTCCAATGTCAAAGTATGGTAGCGTAATGGGACTTTTGTAATTGTACTGATTTTGCAAGGTTAGTTTCTGGGCAGGGCCTCACCTGGTCTCTTCATCATTCCAGGCTATTCTCATGCCTTTCCCACCACCACCTGCTGAGGCCTTGATCATGACGGGGTAGCCTAGCAGCAGGGGACAATTAGACAGAAGTTCTGACTTTGATCATTTGGTCATGTGAACACGACAGCTGACCATATGTCCAATAACACTGTAGACAACAACTGGCATACTGAAATCCACTTTAAAGTTAAATTTGAATTGGTATTCTTTGTATCAGATATACCATGAGTGCGTTTATCTAATATATCCTGTTAGTTTCCATGAGGACCTTCTGAATTTTATTGCAGACTGGGGACCATGAATATGTTCCAAAATTTGATTCCCACTTTTAAAAGTAGATCTCTTCACACTTAAGGCATATACAAATACATTCAGTCTACTGTAGTCCTGTTTGCAGATCACTTACTTCCCCCTCAACCCAGCTTCTTAAACATAGCTTTCATTTAAAATTACACATATCATTTAGTTTATTTTTTAAACTGCTATGACATTTTCTGTCCAAAATAATTACCCATAAAAAGGATACATAGCCAAGTCTCCAGACAGAAAAGTTCAAATATTAGATTCTTTTTTATGGGTTTATAATCAATTTTTAAAATTCCCTGTGCATTGTAATGAACTTCAGATCCAATTTCTAATACTTATGTTATTAGGCCTATCCCAGCTGAGAACATTCAATTTGGCATGAACTTGAATTAGCAAGCAAAACTTAAGAAGCAAAACTACATATTACTCAGTGCATGCATGTACTAAAACACTGAACTAGAGACTGCTCAATTTTTTCCACATGGCATCCTAAGGATTATCTAGGCAGGCAACAAGCAGCGGCTGGACAATTTCACTGGCCAGCTCTTGCACATTTTTTTTGATGTGTCAGACACCAGGATGACCCCCAAAAAATATTTACAAAATAGTATTGAATTATTTCTCCCAATGAACTACTGGGTAAAGCAAGCCACAGGAAGTCCGTTTCAATTCCTGGTCTGTGTTGAGTTAGCTCAGCTTAGTTGGGCAGCAGTTGGGGTGCTACAATTGGTGCCCTTGGGCGTGGAAGGAGGGAGTAAAAAAGGGAAAATCAGCCCAGCTTCCCGCTCCTGACTGTTATCCAGTTACTCCCTGCTGGAAAATGGATGCATGGACATTGAGTGAAAACAGGATCAGACTAAGTTGGGATAATACCTCAATGGTCTAATAGCCTGCCTCACTCTTGAGGCTCACACATAAAGAACAGCTATTTGGGTAGAATACTGGAGGGGAGCCAGCATCCAAAGAACCATGCCGGTACGAATCAGAATCTTTAGGGGGAGGTCGGGAGGGGAAAGAAAAGTAGGCAGATAAAAGCAGAACTAGTGGAACTACCAGGAAGCAGTCTGCCCTCCCTGTCAGCACAGGAAATTATGTATAATGGGGAACTGGAGAAGAGCAGGAACATAAGAGGAAAAATAAAAATGTGCAGGGAACATAAAATAATGCAATTAAATAATATCTTTATATGAAGCAATTACGGAACTTATGTTGCAAATAATGTATCTCTTAAATGAACAAAGATTTTACAAAACAAAATTTACATTTTATATTACTCCTCATTATCCATGACTAAAAAATGTAGATTGTAGACAGCAACACAATTTTACACATTTACATAAAGATACAGCAACACAATAGCTTAATTAAAGCCTTACCAATTTCCCTGGCAATTCTGACAGCTTCATGTGCATCCTGTAAAGACAGGAAATGAGACCAAACATTAATCCCATCAGCCACTGTTCTTGCTCCTCAGGGCAGCTGTATATTGCAATGCTGTCTCCTTGGATAGACCTTATGTTGAGTTTACAACCCACCTACTCCTTCTTATTCAGATTAACACAAAATTAATACCATAAGTGGACGAGTAAAAGTTTCCTGCAGGTCTGCCAAGTCTCAATCTTTTGGAGGGAACCTACTATTTTCATTGAAAGCATTTAACCTTGACTGTCCCCATTTTGATAGCACACTATTCCCATACATTTTAAAATTTCAATAGATTTTCTCCCATAAAATCTCTCCTGATAGTTTTCATGTTATTACTATTCCATACCCTTCAATGTTAGAAAGCATACAGGGGGAAGTAATCACTTGACAGAAACCTTTAGGAATGTTATCAAACACCTTCTGCAGCTGGAATAAAAAGACAAGTTTTAATGGTGTTCAGTCAGTTGTGAATTGTAAATCCGCCTTTGCAAAATTTCTGCCACCAGAATGTGTTTTTGCCATCTTCAACCATTCCATGTTATGTGCTGTTCCAATAATTGACAGTAGGGGGAGTGGACTGTCTACAGTTATAATTGCTTTGCATGTTTCCAGGGTTCCCAAGATCTCCATTGGTAGGACTAACAAATGCGAGAAAAGTTCTTTCGGAGTCGATAACAGTCAGCCTTCCAGCAAACATATTCAGCTTTCTGTCCTGTACAAAACCATTATTTCCACTACAATTAAATAAAACTAAAGTTTTGCAAGGGCTATATAAATATCACTAAATAAATATTTTAAAGGTTTGTGGAAGCGCTAAACTTGATTTTTTTTCTCTGCTTTTTAATCTCGATAATCAGAGAAAACAGCCAAGAAAGAGGCACAGGTCCAGTTTCATATGCTCGAGCGTTTTATATATATATATATATATATATATAAAAAGGAAATTCTAGCAATGGTTTGCTTTTGTTTTAATTAGCTTGGTTTCATATAAACCAAGAGGAAATCATATTTTCTGGGATTTGTTTTCATTAGGGAAAAAAAAGCACTTGAGTCGCAAAAAGTTGGAAAGGATTATGGAAAGGAGTAATGTCTGGAAACCACCGACTGCTAGATGTGGCTAAAACTACAGGGGCTGACTTATGAACATTAAAATGAAACCCGATCATTTTTAAAGCTTCAAGCACAATACTTTTTGAAAAATAGACAATAAAGGGCAGTTTTGTCACTGGTCAATATCTACCATCCAGTTAGAAAGAGAATATTGCTCACTTAATTGAGAACAGCAACAGAAGTTTTTTTTAAAAAAACATTTTTTTCACCAAAGCACATTAATATGAACAGCAAACAAGCTGGGTGGGGGTAGGGAAGTTGGCAGAAAATTTAATTTCCTTTCATTAGCTTGTCTGCTCCACAAATCAGTGCTTGTTAAGTTCAAAGCAAACCTGAAAGCAGTATCTGTTTTAAGTCTCTCTCCCTTTCTTTTTTTGTAATAGGCTTGACTGTTAATGGTATTTTTCCAAAGAACAATCATTTTTGTGTAAAACACAAAAACAAAAAAAACCTTATAGTTTAACTACCAAGCTACAGCTTTCTTGGGTGTACAGAGGGAAATACCTTCCATAATTTTAGTAGAAGGAATCCAAAGGAATAAAAAGAGTAATCTAGGTATGTCAATATCTTCCACACATTGAGTTTCAAGTGTCTTTGTTCCACTCGCTGACAGTTATGCGAGAATAGTTCCCCTTAATAGCCACTCTGTCAGGAAGTGTTAAACCAGTCAAACGCAGACAATTAGAGCCTCTTGAACTCAATGCATGAAGAGTAAGGGCTGATGGTGCTCCACCATTTATAGTTAAGTGGAAACACTTTGAATTGTCTTTGCCGCTGTAAATTGTACCTTTCATTTACATTCTGCTAAACATGTTGTTACTTATTCAGCTGCAGAATCTTAAATCCTGAATGCCAGGAACTTGTTGATGTGCAGCTCCAGTTTAAGATAATGTTCAGACGAGATTACATTTTACAATCAAAAAAATATTGAACAAAAATAAATCCTTTTGTACCAGACTTAGCATTTTGCATAACACAATGTAGTTGAAAATTTGCTGCATTTACACTAATTTATACCAAATACATGGTTGAACTTCAGAAACAAATTCATTCTTCACAATTATATTTTATTACACAGGTTGTGTGATACATTATTTTTCAGAAATATAAAATACACCATTTTCTGTATGTTTCCCAGACAACATGTTTTATGAATGCCTTAAAAAGTACACTTTACATTAACAATTAAGTGGCATGGATCTATATCAATTCCAAACCAATCCAACAAACTCCAGTTTTCTCACCTTGACCATTCCATCAAAGCCAGGGATAATGTTAACCTTAGCATTCTTGGCTATTAATTTGCTTTCAATCTTGTCTCCCATGGTCTGAAGAGCATGTGTGTCAGGTCCAATGAAGGTGACACCTTCAGCAGCCTGTGGAGATAATTAAGCCTTTACATTTACAATGGAATCAGATTTGGCAAAAACTGTGCTTCACAACATTTTTTTACAAAACTTCATTCAATGGAAACAAAATCCTTAAAGGATAGGAATTTTCTTTTAAAAAAGACATACCACTTTTTNCTCCCCTCTCCTCGTTAATAATACTTGCATTTCATAAGTGCCTTATCATGTTGTTGAGATATCTCATAGCACTTCACAGAATATATTGTAAAGTGGATTGACCGTGTATTATGTGGGCGAAATAATTGTTGCTGGGGTATAGTTGCACTTGCAAACGTGTAAAGAAATCATTACGTCACTGCAATGCCACCATGTTTTATACACATCCCAGTGTGAGAACTTTGGGATTCTCAAGCAGTTAATCCCACTACAGAACCTTGGCGTCTTGTTTGACCCTCAGCTGTCTTTAATACTCCACATCCATGCCATGACCAGTTCTGCCTTCCCCCACCTCCATAACATCGCCCGGCTCCACCACTGCCTCTTCACTCAGGCTGCCAAGACCCTCATTCACACATTCATTACATCCAGGCTCGATTATGCTAACTCTCTGGTTGTTGGTCTTCCAAACTCTTCCCTCCACAAGATGCATATTAGCCTCTGCAGGTTGTGTCCTCTCCCTCACCAGGCTCCATGACCCCATCATACTCACCCTCGCCCAACTCCACTGACTCCCCATCTCTCAGAGGATACAGTTCAAAATCCTTATCCTTGCTTTCAAAGCCCTCCACGATGACTATCCTCCTGATGTGAAAAGTGCTACACAAATGTAATTTGTTGCTGTGAAAGGACTACAGAAATGGGAAACAGACTGTGGCTGATCTGGGCCACTTCAAGAATTATCCATAATCTCTGTCTCAAAGATAAGACGGGGCACAGTAGTATACCTACTGGGAAATTGTTAACTCAGATTCTTATTTTAGAAAATAATCTGACAGCACCATTTTCTTAACATACTTATCCAGTTACTTAATCAGCTTGAACTTGCATTTCAACTGTTAACAGGAAGGATTGTTTTGGCCAGCCAGGTATCTGACAAATGCATAAACCCATCACCATCCTCAAAAATATCCAAACCAGACAGAGTTATATGCCACTGGTCATGGCATGGATGTGGGGTATTAAAGACAACTGAGGGTCAAACAAGACGCCAAGGCTCTGTACTTGGATTAACTGCTTGAGAATCCCAAAGTTCTCATACTGGGATGGCATACTGTGTCTGGAAATGGAATGTGCACTCTCCCCCTGGAGGACTGCACCCTGCTTGTCTAAATCCAGAGAGTGTTAAGCACAGGTAGACAAAAATCCATAATGACTGTATACAGTATAAAAGACTGTTCCCATTTCATGGAATAACAGCACATCAATGTCACAGAACTGAATTACAGAGTCATATAAATAGGTGGAGCAGGTGGAGATTGTATGCTCAATTTATTTAGTATTTGGATGAATTGAATAGAATTCAGATTTGAATCCAGTGCCCAAACTCCTATTGATTCAAAAAATTACCCATTTAAATAACTCAGAATCAAGCGAACACTCTGTCGGGGTTTCATTCAGTTTCTGAGCCAAGCAGGTTCATAGTACTCCATGACATTGCTGATGACAAACTCGCCAGTGAGGCAGAGATTCTTCCTATTCACCTCCCGTTAAAGCCCTAACTGGTAGAGTGGGCCTAGACAAGCAACAGAAAGCTTGCCAGACAGTGCTCTCACTGGCAAGCTTTGCAGATTTAGCCAGTTAAGTTCCAGC
Organism: Callorhinchus milii; assembly: GCF_018977255.1. Taxonomy (NCBI): domain Eukaryota; kingdom Metazoa; phylum Chordata; class Chondrichthyes; order Chimaeriformes; family Callorhinchidae; genus Callorhinchus; species Callorhinchus milii. The sequence continues at coordinate 47,616,118 of NW_024704745.1, forward strand.
AGTACCCCAAGCCACATTCTGTGGTACCTAAGGCTTGGCTCTCGCTATTCTGCCTCTAATACTCTGCAGAATTATTTAAGCAGATGTACTCCTCCAAGGAGAGCCTGTGCATTTCGTTCCAGATACACAAGCATTTCCATGTGTAGATGGCATACATAGTTGTATCTCTGTCTGATTTGGATACTCTTGAACATGGTGATGGGTTTCCATGTGTCAGACACTTGGCTGACAAAAAACAAAATAGTAATGGTTGGGATCCAAACTACCACGTTATAACAAGGCTCTACTGAATTGGATACAAATCATAAAACATATATGAATTGTGGAGTGCAATAATTGCAATGTTTACTTATAAGATACTTTAAGCTTTTCACCTTTGTATTTTATATTTGTGGAGGAAAGTCTAATGGCCCATTTGATAAAATCACTGTCTGGAGTGAAACTAAACCAGAATGACCCAGATTGTTCCAGGCTCATTCTCCAGTCTGTCATGATTTATAACACTCTTATGTTACAAGTATGGGTACCACTGCAAAGTTACCTCTGCTGGCAGCCCATAATGTATTATTAATTGGAATCGTATTATCTCATACCTTTTTTAGGGGAGGTTGAATCTTCTACTGCAACTATGGTCAAACTGGGTTGTCTCTATAGGAAGGGTCCACAAATAATAATGACAACAACAATAGCAATACTTGCATTTGATGTGTCTGGAGTCTACATCACTTGAGACAATCATTATGAAATTCTGCATTCCGGCAAGTTGCTGAGCAAAAGGGCAGTGAGGTCTTAGAAGGAAGGAGCAGTAGGGTTTTGTGAACACCAATGCTGCATTAGCATGGTATGAAGACAAAGAAGGTGGAAGTGAGTTCTCGCCTATTTATATACTTCACTATGGTAGCACAGTTGTCAAAACTCTCACTTATCTGTTACATGATTGGACTTTGAAAAACAACATAAGATCATCAGATCAAATGGACCTCAAATACATTTGGGTGAAATGACACAAGTAGCCAAATCCATAAATCTTGGAATCAAATTTTCTGAACATGGGAAAAGAGAAGAGCAGCTCACTCAGCTGGCTACACTGATATAAGTAACCGGATCCAGATTTCCCGGATATAAACAGAGAGTAGAGCAATTCAGCAACAGTCTGTCAAGAACATTACAAAAATAAGCAAGCTTTAGTTCATCTTCACCTCCTGGAACTGTTTTCCAAGAGCTATCTTAGTGACCACTGTGCAAGAAAGTTTAGTTGTGAACAAACAAGTATTTGATGCCCCAAATATAGATGCTACCATCAAGCCCAGTGATGACTTAGCTTGGGATGTCCTCTCGATGTGAAATGTGCTATACAAATGTAGTTTTGTTGTTAGCTAACCTCAGCAGATTAGTGATGGTTAACTCTAATTATCTTCAGAGCCTCTGGGAGAGGGAGGATTAATTTCTGAGCCTCTTTTCTATTCAATGCTTCGAAATAGAAGTTAGAACCTTGAAGAAAGGGATAAAAAAATTTGAGGAAAATAAAATATGGTGGATCATCCATGTATGGTCGATCCTACATAGTGAGTCTTACAAGGCAGTCAAACATGGGACTTATCACAGCTAGATCAGTGGTTGAGGTACTTCAATTGGCCTCAGCATTGCCAAAGAGGAATAAGGAGGAATGAGGGTAGCCAGAAAGAATTCCTAACTCCTGATTGCTATCTAGTGACCCTCATTGGTGACTCGCTTGAGTCTGGATATCAGGTAAAGAAAGGAGAAAAGACAACTATGGTTCCCTCTGTGGTTGAAAAAGGTGCCATGCTCATTGTCCATGTGAGAAAGCAGCCACTTGTAAGGCATTAGTATCAGTGGAACCCCACCTCTGCAAGAGCCGTGCCTTCGGGACAGCCTTCATGGAAGAAAATCAAATGAGAATTTTTTGTATATTAACCAGGTCTTACGTTTGAAGTCATAGAAGTCAGAATTTGTTCTCTGAATGATTCCTTGGGAGTGGAGCAACTGATTAAAAAACACTGATCAGTTTGTTTTTTTGTCATTCAAAACAGCACCACTTTCGGAAGTTGCCATCCATTGGATGTTATCACAGTGGAAACGGGACATTGAGCTCATCATGTTTGCTGGTATATTTATCCACACGAGTCACCCACTCGAATGCCATACCCTTTAATAGTCCTCTTTTTCACACATCTAACTCTATTTGGAAAGAATTGATGGGCTTTGCCTCAACAACAGTCTTTGCACAGAATTTACAAATTCCAACCATCCAATAATCAACCCTTTAATTCCTTTTAATATTATCTTAAAATTGTGCCTTCTCATTACTGACTTACCGATCAGTGAATATAATCTATTACAATTTATTATTACAATTTACTCTTCTTATCATGCAAGAAGAATTGAAACTGTCATTGGTTTTATTGTAGTCAATCTATACACTCTGAATTTGTGGAACAACATGACATGATTGCAATTTCAATTCCCTGGTACCATAACTCAACCTACACTGATAGGGGTGACGGGGGAGGGGAAAGAGGAAAGGAAAGGGTACTTATGTGGAGGCAACTATCCAACTTCAGTGGAAAGAGAAGAAAAATATAGGGACCCACATTCTCATGCATCTATTCGGCAACTCAAAAGAGCATTTTCTTCTCCACTTGTGTGGTTTTGTTTCCATTTGCTACATGAACAATCTTCACAATTGCAATTTGTCCAATTCTCAGGTAGTATTGTGCTGGTTGCGGCTGATTAAACTTATTGCACTTTTCAGCCATCAAAGACAGCTTTGACCTCACTAGTTTGGATTGCTTTCAATTCCAGGATAAATGCTCTAAGGAGCAGTGCTTACTGACTCATTTACCTCCATTCCCCCATTCCATAGATAATAAGGATGCAAAACAAATGCAAATGCAATTGTGTTTCCTTTGGCTTGAAGTGCACTTGCTGTAGGCAGTTTTGACTTCAGCAGCACTGTTACCTCCACAGGCAATCCTATCTTTGGAGGCAACAGCATCTTGCACAGTAAGGTTAAAATCTTTTATCGAATGCTCTGGTCACCAGGTTTTATGAGTGAAAAAGATAAGCTACGAGTCCTCCCCAATAGGCCAGTAGTATAGCATTAGTACTGCTGACATGTTGAAACATTCTTTGTACAACCTCAGTTTTTCTTGTTCGAACCCTGAACAAAAACAGTAATGTCAAGGTATTAGACGTGCAATAGTACATAGATTGGCACATAGATTTAGTTTCTTGTCTATTCCTCCTAATTCCACCACTTGTGGGCCACTTGCTTCCAAAGTACAATCGCTATCCTGTAAAACACTTTGAGACATCCTCCCGATGTGAACGACATTATGTCAAATGCAAAAAGTATTTACTTATTATTATTATTTTTCAGAGTTGGCCGGTCAGAATAGCCAACTTTCAGCACAATCGATACACAATACACATGTGATGTCACATCCATATGACATAATTGCAATGCAGGACAATGATGTGACTGTTTTCTAACGGGGGGTGGAGCCACAGTCGCTGGCCGTTCATCCACTGAAAGCAGTGGCTGACAATGACAAAAGAGTCCAGCAACAGAACGGTTTCAGCCGTCGGTGCCTCAAAGTAGACTGTCTCTATTTTATTTCAGTCAGCCGCGTGTAAGCCCAGTATAAGCTAACTGCAGCATGAGAAGTTGAGCAGTCAAAACCTAATTAGACTGGTCTTTGCATATGATTTACAAGACTGAAAATGGCCTCAGTGTGTTTCAAGACTGCAACAACAGAGAGCATCACAGACAGCAGACTCCAAATAATTAATCAAGCTTTTAACACCTTGCCATATGCCTAGTTGTGCTGGACAACAGTTACTGTCACTTCATCAATGGTCTCTGTTTAGCTTATTTGTCTTAATACCCTCAGCCTTGTTGAAATTCAACTCATTTAGAATAGATATAAACTGCTAATTAAAAGCAGATGTCATTTATTACCCAACACAGACATGCTGGAACTCTGACTCAATCCAAAAGTTTTTGCCAACTTTAAGTCTCAATTAGAAGAATAATCTGCAGCATAGTAGTCGAAGGCAAGATTTGCAAATGCTAAAAAAAAAAATCTGCTTGCAAAACAAATTTTAAATATACCAAACCAAGTTGGTCTAAAAAGTGAGTATAACTTTCTGTAAGCTGGATTCGTGGAAGCAGAAAGAGCACAGAAGCTCAATGCTGTGTTACAGTGGCACAGTGCTGTCTCTCCTTGTAATATTAATAATAATCCTTCCATTTGATATTGTGCCTTATCACATCTTCGAGACGTCTCAAAGCGTTTCACAGAATATACCTTAAAGTGAATTGACTATATTTTGTGGGCGAAACATGGCAGCAAATTGCGCACAACAGTATCCCACAAACAGTCTTGGATTGAGTGACCAATTTATTATTATTATTTTTTTAAGGAATTATTACCCCTGGAAAATTGATCTGCCAATCGACTAACAACCGGGTTCCTACTTACTACCAGGTAAACAGAGGCATGTGGTGCAAGGAAACTTTTTTCGCCCTGCCAGGAATCGAAAAATGCCTGCAAGTCTCTCACTTGCAAGTCGAGTGCTCTAATAGGACTCCATATTTTGAATTACCTATCCATACAGAAATCAAAATCAAATGCATTCAAGGTACTTTGCAACCCTTCTCAAAATTTATCATATTGTTTTATCTGATCTCATTAAAAAAAAGTTTGAACAAACAATGCAGGGTTTTCTTAACTCCAAAGTCACCCGATTTCTTTATGAATATTTACAATATTCTTTACAATACAATATTTCTCTTTCAAATAATCTGCATTTAAAGACTGAAAGAACAAGACTAATTGTGGTAACAAATGGCACAGGAGGAACTGAAATTCAAAACAAAAGTTCTAAGTGACTGCACCAAGACTAGACCTGTGTTCAAGTTCTACTCAGTTTTATATTCACTGTTTGCATGGCACCGATTGCTTCTCCATCCGCATTCCTGCCAAAATATTACCCTGCTACTTGTGAAATAGTTTTACAACTTACTAGCCCAGACAGCAGCTTTTACTGTTTAAATTTGTATGCTTGTGAACATGTGTATAATGTATGTGTGTGTGTATCTGTGGAAAAAGAATGTTAAAATGCTGACCATGACATAAATTATGCCATCTATGATTTATATCTCACCTTGTTCCCAATTGTACCACCAATTGAGCACTACCTCAACACATCATCAGACATTACCTTTGCAGTAAAGTCAAAGTCTCAATAAAATACAGTAAACTCTTTATAACACAACCTTGTCTTAACTTGTCACTACCACTTAAGTCGTGCTATCAATATCACGATTGCATTTATTCATGTATTTATACATATGCCAAACTCGTCAGCGAGCCCTTTTCCTTTGCTGTGACAAGTTATCAGGACTTTACTGTTCTGACATGATTATGTGTCTTGTTAGAAGGTCCAACAGAATGTTGGCACTAGGGTTGGCACTAGGGTTGGCACGAGGGTTGGCACGAGGGTTGGCACGAGGGTTGGCACGAGGGTTGGCACGAGGGTTGGCACGAGGGTTGGCACGAGGGTTGGCACGAGAAGCTGGATTCTAAATTATTTGCCATCAACAATGACGTTTTGAGAGTCCACTGCACAGACAAATGAATGAGTGATGCCAAGATAGTGGACAATGGTCTCTTCTGCCTTGATATGCGGATCTATCTCAATCATATTAGTCTACCTATGGAAGTGCATTTTGGTCCATCAAAAGTCACTGTACAACAATCAGAAAATGGAAAGTGTTCTTCTTTCTGGTGTATGGGACCTGAGGCCTATTGTAGCACCCAGGCTAAAATCAGCTAACTCACAACAGACTGGAACTTTTGGTTTAAGGCAGTGTCTTACTGACTAAGCTAGTAGGGAGTTTTTTTAAAAAAATAGCATTTTTTAAAAAAATTATTTTGTTATCAGGTTTCTTGTTGTTGTTAGGTTTATCATGAAGATTTGTGATGTCAATACTTTGAATGGAACAATAATTTCATTATCAAGAAAAACACCAAAGAAATGCTTCCTGTTTGTTCAGTGTTTAACACAGAGTCAAGCTCTGCTATTGCAAACAATCAAGGTAAAGTTGCTAACAATAATGTCCACAGTTGTCTCTAGTGATAGTGCCATCTCAGAAGGTACAAAAATTTAACCTTCCTCACACACAGGTATTTTTTAAGTCTCAGGCCACTGAAACTCTTGTTCATGCCTTCATAACATCCAGGCTAGACTATGCAAATGCCCTGCTTGTCGGCCTTCCCAACTCCTCCCTCCACAGGCTGCAGATAATCCAGAACTCTGCAGCCCGTGTCCTCTCCCGCACCAAACTCCGTGACCCCATCTCCCCCGTCTCCATTGGCTCCCTATCCTTCAGAGGATCCAGTTCAAGATCCTGATCCTTACCTACAAAGCCCTCCACAGCCTCAGCCCACCCTACCTCTGCGACCTCCTAACCCCCTATCAACCCGCCCGATCCCCCCGCTCAGCCGGATCCCTGCTTCACGTCCCCCGACCCACCCGCCCTACCAGTGACTCTGCCCCCAACCTCAAGAATTCCATCCCCCAATCAGTCTGCCTCGCCCTCTCCTTAGTTAGCCTCCTTCAAATCCCCTTCTCAAGACCCTCCTCTTCGACCATGCTATCGGCCACCCCCCTTCCCCTCCCCTCCCTTCTCCCCACCCTGACCCCAGCTCGGGTCTGAAATGCTGTAAACTGTCCAGTGCCTTGGGATGTCCTCCCGACGTGAAAGACGCTATACAAATGTAATCTTGCTGTTATTGTTGTTGTTAAAGTGTGACTGGATGCTGTAGAAACAGTCCTGAAATCTACAAATAAGCAGCTTCTACAGCACCCAAGACCCACAGTCAAACAAGCAGAACAACATCCTAAAGCAGCTTAGCTCCTGATACTTAACTGTAAATATGCATCTTAATAATAATCCATGTATTCACATTTGATACAGCACCAATAGCATCAAACATATCAAGCACTGGCAAAGATTTGTATGGTGTAGTGACTGTGCATCTGTAGGCACATCCAACAGCCAATTTGTGCACAGCATTGTCCCACAACAGCAATTAAATAAATGACCAATTTTATCTGGAGGATTGCTGGCCAGGACACCAGAAGAAACTCCCTTGTCTTTTTCAACAGTGCCAGGGTATCTTCACTATCTTTCTGAAAAGGCAAATGGTCCTCAGTTTAACTGGTCATCCAAAGGAAGGCATCACCCCAAAGCAGTAAAGTATCAGCCTCGACAATGTGCTCAGAGTCCAAACATGGTACTGAACCGACACCCTTTGACCCAGAGCCAGAGTGCTAATGCCAATTGAGTCATGATTGACACCTATATATTGAGGCAATTACAGGTGCCCTAAACTCTGGTAAGTCAGATTCTATGGAAAAATATCTTAAATATGTAACAATTTCCCTTCATTCGTTAATTAGATAATCGAAAGCACCTGCAACTTTGTCTATACAATATACATAATATTGATAATCCTTGCATTTGATATAGCACCTTGCACATTGGGAGCAAGTCTCACGCTTCACAGGATTTACTGTAAAGTGTAGCGACTCAGTAGTGGGTAGGGGAACTTAGTAGTATAATTACCTTGTGAGATGATCACGGGCAGCTAGCTTATTAATGGTTTTATATTTAAAAAATCCATTCTTGTGAAATTGCAACAGAACTTCCTTGTCACTTATTGAGATGATCTTTCAACCAACTCTACAGAATTTGAATCAATGTGACTGGTGCCCAAGGACCTCAACAGTCGGTTATGTAATTGAAAACACCATTTAGGAAATACAGTAACAAACTTTCTCAAAATAAAATCAGAGATCCCTTAAAAGTACTACGTTTTCATTTAGCCACTTTATGGCTTCTAGACTTTAACTGTTAAGTTAGGCCTTTCTTCTTCTGGTTTTTCCAATAGTTTTAGATTTTTTCAAACTGAATACATTATTTTTTCTACGAAAGAGCACCATTGTAAACACCTTGCTGTAATTATAGACTTCATGTATTTAATTTTGCTTTGAAAACATTGATTTAAATCTTTTACAAAATGCACCAAAAAAATTATCTTCCAAAAATGATTTTGAACCTAAGTGTCTGTTTCAGATCAATAAGAGGGAAAACTACTAAAACGTAAGGTCTTCAGAACATTATCCTATTGTTAGCTTCAAATAGTTATAGAATATGGGTTTGTGTCTGCAATTATAATAATAATCCTTGAATTTAATAGCGCCTTATCACGTCTTTGAGAGCGCTTTACAGAATATACTGTAGTGAATTGACTGTATATTTTGTGGGCGAAACATAGCAGCCAATTGCGCACAGCAGTCCCACAAACAATTGTGGATTGAGTGACCAAATTATTTTTTAAATTTATTTTGAAAGAACGATCTGCTAATCGACCAACAACCAGGTTCCCATTTACTGCTAGGTAAACAAATACGTATGGAGTAACAAAACTTGCCCAGTGTTTTTACTCTGCCGGGAATCGAACCCAGGTCTTCTCGCTTGCGAGGCGTGTGCTCTAACCTCTGAGCTACAGGACTTCTCTTCGGTCACTTTCCTCCACAACTCCACAATTCTGCACATTCTGAGATCCAAATGTGCCACCAGGAGTTAGTGTCAAGTAGAGGCCATGTGCTTCCCCAAAAAGAGAAAATAAAAATTGGAAGAGTCCCTGCTCCTGCTTCCCTTCAAGCAGCTGATTTCAAAGCAGCACTTGTGGAAGATTGATATCAGTTTACTTGCCTAACTTCATGACCTAGGTATTTTCTGCAATACCTGGGAAAGTGATAGAGAAGAAAAGGCTGGACTGACCAGACGAGGGGGTGGGAGAAATCGCACATTTATAAAAAGTCCTTTCTGAAGCTGCAGCAGTCTTATTTCTAACTGTAAAATCTTCAGCAGTCAAGCATGTTTTTAAATTTCCACATTATCTGGAATGATGTTTCCTAACAAAATATGTTTGGGATTTCCTTGTTTCGTTTTGAGTTTATATAAACACTAGTTTGTGCTAGTTATCACAAACAAAATACACTTGGAACATAAAAGGTTCGAAGTGTATTTCAAAAAGGTAGCAAAAAATGTACACAAAAAAAATAACGAGAAAAAGATTCACTACAATTTTTCTAAGCAGCGTGTCAGCAGCTGATCCAGCAGTTGACAAATAATGCAGTATCCTATTGCTCAGCTGCCAAACACTCAGACCATGTTTTCCTCTCACCAGTGTCTATGTTAGCCTTCTATTAAACCCTGAACAAGCTGGTATCAATCAAGAAAAGGGGGGAAGAAATGAGTCGCAGAGCAAATATTCACAGGGATCCCAATAACAATAATCTGATCCTGTGGAGCTGTAAAACCCATCAAGTCTTTTGTTTCTTCTAGGACTCATTGCATAACAATTCAACTTTGCTTAACAGTTGGAGAGGGCTAAGGGACCCGGAGGATCTGTATTGTCCATCCCCCTGTGTCTAATTCACAGTATTTTCACATTAACAGGAAACCAGCCGAGCTACAGGAATTTGAGCAGGATGGATTTTAAAAAGGTAGCAACAATAAGGGGGGATTTAATAGGATAGCCTACCTGTGGCAACTTTTGTGTTTCTTAGCTTTGCATTTTCAAACTGCTGCATGCATTGCTAATCAATGATCAACTGGAAACTTCAGATCCTTCTCAAAAGCCTGGCAGGGTATTTGGCTTTCAATTCTTCCCAGTCTGTTTATTCCCAATACAAGTATATTCATCAAGCTTAGAAACAACTCTTGAACAAGGGCAGCCTTTTAGCAATGAAATGTAAATTACAGACTTGTGTTTAAAACCTAGACTGCCACTGCTAATGAGTAAATGTTCACTGGATAATTTAAATGTTTCCATTTAGACCAACACATTCTAATGCTACAGCTCTGCACCATTGCAATAACTACAAAAAGGACTGATGAAAATAGTTCACTGACAAGTTCTGAGTCATAATTTACACAAACCTTTTCATTTCTAACATTGAGTACTGAATTTGAAAACTTTGCTAAATCTCAACTTCTGCCCAGTTTACAATGGGGTTTGCCAGGGAAATTGTTGCATACTGCAGCAAACAAATGTATACATCAAGTTTGAGACATACAATGGAATCATAAAGTAATTTGCACTGAAGCTCTCGGGTACCGATTCACACCACAGTGTTTAGTGATATAAATGCATAAATTCAATACATGTATGAATAAACAGAAATCCAGCTTCATACTCTGAATCACTCCATTCCAGTTTAATAAATACAAATGAACTCACTTTATAATAAATTCTGCAAAGTGCTTTGATATGTCCTCCTGACGCAAAAGACACTCCACGAAATGCAAGAATTATTAATTGAGACATTTTTTTAAAATAATTATTTCTATTTTTATTTTCTTCCCATTGGCTTAAGCCTCTATACCATTGACCATGTAGTTTTAATAACCCAGATGTTGGTCATTTTAGCTTGAGCACTGGCTGCACACGGGATGTGAGTGGGCTGGCTGTGTGCATGTGCATGAATGGGGTCCATATTGCAACCAGTTTATAACCGAATAAGAATCAAAATGAAGTTAGTTGTCCTGGGGCTGCAGAGTATGTGGGCAGAAATGGAGGACCGCTTTATGGTGGAATCTTAGCTCACTAGATTTCTGAAAGGTAGATACTGAAATTTCAACATAGTGCTGTAAGTATTCAAAATATTTTAAGATATAGAGAAAACAAAATAAAATCCAGCATTTCTAAACTGTATCACTGGTAACACTAATGCCTGTTTATATAATATGTCTGTCACCAATTGCAATTCATCATGCACAAATTAAAATCCAGGAAAACACTGGGGTTGTAATGATGGGTGACGCCCAAATCAGTGCCTTCAGGACAAGACATGAGAGGAAAATATTTGAGGGATGGGTGGAAAAATAAGAATCAGACCAAATTTCAAAAAACATATGGTCTATCAAAATTAAACATGCTCAAGTTTTCAAAAGGTTTTAAACCCAAAGAAAAGAGCAAAAAACACATGAATGTTAAGACAGTTCTGCCAACAAGGGCGCAATGTAAACACACCCACCTATTTGGACTTGGACTTGTAACAGCCTGTAAGTAGTTGTCCAACAAAATCTGGTGCAAGAACTATGAAGGCTTATAATTTAGAGCAGATTTCATAGCACAGAGAAGGAAAACAACTGGACATGCAACTTTGCTGCTAGCTGCCACAACCATCTCCACAGCTGGAGAAAGAGAAGCTACGTGCAGGATAAAAGCCAAAAGGCAGACCTTGGGACGTCCTCCCGACGTGAAAGGTGCTATACAAATGTAATCTTGCCTCTGTAAATGAGTCTCCAATGGCTTCTCCTCCTGTCCCCCATAGTCACATGCAGCATTCCACAGGGTTCCCTTGCCTCCTTAACCTAGGTCCATCTCAAGACCTTCCTCTTTGACCATGCCTTCGGTCATCCTCCCATCCCCCTTCCCGCCTGCCCCTCTTGAATCTAACCACCAGATCGGGTGCAAATTCTCGACTGTCCAGCAAAATGTTGTTGTTGTAGCAGTCACAGTGTTAACTTGATAAATTTATCATCCTGCTGAAGGCATGGGTATCATAGATATAATGCTTTTGGATTTACCCTTTGAATAATGACTGAGGCTGACTTGAAATAAAATGGAATAGATGCAATCTATTTCCATGTGCCTGTGATTGAACTAGTAGTCACCAAAAACCTTTTCACTGCTGCCATTGGTCCTGATGCCAGTGGCCTGCAGCTGTTCCACAAAAACTTACATTTATTTTGTCAACCAGCCATTAAGTAAACAGTGGAAGTGGTTGGGACCAACACAGCCCGATATTCAGGAGACCCTCCCAAGCTCCACTAATATTCATTCGGTGGGGAGCATTCAAGAAAAAAAGGGATAAAAGTTTCTGCACATGTCCACAACTACTCTTGTGAGCAATCCCAGGATCAGAAATGCTCTTTCCATCCTTTGGATGAGATGTTAAACTGAAGGTTCATCTGTTCTGGTGGACATTAAAGATTCCTCGGCACTTTTCGAAAAGAGAAGATAGTTTGTCTCAATGTCCTAGCCAATAACCCCCTATATAAAATGCCATTCACTTTATGGCTGTTTGTGGGACATTGCTGTGCACAAATTGGCTGCCACATTCATCCACAAAAAACAGTCACTGGATTTTACAGAATATAATGTGAAGCATTTTCAGATTCCTCCTGACGTGAAAGGAGCTATACCAGATGTAAAGATTATTATGATGAGATTGGTCACAGCTGAATGGACGGCTTTCTGAGCAGACGTATTTTTGAATATAAAAATGTCCGGTGTTTGAAAAGGCAGAATTGACACTACATTTCAGGACTCTGCATCCGGAGAGGTATATAAAATATCAAAGCAGTATAAATCTCTGTTTGGTGTTCATCACTAGATTCGTGAAGTGCTCTGAGTTTTTTTCATGAAATGCTAAGTAAATGCAAGTTGTTAATTATTTTTAGAAATGACAAGGGATCATTGACTTGAAATTATCCCATTATCAAATCTCTTTTATCTCTCACATTTTTAGACATATAGACAATGCCATGCTATTTCCTTCCAATTAAATACAATGCAATTGTAATGCAAACAGCCATTAATAATGGGTGATAGATTTTCACACTTTCCAAATGTGGCCATTGTTTGGGACATATCCTCCTTTTACATAATGATTGGTTTACATTGTGCAGCCTCAGCCTTTTCTTTTAAAAATCTCAGCATCTCCAGATTTTGTTTCTGCACATGCTTAGGAAGTTTATCATTCATTTTACCTATCAACCAACATCAAAATATAAGCAATTTTGCACTGTGTCTTTCATTTTCTAGTTTCCATTAACAAGTTATCACTGAATGAGAAAAAGAATATACAGCATGTTTCAGAAACTGCTTCAGCCATTGTCACTTTAACCTCACTGCACACATTGACAAAGTGTACAACAATTAGTAGAGAAAATTCAGATTACTAAAGCTTGCTTGGTTTACTTTTGCTCCTGCAGTTAACAATATCATCTGAACTTGTTAATCGTGTTACAGGTTAGAAACCTGTACAAAGGCAGTCACTATTCTGCTTCGAAAACACCCTGCTGTGTCAAAGTAACACAACTGCTCTGAGCATAGCTTTTGGAAAGTGGCCTGTCAGTATAGTTAAGCATTTTAATGTACATGTGTCCTGGTGCTCATCTTATCGCACCAAGACATAGAATTTAGGAACGTAATTATACTGTCAATGCAAAACTCTTGCAATACACACTGTAGAAAGTGAGAGTGTTTAAGCTATTTCCCTAAGGGACTCATAATCATGGGAGGATTAGTACCCATATTAGAGTGAAGCCCAGTTATCGTCACTTCCTGCTTATTGTTGGTTGTGTGCTTGCAAATTAAAGGTCACAATAACAAGGCTCCACTGTATTAATTAGTGACTGAGTGAGTACCTCTGCTTGATTATCAGTGAAGTGCTGCAATGGCGCCTCCTGACCTAAAGGGTCACTCTCTGCCAGTGGAGCGTGTCTGTATTACAATAGAGGAACAGCTGCGCTCTTTTGTTTTGTGTGTATGTGTGTATAAAAGTAAAAAAGACATACAGAATAAATTTCTCTTCTATTCTGAAGAAAAAAAACTGAACAAAATGCTGCAATACTGTCATCAAACAAAAAAAAGAAAAATACTAGTTTTGAAAAGTCACCAGCTGCAGTTCTCCTATTGTTTTATTTTAAACACTTATTTTTTTTTAAAAACTTCTACTCAAGCTACTGAAAAGCCAACTCTGTTTTGTTTATATTGAGCTAAACCCAGCATTTTAAATTAAAACTATAACCATATTGTGAGATTATCCTGGTTCAAAAGGCTTTTTAGCTTCATCTAAGTAAATAATCCCAGTGATGTAAACACATCAGTTACTTAGCAGGGGCCATAAACAAAATGCTTCCTGTAATACATACAGGCTTCAAACAACGTTACACCATCACTGCCAACAAAGTATTTACAGGCCTCCATAGAGAACACCTAAGAAATTCGACAATATGAAAGGCCACTTTTGAATTAAGTATTTATTCCTAATATAGAACAAACCATCTAGTTTTTGTTTGAGCTGCCTGGAAGTGCCAGAGATAAATGTGATGATGCACCAACTTTTTACAGGGCTAAAGGGCTCCTTTTGTGGCGCACGATTCCAGCAAAATTTCAGAAAGAGCATCACAGCATAATTTTGGAAATAGCCACAATTCTGTGAAATAACAGATTTTCCTGGAATCATTATGTCCCTCAAAGATGTTTTAAGGCATTTTTAAGCTTACCCATGCCAGTGAGGTTCATACAATTCGGTTGCTCTGCTTTCAGCTAAATTTGCTCAAGCCAAGACTCTGGCGTTATCATAATACACACTGATGAGGCCAGCTGAGTCATCAAGAGTGCCACTGGGAAGGTTTCAGTCTTGCTTTAAATCAGGCCCCTCTCTCAACTCATATGTTCGTTACTCAAAGACGAACTGCCATGTCTGTCCTTTCCGCAAGATTAATCAACAGCAAGGGGGAATCAACAACAAAACTTACCAGGCGTCTGGCAAATTCTTTGTTTTCTGAAAGAAACCCATATCCTGGGTGGACCTAAGACAAAAAGCAGAAGGCATATAATATAATCTCTTAAACTCCTAATTAATCTTAAGACTATCACCATTTATCTTATTCAATGCTTGAAGCAAGGAAAGAAATGTTCTATTGCATTGTTTGCCTGACCGTGTGTATTGCCAGTGTTAATGTTCACTGCTTTTCTGCATAATAAGTGTACGCTTACAGCTTCTGGAGCAACTACCATAAAGAAATATTAAAGGAAATGCTAATTTAATGCTCAAGATTAATTGGATTTTTTTTAAATAAAAGTAAATTATGAAATGAACTCAAGCTACTCCCTGGTGTGAAAGCTGAATCCTGCAGCCACCTGCAGGATCACCAACCAGCACTGCCAGATGCTACAAAGCCTTTGATTTCCAGTAGTGATCGAGCTTCCATTTAACTCATGTCACATGAACTAAGCTAGAAGAGAATATTCTTTTACAAGTTCCGGCTTTTCTAAGGAATATATAAGCTATGGCAATTGATTTTAAGCACATTCAGACTCACAGCTTGGGCACCGGTTTTCCTAATGGCCTCCATGATGGCATCCATGTTGAGGTAGCTTTTGTTGGAGGGAGCTGGTCCTACGCAGGCAGCTTCATCTGCCATTTTCACATGAACCTAGAGAGACAAGCATGAAACTCTGCTTTAAAAGATATGCTCAAGTAAAAAAATAACATCCTGCTTGATATTCAGGCTAAAGGACAACATTTGCAAGATTTAAAGCTTTTTCTTTCTTATCCAGAGAGCCCTCCAATTTGGTGAACATCAGCAAGAGACTTTTAAAGTATTTTATATTGAAAAAATGATTGTGTGCAATCTCTGTGAATTGTGAAAAATTAATTGCTGTTTAAGAAATCGCTGTAGCTATTTAACGAGTTTCTGACAATGAATATTTCTGAAACTCAAAGAGTACAACTGATTTTATTTCAAGTAACCTAGGAAGTTAATAAGATTATAACGAATAACAAACATTCATGATCACTTCTAAGCAGGCTCCCCAGGAAGTTGGGGATAATTTGAGTGGACTGAATGAAAGGATGCACCGAATGTCCCTGCACAGCATCAGGTCAGCAGCATGCACAAATTAAGGCCAACGTCTAAAGAGTTCAATATCGTTTCACGTGAATCAGAAAATCCATAAAATTATTTATCCAAGCAAACACTGACTCCAAAGTTTAAACTACACCCATATTAACCACAGTTTATCATTAGTTTGAAGTGCAGAATGTTATTGAATTTAATGTAGTTTGTTGCATTTTGTCACTTTACTTGCTGGAACTACTGATACTTGCATAATATCACTTAAAAAAAAATTTTTCTAAAAGAGGAACTCCTAAAATTCTTCTTCCAAATAACATTCCCAGAGCCTCAAACTCTTCTTAATAGCCAATTTGTAATATTACAAGAACTTATGGTTAAGCAACCAGCTCTTTAATAGTAAGTCTGTTAAAAATTGTAGAGTGAAACCCACATTGATTTACTTTACTCATACTGCAGTGCTGAAAATAGATGTACTGCTACTACCTTCGCAAAGTGGTTTGATCAGCCAAGCTTCAGCATCATTTGCATCATTTGCATCATTCAGGTTACTCCAGTATAATTTTAGTGTGCTTTTAAGAACATATGAGAATAGGGAGCAATATGTAATCATTTTTTCGACAAAAATACTCTCTCCACAGTCTACACAAATCCTACGATAAGGGGATGCAAAGTTGTATGAAGATACTCCCTTAACTCCAGACAATTTAAGAGAATACCATTATATTACTTCATCCCTACATCTCCACTGTTGAGATCTGGCCACCTCCCCTATTTCCCCCTCCTCCAATGGAGTATTTATTCCTTTTAGAGTGTATCTGCCCTTATATCCTCCAAAATCATTAACCATTTTTTGTACATAATTGACACCACACAATCTGCTTTTGTTGAAAATCTATTCCATATATCTACTACTCCGCGGTAGGTCTTCAAATTTCTAACCACAATTTTTTTAAAAAATTAATCCTATCACCAAAGCTCTGCATTAATGATACAAGTCAAATACAGTTACTTGCTTACATCTATATTATTTGTGTCTCAGCAGTTTGAAAAAATGAATGAAGTAACCACCCCTCTAATAGGAATCTACCAGCTTGTATCTTAGAGTTCCACGTCCTGGAATCATCGTTATTGCTCCAATATTAACCTCTATAACACTTCTATGTTCTTTTGAATACAGAGTACAAAACTGTAGCAATATTCCAAACATGAGCTCACAGTGATCTATGCAAGGTTGGAAATACTTCTTTCCACTTATTGTCAAACGACTATTATTATATGTCAAATGCCCTCAAGGTCCCAAATAGTATATAAATATGATACCTTACATTAGAACTTCAATTATTTTCTCTTCAAGGATCCTATAATGTATCCTGTCTAACTCATTTCATAACAATTATGCATGAAGGAAAGGAATTTGATGCACTTTCAACACCCCTTTTGGTACAGTGAAAGTACAATTCAGCGTTCAAACTACTGTGGGCACAAACTCAAGTCTTATCACTCCAGTGCACACTGCATTGACGAATTAACAAACTATTTTACTCTGCTCACCTTACGGAGCTTTATTTTCCCATGTAGGTTGAGAAAAACAATTTATGGTTTTGTGCACTTTATAGCATTGTCTCTCTCTCTCCTGACTTGTGCTTCTACCAATCAGAAGTGAGGTAAACAGCAATCGTCGACAACGTGCACATAAAACACACATTAGTGAAGATAATAAAAATCTAAAGGAATTGGTAAAATGTAGAAAACTGAAAAATGGAAATAGAATTCTTTCCATCCCTCATCGAAAGGCAATGTTCATGTCTTACCAATACAACAGAAAAAATAATTGCTATGGGATATTGCAATTTTAAAGAACAATTAGGTGTAAGCTGGAGGCCAAACAACTTGCACCTGTATAGAAGAGCCTTTTGCATCAAATGCTTTGAAATACCTCAAACTCAAACAGATCAGTGTATCCCAAATAAAAAGATGTGGATGAGTCTTAGCAATGACTTTCGTTCTATTGTCAATAATTTTCAACCCCACTACAATGTAAAATTAGTAACAGGTTATCATTAAAATTATAGGTTCACATGCTGGTCAATCACAATGCCCTGGATTGCTGTGGATCTTCCTGGCTTGGCCATCATAGCTAGCCCCAGGAAAACGTCTGCTTCCCTCCCCTCCAGGATATTTTAGGCAGTTTATTGGCCTCCAAAGGGTGAAAGGCTGAGTGGAATCACCATGAATCAAGCCCGCCTACAGTGCTCAACTAACTAAGCTTCTCAGCGATATCTTCCATGGTTGAGTAATCGGCCAACATTCACAGTGCAGGCTGACAGAGATTTAGAATAACCATTTGGGTGAGGTGCCATCGACCCACACTCAAATGGTTGTTCTAAGAGTTGCCACCATGAGGGGAGAAGGTTAGAAAGCTAACAATGCTGGATTTCAACTTAAAAACTCTCCAAACATTTTAAATTCTTACAATTAGCAGTTCAGCACAACAGAGTGTGTTTGCACGCAGTGTGATGAAACAGCAGGTTGACAGCACCAATGGAAAAACAACAGTGGGGCAGAGTTCAGATTGCACCCACCCATGTAGGCCACCGATTTCCCCATATCATCTATATTGACTTGGAAAAGCACCAAGCAGACATCAGTTCAAAACTTGTTCATGTACATTTAGTAGTCAGTTAACACTGGTATGTAGGTGAAGATCTCGAAGTCTTTAGGGCACATGTTGTACAGTTCTTGCCCTGGGACAATAATTCACTTCATAATTGACAAATTCTTTTGAACACAAGTAAACAAGGCCTTACATGCATATTGTCATATGCAATGCCATTTATGTAAAAAATCAATCTGAACATATGTACAAAAATGTGTAGATGTCATTTTGGCTTCATCATGCTGTTTGTGTTATCATACATTAAATTAGTACAAAGCATTTATCATGAAACAGCTGTGTAGTTAGTGTGATAAATCTGTTTCCTGGTACAGCTACCTAATCTCGCAAACATCCTTACTTTCACATCACCCTAGGAAAACCACAAACAAATGTCCATCAACAAGTTACAGGCTAAATTTTCTGTATAATGCAGCCTTCTCTGGCAGTGATTGATGATCTAATAACAGGCAGCAGTGGGTTACAATTGACCTTCGTAAAGTATTTTCTCATTAAAGTGACATGAACATGGGGAGACGAGCCCTGCTGGATGTACAAGGAATGTAAACCCACTCTGTCTTGACTGAGTAGCTTGCAAATTGAAACTACTTTGTTGTTTTCTACATACGTGTTAGAAAGACTAATGAGTAAAGACAGAAATCAATAATGTGTGAAGGTATACAAATAATACAAGAAATTGTTTTAAACATCTGATTATTTTCATACAGCACATTTTGTGTTTTTCAAAAAAATACTGTTCTTCAATGGAATAGTTTACTGAATTCAAAATAATAATCGAGCTGCTTTATATGATTCACCCTGGAGCAAGGAATGTGGTGCCAAAGTTAATAGTTCAATACCAAATTTCAAGTGTTTACTGCTCCATTTGCCTCAATACTTCTGAAGGGAGGACCATCATGGAGACAACAAAGGAAATAATGGTATAGGAGCCCAGTTTCTGCACACCTGAACAATCATGCAAGATTGCTCTTGTTACTTTAGTAGCAGTGATCTGAAATGCTATACTCTGTCCAGCGCCTTGGAACCTCATCCCGACGTGAAAGGCGCTACACAAATGTGTTGTTGTTGTTGATCACAAAAATAAACTTCTTAATGCTTTTGATACACGTGACAAATCTGACACCATTGCAACACAGAGATCTCACAACGATATCGCCATATCCCATTATTTCAGAATCCCCAAATTTTTATTCTGGAGACTGGGGCAGCAGTTGATCCAATTTTGAGCAGGGTCAAATAAGTCCAGTGCTGGGAAATCCGGTCACTTTTAGCTTTCTTCTACAGGCACATATGTAATGTAATTTTACTTTGTGTTGCAATGACTAGAATATTTTATTGTGTATGTAACTGAAAAAGAAGAATGCATTTGGAAAGCTGCAAGAAAATTTTGCAAGGAAACATGAAGATTAAAAAATGTGAACTGATCACAAATGCAGCAACCCCCCATTCTGGAATGAAACAAACAGTATAATCCCCCTCCTCCCAAAATAGACTCTCCTATTTTCTTGATGTCCCCATATCAATGGAAAAATGGTTCCACTGGCAGCAAGAACCCTTCAGTACTTTGGCCAAGAAGCAATTTTTCATGAGTTTACCCCGACTGTAAGTGCCAGCAGGTCACTCAAGCATGGAAACATCACAGACAAGCTCAATCCTGTCCTCATCCAACATTTACACTTTCCAGCAGAGGACAGTGATCAAGAATATTAACTCAAGCTCATTTTCCCTTCCTAGCCTAGGAGTATTAACAAAGAAACTTGTAGCATCCCTATAGCCATTCAACTAAGTTCAAAAGAACTTGCTTGATTTGTAGTGCACAGAGGCTAATCCCAGCATCCTAATGCTGCCCTGCTGAGATCATCTAAATCAGCATAGTCCTGTCATCTTGTTTGATGGACATCAAGGCCTGGATGAGCGCAAATTTCCACTAACTGAATGTCGGCAAGACGGAAGCCATACTCTTTGTCTCCCATCAATGTCTTCTCTCCTGTGAGTCTGAACTCCTCAACCTCCCTGGGCTCTCCCTCAGACTCACCAAACCTGTGCGCAACATAGGCATCAGGTTCGATCCCCAGCTTTCCTTTCTATCCCGCAACCGTTCCTTGACCATTCTTTCCACCTCAGTCACATTGCCCTCTTCCGTCCGTATCTCACACCCAACGCAGTTGAAACCCTTGTCCACACCTTGTCACTTCCCGGCTGGCCTATTCCAATGCCCTCCTCGCTGGTTTCCTCAGCTCCACTATACACAAAATTCAATGAATCCAAAACTCCACCGCCTGGATACTCACCCGCACAAAACTCCATACCCCCGTCACACCAATCTTTGCCAGGCCCCACTGGCTCCCAATTACCAAACGGATCGATTTCAATGCATTTGTTAACGGATCGTTTTCAAATCCCTTCATGTCCTTGCACCTCCCTACCTATTCGATCTGATTAGCTCCCACTCTTTGTATCTCGTCCCCTCCACTTCACCATCGGTGGTCGTGCCTTCAACCACTATGCCCCGAAATTCTGGAACTCTCTCCCTCCAACTGACCCCACTGTCCCCACCTTCAAATCCCATCTAAAGATGTTCCTTTTTGATCGTGCTTACGGTCACCTCCTCTCCCCCTGCTCGGCGTCAGACTCCATCACTGTCAAGCGCTCCGGGAAGCTACCCAGCATGAAGGGCGCTATATAAATTCAAGCTGTGGTTGACCAGGAATTAAATGAAAATGCTTCTCAACCACTTTTAAATGTTTTCAACTTTACAAAAAAAAAACTGACAGTAGAATATATTACTACCTTTCGATACAGTTTTGCATGGTCATCAATCTATTTCATCTTCTATACTTTTCAATAATATCAAATTGTATTCAAGACATTGTATTGTGTCACACTCAAGGTATAAATAACCAATCCAAATTCAGTATAGCATACATTTACCATTTTAAAGGATGACTACTGATATTAAATAATTACTGCATTTATAAATTGAGGTTAAGTATATAAGAAAAGGTATAATGCTG
Organism: Callorhinchus milii; assembly: GCF_018977255.1. NCBI lineage: Eukaryota > Metazoa > Chordata > Chondrichthyes > Chimaeriformes > Callorhinchidae > Callorhinchus > Callorhinchus milii. The sequence continues at coordinate 47,637,566 of NW_024704745.1, forward strand.
AAGACTTCCACTGCTATTTTCTTAACATGAACCACAAGAATTTCCATTGATGGAAAACATCTCAACCAAATATCTTTCAGGAGACTTTGAAAAGGGGGCATTTTGGCACTGAACTCAGTATCATTATTGAGGGGAGAAGGAATTTATAAAGCTTATTTAAAAATTCTGTAAAACAGCAATTGAAATTAATCATCCATAATAATCTGCAGTGCAACCATAACTGGGAGTCTGACCATTTCCCAACCAGACACTCTAATGGCTGAGATTAGCTAACTCAACACAGACCGAAGAACAAACATGGGAACATTTATAATAATAAATAATAATATTTGCATTTGGAATGGTATCTTATTATATCATTGAATCATTTCAAAGCCCTTTACACAATTTACTGCAATGTGTTGCGACTTTGGAGTTATGCGACTAAATAGTGACTTGTTTGGACGGGGCACAGACCATTAGACCCGGCACAGACTATTTCCATGCTGTATCACTTATTGCAATTGTAGACAAATGCAAAAGTTTATTTGCACACAGCAATGTGGAGTCCTGTAGCTCAGTGGTTAGAGCACTCGCTTTGCAAGTGAGAGACCCGAGTTCAATTCCAGGCAGGGCGAAACCTTGGGCAAGTTTCCTTACTCCCCACGTCTAATAATAATCCCTCCAAAAACCAAAAACAATAATTAAATTGGTCATTTTCAATCTACGACTGTTTGTGGGACATTGCTGTGCGCAATTGGCTGCCACGTTCGCCCACAAATATACAGTCAATTCACTTTACAGTGTGTTCTGTGAAGCGCTTTGGGACGTCCTCCCGATGTGAAAAGCGCTATATCAAATGCAAGGATTATTATTATTATTATTATAATGTCCCACAAAGTGAATGACCAATCTGGAGGATAGTTGATCAGGGCACAGGAGAAACTCACTTCTCTTTTCAAACAGTGCCACGGGATCTTTCACATCCACCTGAACTGATAGACAAGGCCTTGATTTACCTTCTCACCCAAAGGGAAGGTGCTTCTGATAGACATTCGATCAGTATGATTTTGTATCAAACTAGTCTTTGCATTTAATCATGAAATCATTGGGAAAACGTTTTGCTTCCACTATAGATTTTTCTTCCTTTAAATTTGGCAGGTTACCCCTTCTTTCTGAAGCGAGTAACTCATGCTGATGTAGTTCCACTGATGCAATTGTTTTGTATTCACATGACTATTACGTATTATTATGTCTAACCATTGAGTCAGCTCAATTATAAACAGTATATGGGATCTGGAACAATTTCCATATGTGCACACTTTCACTACAACAGCCCTCCTGGTCATACTGCAGATAATCTTTGTTTAGGCTCCCATATGAAGAATGGAGAGAGCACTTGAATAGGGACCATCTATTCTAAGAGCTATCATCTCAGTCTGGGGTAGTTTCATGAAAGTCTTTAAGGGAGATTTGGATGAGAGGAAGAGGAGAGAAAAATGAATGACCAATCTAGAGGATAGTTATAATGACAACAACTTGCATAGAATAGGCACAGAAAATAAACATAATATTGTGTTTGTCCTAAATATGTCCTCACAATCCTGTGCCCTCTAAGCTTCCTGCGTGCACCTGGAAAATATTGTTCCAATTTTACTGTAGCTATTAAGCATCTTATATACCTCTTTAAAATCTCCTCTGAAACATCTCTTTTCAAGCCTGATGAGCCCTCGCGTATCTAGTTGCTTCTGATGAAACAATCTTTGATTAGGACTATAGCCATTTTATTTTTTTGTTGACAACCAATTATCTCCTTTATTATTATTTCCTGATCCCCAATGGAGCTGGTCCTAAATGGTCCGGATAATCGACTCTCTACTTCCTAAGTCTTGAATATCATTCACCACTTCAGTGTGTTATTAATCCATATACAAACGGCCAAATTTGATATCAAGTTAGTGTCTAGGATATTACAAGTGGCCTCAGCACTTCAGAACTGCAGGAGGAAATAAAACAGTCTCTGCGTACAATCGCTTTCCAATGACCAATGCTTCAAAATGCTGGTGCACAGAGGTCATATGACAACAGGATCAGGGTTGGTTGTAATGTCCTCCAGTCAAATAGCTTATCACACATTATGAAGAATAGTAACTTGGGTAAGTTATCAGATGATTACAGATACCAATGAAACCGTACCCCAAGTCTGAGAAACTAACTCCAGGTCTTCAGAAAAAAGATTTTTTTTCACTTTGTGAATCCTGGAACAAAGCTTACTTTATCTATAAATGGTCACTGGTTCTGACAGATTATAATCTACTGAAGAACATTTTTGGATGAACATATATTCAGTTTTAAATCAATGTTTTTTTTACAACCATCAATGTTTTCACAACCAAAAACAAACAAATAAACTGTAACCTTCCAAAATCAAATAAAATGAAAATCTTGCAGCCATTCTAAAGTATTTCTCTACAGTTATACTAAACCACAAAGTTATAGTCCTTAGTCTATTATCAAGAAGAAAACAATAACATCTTGGGATACTTTCCAGCTTAATAAAACATAGCTGATATCATCTGTACATGATGAACCCTCCAAAAACTATTACCACCCTGATATGTAGTGACCCGGGATCCACCACTTAGGTCAGGAAGCAGTGTTCCTGTGTGGTCCATATCTCAATGAATTCCCACACATTCTATAGTGCACTGGAGTCTCAGCTCTTGGAAATCAGTATCTAACTTAGAAAAGCCAAAATCTCAATATCCAGACAGTCTCCAGTGGTCACAGTCTCACCAAATCACCACTACTGACAGTTTAGTACACCACTTGGTGACCCTCAAATGAGTGGGGAAAACATGATGGGCTGCAAAGAGATATTAACCCATCTAAACAGAGACCAATGAGGTTACTTTTCCACTACAATACCAGGTTTGAAAGCTGTATAAAAATCTGTCACTCAAGTCAGTTAATGAGGCACCCAACACAGAGTGATAGATCATTGGCTTATATTCACAAATCTCCACTTGATGAGCTTCGTACCTCAGCCATGCCCAATTACAAGGTGCTGGCTTGCTCTGACATACTGCCTAGTTGTCAATCCGAGAACAGGTTTCCTTGCTTGCCTAGATGAATAAAGGCTTTTTTTTAAAGATTAAAACAAATTTTAATATATGCAAACGTGTGTCATACACGGGACTTTAAAATAACAAATGCACGTATTAAATGTGTTTGCCGATTAATACATTCGCTACATTTTACAGTAAAATCCTGTGAAGTATTTTGCGATATTGACGATAAGGCCCTATATTAAATGCAAGGCTTATTATTATGTAATTATGAATTGTAGATATCATTATCAAGAATATCTGGAAGAAATAGGATTTATCCTATTAAAAGGAGACCTTATTATAAGAAAACAATATTTGAAATCCCACTTTTAGAAAGGTTCTTATTACTGATAGAACAAAGTTAGAAATAATTATGTTCACCAAATTATGCAACCATAGATTAAAGTGCACCTTTGCTCAAGTTCAGCTGTACATGAGGTTGTTTAAGTAATACCTTGTACAATCCATTGTTTTTAGATTCTTATGTTTCAATAAATCCATATTAATAATAATACTTGCAATTGATATAGCTCCTTATCACATCTTCAAGACGTTTCAAAGTGCTTCACAGAATATACTGTAAAGTGAATTAACTGTATATTCTGTGGGCAAAATGTAGCACAGCAATGTCCCACAAACAGTCGTGGATTGAGTGACCAATTATTATTATTTTTTTGGAAGAAATTATTATCCCTAGAAAAGTGATCCACCAATCGACTAACAACTGGGTTCCTACTTACTGCTAGATAAACAGAGGCATGTGGAGTAAGGAAACTTGCCCAACATTTTGCGATACTGGGAATCGAACCCAGATCTCTCGCTTGCTAGGCTATTGCTCTAACCATTGAGCTACAGGACTCCATATTAACTTCACACAACAAACCAAAACAACAACAATTCACATTTATATAACACCCCTCATGCAGGATAGTGTCCCAGAGCACTTTACAGTGCCAGAGCATTTTAGTCATTTCATGCAGATACTTGATATGCCTCACAAGTGTCAATGAAAATTAATTACTGCTTGCAGTCTTAATGGACTTTTACTAATTTAAATAAAAATGTTTAAATAAAATTTATATTCCCCAAGGATAATGAAGTACCACTTTATCTAGAATTCGGGTTGAAATAAAGGGAGATTGACAGTTAAACTCATGAAATATTACACAATTCAAGATTTTCAATAAATGATATAACATACCCAGAACCAAATGCTGACTGGGTATAGGATTTTACACTAGATAAACTGTCTTCAGTGCTAGTAACCAAATTAATCAGTTCAAACCTTTGACAAAAGAAGTTCATGACATCCATACATTAACATTCTATAGATTCAATGGTGTGCTTTTCTCAGTCTCTTAAGAGGTAGTGAAGACTGTGAGGTTGCATAATCCAAAAAAACGTCCTCAGTATTTCTCACCCACTTCAACTCTGTGGGTTGCAAGGAAATCTCTTCTTTTCCAAACATATGACTCCTGAGTCTTCTTTTCCAAATATATGACTCCTGAGTTTGGTTACTAGATTTGATCTATAGTGAAGGCGGCTTTATAAGCTGGCAGAAATAAAATTTTCAATGCTCATCAAAGCCTACTCCCAAATGGAATACGGTATTCTTCATTCAGAGCAATGCACCCATCTCTTTTTCTTAGACTCAATGCAAAGACATTCAGAACAATGGGATTGATCAAGACAATCTCTTCAGAGCTACAATCTACCCTATACAATATCAAAGTGATGCGATTCGGCTAACAACCTTTTAAAGGTTTCTAACCACAGCAAAGCAAGTCTTTCTGCTATTTGGCATTTGGTTAATTTAGGCTAATATCACATTTGCTTTGCGGACTATTCTGTGAAACGCTTTGAGACGTCTAGAAGACATGAAAAGCGCTATATCAAATGCAAGGATTATTATTATTATTTATTATTTTCAGGTGCCAATCATCATGTCACATTTATATTCTATCTTACTGCAGTTTTGCAATACTCATAAGTCATACCTCAAATCCTACCTCTTCGAAAACTACCTCTCCCTCCCACTTACTTGACATACAATCACATCCCTTTAAAAGTACTCCCAAGATGTTGTTACCCTCTGTGAAGGTCACTATATAAGTGCAAGTTGTAGTGTGGAATCTGCCGTTCACACTATAGGCTGAATCTACAGCATCAATGGCAACACAGAAACCACATATGTGAATTCACATGAAACATTGTTTCCAAGTCTCAAATTGCAATTTAATTTCATGGTTACTCTGGTGTCTGGAGAAGGTACAAGCGAGTCTGCAATGCAATGCAAAACCTGATCACTGGCTTGTATAGGCAAAACTGATCCCTCAACCCACCAGTGAACAGTGAAACATGGCACCACAGGAGAAACAGTTTACCCTGCTGTCACTACTTCTGAAGACAAGATAAAGTAGTCATTGCTTTGGGATGCAGTTGCCACTGTTTCTGAGGCACTGTGCCAATGAAGACTAGGCTGTGATATAACTTGGCTAAATGTAATGCCCAAATTGCTGTCCCAATTGAGATCAGCTAATTCATAGAATTATTAGAATCTGCAGGACTGAAACAGACAATTTGGTCCAACAGGTCTCTGCTGGTGTTTATACACATGAGCCTCTGCCCATTCTAATACCCCCTCCGTAGCTTTCTCCAATACCTCTCCATCCCCTTCTCCCTCATCAGCCTTGAGTTGAACCTACAACCTTCTGCTTTGTACTGCCTAATACTGCACCAGTTAGTACCTTTACCTATTAGGCCATCAACAGAGATACTGTAGTCAATCCAGATTTTGAGAAAAAGGGGAAAATAGATGAAGCCTCATGGAGTTAGTACTGAGTGTTTTTTTCTATCATGGGTCGTAACAGGGAATTGTTCCATGACAAAGAGGATGAGAGAATCAACCCTGAAAATATGACCTATAGGAATGTAAAGATCTGTAACAAGGGCTCCACTCAGGCTGCTGGCACTTTAAGGCGTTGTGTTACTTTAATATTGAATAGGTCAATCAGTTTGACCCAGCACTGATGTTCTTGATCTTGAAGATCAGTAATAGTTTCAATGTCTTTTTATTCTAAGGGCTCATTATTTATCCAATGGGATAATACTGGGCTTGTCTCATCAGCATCCATCAAGGCAGGTCCAGGCCTGCAAAGCTTTTTCAATGCCATTTGTGCGAAATTCTTGCCTTTTTTGGATTTCACCAGTATTTTCTGTTTGCAAGCCTACCTGTTTTATTGAGTACAAAGAGAAAAAATGGACAAATCGAGCAATCCCTGCAATATGGTTTCAAACGATGAAGGCATCTATAGAAATGGTTGTGTTCATCAGTTGGCATGTAGAGTGGGCTACACTTAAAGCATTGTCTGAAGCCTGTTTTTTGCCATTATTGCAAATCTTTTTACAAAGATTTTTTTTAAAAAAGTAAGTCTGACATTGATTTTCCAGTGAGAAAAATGAGTTGAGGGTATGTGTGTTTTGGGGGGATACATCAGTATTTTTTAAAAAAAACAGGAAATATCCATTTGGAATCCCCCAATAGTCAGAATAAAGACAGACACAATCCTTCAGTATGTGGGGGATGTTGCAAAAGAAAAATTCATACATAGAATTTGCTGAAATTAAATCATCAGCACCTTAGGGAAAGTTACATAATGTAACTGACATTGGCTTTATCTAGCCTGCACAATATTTACTGCTTTTCAAGACAGTACTGGATTTTCATTTGAAACTGTTGGTATAAATTATTGTTACAAATTATGTTTACCTTTAGACCAAAACTCCTTCAAGCCAACACAAAATCCAATGAAGCCATGCCCTAAGAACAGTGTGTAAAAGAGCCAAAGGGATGAGATAAATTTACACAAAATGAAAACAGGCATAGATTTGGGCTTAAAATAACTTGTCTTGCAAGCCATTTCATACATTTCTGGATTAACTTGTTCCCTGTCCAGTTATCATACACACGTGCATGTCACAATCGTCATAATTTACATCATCCCAACAATTTACACATTTAGCACAACAGGATTCTTGATTAACACTGAAATCCCAGACAACCTACACTAATGCTAAGTAATCCCTATCAACCTCCTATTATACCACAGACTTTTCAACTGAATGCAGTCTCTGATGAGCCATATTAATGCTGACAAGTTCTTACCAAACTTGTCAGGTCCACAATCAAACACAAAAAAAAGCACACACCGAGCAACGAAATTGTCACATTCAGAACAATACTGGCAGATGCTGCGTTTTAAAAAGAATCCCAGAAAATGATTTAATACTTTAGGCCAAAATCACACACAAAATCTGTCCATAAGTAGTGTTAATAATTCAACAGGTGGTGGTAAGAGTATAATGTTTATTAAATGTAAAAAGATTTAAAAAGTATAAAATTAGAAAACGTCATAACACTAATAACACAATAATCATATGATACTTACTAATCAGCATACATGCAGAACAGACAAAGACGCAGCAGAAATCAGCCTCGGAAAGCATCAGAATTAACCGTAGGTTTAACTGTGATAATTAAATCTCCATGACACTTATGCTATCCCAGTTTCTACACTCGCTTGGACCAACTATTTCTAAGCTGAATATTGATAATGCCTCTACGCCTATCTTCACAGAACTGTTTAGGAGTTCATGTTCTGGACAACAGCAAGCAGCAAAATAGATCCCAGGTCTTCTCTCAACTGCAGTTAAACCCACTATGGTTCCTACTTTTAAACCTTTTAGCAGGGTCTGGACTATGATCAGATCTTCCCTTGTGACCATGTTATCTGTCCCAGCTTCTCCAGACTCCTGGTCTTTTTAGTGGAATGCTCTTAACTCAGCATTCCTTACACTTTACCTGTGACTTCTGATCCTTTTTAACTCATCCATCTAAATGGAATCCTTCTAATTCAAGATTTCTTATTCTTCTTCTCTCGACCACCTTTGTCCAGCTCTAACTCATTTTTTCCTCCTTATCTGATCCGTTTTCTGTTCATGTTGTGCACATCGGAGAATGGTTCTTAGACATTTCACTCTCCATTCTGTGCCTTGCATTAATCCTCCCATTCTAACCTAATCTCCTCGTTCCAGCTTCTTCGCTCTCTGCGAAATGTTGGGACCTTCGAAATGCCTCCAGCGTTACTTTGACTGATTACTTTGCTTTGTTCATTGTTTCACACCCTGGTAGCAACTCGTACCATCCCGTCTTGCTGACCGAAGCTGATTCTGTGGCCTTACAGTTAGAAAGCAAATTACCTTGCTGTTTAAATCACACAACACTTATACCTTATTGATATATATATATATATATACATATATAGTTAGTAAATGGCCAAATACATCATGAGCCCTACTCTAAAGTAACCTTAATAGTTTAACAATCCACTTTTAAAATACTTATTTGCAATCATGTGACATGCTAACTAAACATTCAATAACCTTAAATGATCTGACTAAACCTGACAGTAGCTATAAAATTGGTCTGCCTCAGTTAGTGATAAGAATTTAAAAACATTTCCTCTTCAACACTGATCTTAAATAAGCACCAGCGAGTGGGAGATCCTGCACATGTGCACTGCAAGATACAGATGTGCCATAACATTCCACAGCTCAATATAAAAGGTATCTTGATTGGTCTTTGCCACAATCCTGCATATCTCCTGTGCCGATATCATTTACATTCTTGGTTACGAGTTCACGCTGAACCCATGGTGCACAATTTCAGCATTCCATTTAACCCTGGTATGAGTTTAAATCCTCAGAACCAATCTATCACCAGAATCGTGTTTATCCATCACCAACTCAGTAAAACAATAATCCACACCTCCGTGACCTATAGGTTAGATTTCTCTAATCTCTCCTCGCTGATATCAGAGGGTGCATCTTTCCACAAACATCAACTCATCCAAAGCTCCACACAAGTTGCTGCACGAACTTCCACCTCCCCCGTCATTGCCAAGTCAAATTGGATTCTTATCCTGTAGTGGATTGATGTTTAAGATTCTCAAATCGCATGATGGCTTCGCTCCACCCATCAGTTTAATTTTTTCCAGCCCAATGTTTTAGTATCTTTACTCTGGTTTATTGCTTGTACCCCACTCCTCTCCTCCACAATCTGAGACTGATCCCCCACCCCACTCTCCGTCTCTGGAACTCACTTCCAAAACCACTTTGCCCCATTATTACCCATCACTCACTAATAACCAAGCTTTGGTCACTTCTATATTCCTCCCAAATTCTTTCTTATTGGCAAAAACTGCTGTTGATTTGCACTAGCAATTCAAGATACAGGGAAAAATCCATTGCATCGCTGAATAGAATCAGCAGGGAGCACATCAATGCAGAAGAAAACTCAAAGCAGTTTGTTAATCTGCAAGCTTTTCAGGAGCTGGGAGTCTTTCTGTAAACCTATACATGCAGAGATTTGCTGCTGGAAAAATTTCAGCTCGGTACAATATTGTAAAAGAATTCCTGCTTCAGCAAAGCTACAGATGTACATAGCTGCAAAAACCCCGATCTGCTGCACTCCCTGCCAATTCTTTGTGACATCAATGAATTATGTTCTATTTTATAAAAATCAAAAATTCGGTCTGTTTTGAAAGCCAAAGTGATTCAAAGAGGAATACTCTGAAATGTAAATATCTTCCTTCAGTTGCCATTTCCTTGTTCGCTGCTTTAAAGAGCATCTGCTGAACATATTACCCTACAAAATAAAGAATATTGTACCAGTGAAGGAGCACTTTCAATAGCCCACATGAAAAAAGGTAATCAGAATCCACACATCTGCATTACCGTAAACTTGTGCCTATTTTGCACTTGGAAAAAGAACAAGCATTTTCCGAGGCAGTATCTTATCTAATACTGTATTTTTAAGGCATATAACATATTTGACAAAGTAAAAGAAATTAGAGTTGCTGCTGTATGCGCTATTAAATAGAGTAACTATTAAACTTTGCAAACCCCTAATTAGTGTCACTCTTCAAGGAAGGTTAGCACAAATGACTAATGCAGCATACCACCCATCGGCTTCACTATGTTCTTTCACTGATGAAAATTATTGTGCTGAACATACCCAGTTGTGAATTATACCTCATCACTGTCACAAACAGGAGCTGAAACAGTGAGTGAAAAACCCAGTCAATTCAACTCTCATTGTGATTATAACCGCAGCAAATCTAGCCCATTAAGAATAAACAAAACCCAGCTTTTGGATGCGTTAAATTTATTCTGAATTATCTAAATGTGGATCTCCTGCATGTATAAAGCTCTAGAAGCATATATGCAGCAACAAAAGAAGGCAGCGACCAGTCTGCCTCCTTCCCTATCCTCACTGTAAGTTGTGTATTATTTTTTAAAAAGTGAATTTTGTGCTCAGTGACAGATGTTAGTGCTAGCTAATGGAACACTTTCCCTTTCAGTCATGCAGCACCAGTATCAAGCACTTGCAAGTCAGATACAGCATGGATAAATGTAGAACAATATTCCCTCTACTCTGCCACAACCTCAAAATATCGTTCCATTTTCCACTTCTTTCACTAACCATCTAGTAGCCACTTTGGGTGAAATTTCCAACTTACTGTCAGTTACTGATGAATTAAGGGCACTGCTATACTGTGAACAAACGTTCAATAAACACATGATTGAGACTTCTTAAACTCAACAACAATTTGCATTTATATACAGTAAACTCCCGATAACTCAGCACTGGCTTAACTTGTCACTACGTCTTCAGTCGGCATGCTGTCAATATCCCAGCCACATTTATTAATACATATGCTTAACTCGCCACTCTGGACAATTCATTACTGAGCCGTTTTTCCTTGGAGTGTCGAGTTATCAGAAGTTTATAATAGTGCCCCTCACGTAGGGAAGGGTGGTCCAATCTTTTGGCTGCCGCCGAGTGCTGGATTCTCTATTTGGGAAAGGTCCACAGGCCGCATAATCAATATTTTGAGTTTCCCTTCCAGAAGCATAACAAGATTTATGTAAAATCGCCCGCCGGGCTGCGGCCCACAGACCTCCAGTTGGACCACGCTGATGTAGGATAACATCGGAGTGCTCAAGTCATCACATTCAATCATAGAAAACAGAGAGATAACTTACATCCTCTCAATCTGAATTCACATCCAATGCTTGAAGTGAAAAGTCACTATCCAATCCACATTGCCAACTCTCCGTCTCCTGTACTTTAAACCATTTTAATATTACTTACATTGCAATATCTTCCACTTCTCACCAAAGAGAAAGAAAGCAGAAGAATGTGAAAATGACTTTTTTTAAATGAAAAACTGCACAAGCACACTAATATAATGTGCATATTTGCAGTTCTCTATTTTTCCCACCTCCCTACTTCTTTAGGACAAGACTGGTTTCATGTATTAGGAGATAAGAAGCAATTTAAAGGTTAGGACAAGGATCTTAAAGTTTGTTTCTGGTCAGCCAGGTGTCTGACACATGCAGAAACCCCATCACTTTGCTTAAGAGTGTCTAAACCAAACCGAGAGTTCCATCCATCCAACCTATACATGGAAATTCCAGAGATGGTTATTGGAATGGAATGTGTTATCTCTCTACCCTGGGTCGCATCCTGCTTACCTAATTCCAGAAAGGATTAGGTGCAGATTGGGAAAAAACAAGGCTTGGGGACCCCAAAATGTGCATTGGGGTACTGCTGGAGTCTAACCAGCTAAAACCATTGAGAGCACTGCCTGGCAACCTTTCCCACTGCCTGTTTGGGCTTTGGCTTTCAGGGTTAATGGGAGCTGAGTGTGAAGAGTCCCTGTCCCAAGTGACTGGTCTGCTCTTCCAAGTCCTGCTAATGAGCCAGTCTGGCTGTGCTGTCATTAGCAGTACCCTGGAGTTTATCTGCTGCAGTCCTGGGAGTCAGTAGAATCAGGCAAGAATCCACCTGATGAATTGGTCATTCCCTTACGGCTGTCAGTGGGATCTTGACAACACAAACAATGCCACAGTTGCTTACAAAAATAGTCACTGCACTTGACAGAAATTAATTTAAAGCAATTTGAGACATTCTGATTTGATCAGGCACTATAAAAATGGAAGCTCATTTTGTCTTCAGGGAGTAATCAGCCTGGATATTCACTTTCAACAACTGTACTATCCAATGATGCCTATCCAAAGTATACATGTGGATATTAGCTCAGGATTGGGCTTGGTTGTGATGCACAGCCTGCCAACATTCATGATTTGGAATCAGTCGTAAAGGATGGTCCTTTGGCCAACATACTAGAAGTGGCTGGCTCCTGTGGATCAACACATCAACTTGAGACAGCACCTTCAGGAGAGGAGGAGGATAAATTGTTGAGGGGAAAAGAACAAAAACAATAACCTCATAATATGCAGAGTGGAAAAAAAAATTTAGGTCCAAGGTTTAATCAATTTAAAAGGAGCTGTATTTCTTAATTTGCCACTGGAGGCAATTCTTCTATGTCCTTCTAAATGGCTTTTTTTTAAAAAATGCTGAATTTATAGTAGCATCACCCTGCTGTTATGGTTTTTTTTGAACCTACACTTTCTCAGGCAATATGCAACACAGGTGGTGGGTGGTCAACCAACAGAGCAGCAATGTAAACTCTGAGGGAGCTCAGAATAAGGGGTTCATCTCTAGGAGCAGCCAAAATAGCAAACAGATTACTCATGTGCTCATCAAACCACAAAAGGAACAAAAGATTCGGGTGTTGTTCCTGACATACGCATGAAATGTTAACATTTTCATTGAACACTTTCAATATGAAAATGGCAGACATGATAAGGTTACCATTTCATCTGTAAATCAGACCATGAAATAGGAGATAGGACCAGCTGGATTATGGCATTGATACCTCAACAAGCTGGAAGGGTCTTCCACCCATAGGAATTGATCTGAATTCAATTGCACTTTCCAATGTTTGCATTTGCCCCCAATTCCTTTTCTTCCTCACTGAAACTGATGCATATACTTTCCAAAATAGATGCAGATTTGTCAAGGCAGAGCAGCAGGGATTTAAATTAGAAGGCAATAACTAATCAAGCTCCAAAGCAATGATTTGAGATTTAATCTTGACATTGAGAGCAAGAGGTTGGTGTTTTCTCCAATTTAGAATTGGAGTAAATCAATTCACAATCTGTATTTAGATTCAAATTCAGTACAAGTTTATATTTACATTTGATGTGTAAATGGGGTTGGAGATCTGCAAGATTGAGCCAGATTTGTGAGAGAGACATATCACAGTGAGGAAAGAATACACTTAAATTAAAATCTCAACACAAAGCAAATAAAATACACTTCATCCTGACCAGGAATTGTTAAGAAGAAAGCTTGTTCCTTCTCTCACGTGCTATACATGCTTTCAAGCAGGGATCACTGGACAGCAACCAACTGCAGGAATCCTGACTGAATTTGCCCCCATAAAGCAGCAACACTGAGGCCATGTAGCACTATAACTTCTTTCCCGGTTAAGACTAGCTATTTCATCACAAACCAGGGAATCAACCATCCAGTCTTTTGACAAAACACAAAATACTGCAGATGCTGAAAATCTGAAAACAAAAACAGAAGTCGCTGGGAACACTCAGCAGGTTAGGCAGCATCTATCACCACCTTTCCAGGCTTGTCCCAGTTTTGACGAAGGGTTGTGGACCTGAAACGTTGACTCACTTTCCTTTCTCCATAGATGCTGCCTGACCTGCTGAGTGTTCCCAGCGACTTCTGTTTTTGTTCTGTTTTGTTTTGGAAAGAAAGTATATGCAACAGTTTCAGTGAGGATGAAAAGGAATTGGGGGCAAATGCAAACATTGGAAAGTGCTCTGAGACGCCATCCGGCATGGAGGGCTCTCTATAAATCCAAGTTGTTGTTGTTCCCAGTCTTTTGATGCGTGTAGCTTAGTGCTATACCAGGATACTTCCTTTACCTACTAGGCTATCAGTGAAACCACCCAGCTGCGATCTTTATAACAGAATGGAAAGGCTTACTTAGCATTATAATAAGAGGGTGAGTATATGGTTTGAAAATAGTTTAATTCCTAACAATTTCTCAAACTCATTAAAAAATTGCATCAAAAAGTTTAAATGTAACACAAGAATTTAAGAGCAAGGGTCCATCAGACATTTGGAAATTTCTCCAAGGACAACATAGAAATTCTTTCATTCTTGGAATTCAAAATGTAAACCTATAATTTACAAACTTACTTTGATTCCTAAAGTATTTATTTTGGATGATCAAATTATATTTGGTGCTAAGAGGAAAGAAAACCAACTATTATGTCAAAACATGATTTAAGTCAATATCAAATTTTGATGAACTTTTCCCTGAGGTCCATGCAACTCAGTGCAGGATAATGCATTCCATCTTCATTTACCTGATCATTAGCTTCAAGTTTGTTCAGCTGGAAACCAACAAACACTAATTACTTTGACATCACAAAGTAATATTGGTCCCCACCTCCCCTGACAGCAGGGAGAAATTATCAAGGGTAAAGCTGGTAATATCTTGATAAATGATGACTTGTATCACCTTACTGTCAATCATGTGGGCCCCGCTTGCACCAGATATAAGTCAATCTCATTACTGAAGCCTAATACTAAGAGTACAAAACACCCCATGAGTTAGATATTTTGAACAGCAGGTCTCCTCGGTCGGATTCTGATATTTTGGTGGCTGTTGTCTTAAATTGAAGAGCAAGCATGTCAAATAATGCTTTGAAACCTTATTTATGCAAAGAGAAAACAATTTGTATAACTGACATTATGTCAACACTTGGTACAAATCTCATTATTTACATGCCATTATCTCAAGCTCTATGCTACTGCTATATTATCTGAGGTTTATTTTTAAATATATGAATTCAACATTTTAAGAATGTTTTTAAAAAAAGTCTAAACACTAGACATTATCCTACATGTGAGGGTTATATAAATCCAAATTGTTATTGTTGTTATAATGTGAAATAACATCCACTGCACCAAACCCTTTGAAGACCAATGACTTAGCAAAATTAAACATAACATAAATTGAGGATGTTGTGCAATGCTACGCATGAGTGCTACTGGAGTTCTGGGGATTCCTCTCTTTAGTATGTATGTTCCAAAATAATCATGCCAGTAAATTAGCTAATAAATTAGCCAAGGCAACCCGGAATAATCAACATTATCCCCCTTTCTCGATTCACTAATCAACCTTGTTGGAAGTCAGTGCGTGGATTTGAATGAGAGTTCAGCACCAGACTTGTGAGGTTCCCTCTCCCCTCCAGTTAATCGCCTTTCTGCCAGTACTCACTGTCTAGCTTCACACAGAAGAATCACTAACTGGCCAAGACGTCAGCAGCCTCAAAAGTATCCAACAAGAGTAACCAGCATCACATGAGCAAGATAAGGAAGGGGGGGAAAAATGAGAGAATGCATAACAGTACACCAGGAGATCTGGGTATGTTTCCAAAACGCAAAATAGTGCAGATGCCGGAAATCTGAAATAAAAACAGAAGTCGCTGGGAACACTCAACGTTTCGGGTCCACGATCAGAACTGGGGCATGTTGGGAGGGAGAGGCTTTTAAGGGCTAACAGAGAGTGGAGAGGCAGGGCAAGGAAGACAAAGGAGAAAATGAGGTAGATGACAGGGGATGATGGGTTAAAGGGGTGTTAATGATGCAAAATAATGGTGGGGGATTGCAACAAAACAGGGGAATAGAGGTGTTAATACTGCAAAAGAAAAGGGGGGGAGGGAAATTGCAACAAAATAGGGAGACCAGAGAGAGAAAAGGCGTGCCTGGGACCCAGATGATTACCACATCATGAGCAGCCAATGCAGTAAACTATCTTGTTGGTAGTACACGTAAATCGCTGTCTCACTTGAAAACTGTGTTTGGGGCCCTGGACAGTGGTATGGGAGGAGGTGAAAGGGCAGGTATTGCATCTCCTGCGCTGGCAATGGGAAGGTGCCGGGGTGAGAAGAGCAACTGTTGGTGCTGATGGAGGAATGAACCAGAAAGTCACGGAGGGAACGCTCCCGTCGGAATGCTGAGAGGGGAGGGGAAGGAAAGTTATGTTTAGTGGTTGGATCTCGCTGGAGATGTCGGAAATGGCAGAGAATTACTTGTTGGATGTTGAGAATGGTGGGGTGGAAAGTGAGAAATGCTGCTTACGATGTGGTCTCCTCTACATTGGGGAGACGAATCGCAGATTTGCTGAACACCCCTGTTCTGTCCACAAGCACAACTGTGAGCTTCCGGTTTCTTGCCACTTCAACTCTCCTCCCACCTGTACTCTGAACTCTCCATCCATGGTCTCATACTCTGCTCGAATGAGTCACAGCGCAAGCCCGAGGAACAGCACCTCATTTATCTGCTAGGGACCTTACAGCCCTCTGGCCTCAATATTGATTTCAACAGTTTCAGACCATAACAGCTCACCTTCCCCCTCCCCCTCTCATCTGTGACCATTACCACATCATCTGGGTACCAGACACATCTTTTCTCTCGCTGCTCTGCCTATTTTGTTGCAATTTTCCCCCCACTTTGTTTTGCATTAACACCTCTTTGACCCATCATCTCCTGTCCTCTACCCCATTTTATCCTTTGTCTTCCTTGCCCTGCTTTCCTCCTCTCTGTTTGCCCTTAAAAGCCTCTCCCTCCCGACATTCCCCAGTTCGGATGAAGGGTCATGGATCCGAAACGTTGACTCACTTTCCTTTCTCCATAGATGCTGCCTGACCTGCTGAGTGTTCCCAGCGACTTCTGTTTTTGTTTCAGAACTGGGTATATTACTTTGCTTGACAGAAATGGAAAGGAAATCTGAGGGAAGATCAGGGCTTTGAACGAAATTAAAATCTTGGACTTGGCATGACAACATAACTAAAAGGAAGGTGGAACTTTGCAAGTGTAATATACAACCAGCCATGGCTTAGTGTGAAAATCAGCAAGGTTTGGATTTCATGTGTTTTTAAAATTAATAAATTCGCAAACATTTTCAGGAGGTGGTTGCCATCATTTTGCATGAATGGACTCTTCATTCGCTTCTGAACAATAAAAGTGGACAGCAACAAACATAGAACTTTTAAGTCTACACTTGCAAAATGACAATAACAGCTTCCAAGGATAATCATAAAAAATACTTTGATTACTGTGGTTCAGAAATCATTATGAAAGGCTTAGTAAAAACCAGGTCAAGACAATTTCAGTCACTTCTTCCTGACATTGCTGCAAAATGAGTGGACACATGACCACTACACGTATTCTGGAACTGCTGGAGTCTGTTTTTTTTAAAATTGAAAGTATTACTATAACAAGTTCTTGAAAAATTTTACATTTCAAAAGGTTTTCTTCCCTTTGTCTTTTCTTCCACATTCCGTATTGCCATGTGCTATTGCTCCAAAATGTCATATCACCATGTCATTTGGAAGATGTGATTTAAAAATAAAATGCCATTGTATTCAATGGCGCAACTGATTGGGCTCTTGGTCAAAGCATGCTATAAATCTGAAATTAAAGACCAGAAGCTGAAGAGAAAAGGAAGTATTTATGTGGTGAAGGTTTCCCCATTCAACTCTTAAACACTTCCTCTTCTCAATCAGCTTTCCTATTCACGTACTCGATGTGAAGTTAGATTTTCTGGCTCATAGAGTTCAATCAAGTAATTGATAAAATACAATCAATGTTTATTTGAAAAACTATGATCGCTATTCCTCCAGACAAGTCCAATAAATTCTTCTAAAATAATATTAAAAAAGATTGGGCCATTAAAAATAGTTTTTGGCATGTAAAATGGCAATTAAACTTTTTATTTTATTTAAGCAACAATAAAATAAGCTTTTATGACATGGTCTATTAACCATAATAGAACCTAGTCTTGGATGACTCAGTTGAATTGAATGGCAGGCTTGGAGCCAGAAGATTCCCTGTTTGAATCGATGGGTACTCCCAGTCGATCATCCTTTTGAGGCAGACAAAATGAATACCATGTCAACCATATTTACATTTTTAACTTGGAATTTTAAAAGTGTATTTGGCATGGCCACCCAAATATATTGGGAAACACTTACTGAAGCTTTCTATGAAAAACAAAGCAGAATGATAAAAAAAAACAAAATACAATCTTAAACTATAATTACAGAGACCTCAGGCATAATACACACCAGATAATGTCATTTTATGCTGTCAATTTCATGTTTCCTTTCATTTCACCAAAATGAACTACAGCAGATTTTCAAATGACAAAAGGAGATATGGAACAAACCAGTTTAAAAATTGAAATGACTTTAGCCTTCAGCTCATTTAATGATAACTTTGAGACTACTCAAAATTCTAATGTTGTATTGTGATACACAAACACTCCTTGCAACTAGGTGATGGATTTATTTATCTCATAATAACCATCATTTCCTTGGGAAAGTTCAATTAACTTGGGGGAAATGCATCTGTGACGTGGTTTTGAGCCTTAGACACTATGAAGATCTTAAGTTTAATGCCTCCTTTATTAGACAATCTCAGATGGAACAATCTCACGACGTTATGCGAGAGGGTTGTGAACAACCTATGGAATTATATCCCACATAAGGGCTGAGGGGGGGAGGGGGGTAGAGACGGTACAATCCTGGCTTCCAATTTCAACTGAGCAGCAGTTGAGTGTCTACAACTAGCTTCAACTCCCGTGGGGTGTAGAGGGACAAGAAAACAACATTGTCCAAGTTTCCTGCTCCTGATCTCAATCCAGCGAACTTGTCGACACTCATTGCCAAAGCTCACACATGAAAATTTGATATTAGCAATATCAGACAGGACTACTACAATAGGGCTGCCAACTTGTCTGTCTTATAGTCATAGTACTAAAACTGGATGGGTGCTGTAAACAAGTTTCGCAACAGTTTGCAATATGCTGAAAAAAAGTACTATGGTGGAAGGTGCAGCATTGAAACCATCCTTCGGAGAAACAGTGCCTTGGTCAACAAGTACAAGTGATGGAGCATATTACTAGTGTGTACCAAATGATAGTTACTCCTGATATTTCAGTATCAATTAATAGCAGACTTGTGGAGTCCTGTAGCTCAGTGGTTAGAGCACTCGCTTTGCAAGCGAGAGACCTGAGTTCAATTCCTTGCAGGGCGAAACCTTGGGCAAGTTTCCTTACTCCACACGCCTAATAATAATTCCTCCAAATAACCAAAAACAATAATTAAATTGGTCATTTTCAATCTACGACTGTTTGTAGGACATTGCTGTGCGCAATTGGCTGCCGCGTTCGCCCACAAATATACAGTCAATTCACTTTACAGTGTGTTCTGTGAAGCGCTTTGGGACGTCCTCCTGACGTGAAAAGCGCTATATCAAATGCAAGGATTATTATTATTATTATTATTAAAAGGAGATAATTGAGCATCGGTACAGCAACATTCATCTGTTTCCATAAAACACTTTTATGTTTCTCTATTCAAACTGAACTCAGGAAGTACAACAGCATCTGGAGACCTTAAAGTTGAGGTTGCTTGTGACTTTTACTGAAGGAGATTAAAACCCCAAAGAACGTGAACAGTTTCTATCTGGTTTCACAACCCACACAGAACATTGCTTGGCATTTGCCCATCTTTCCTGCACCCATACCTTTCACTGATTTGGAGTTGGAATAAGCCTTTGATCTGAAATGGATCGGGTGTGGTTGCTCATATCAGTAGAACAATCATCAAGGAAACAAAATGATGATCAAAAGCCCTTTTGTTGAACTTGGAACGTACCTCAAAGTTGTCTGATATCATAAGTATGTATCATGAATATCTATCATTGGGAATGATCCAAGACATTCAGTGCAGAGCTTCTAAGCAAGGATCATAGACCAACGATGAGTTGACCAGAAATTTTGTGAAAAATAAAGCATGTAGTGGTTGAGATGGCAGAATTGGTAACTTTCAAATAAACTACCATACAAGAACATTTACAGAAGTGTGCACTACAAAACTATACAAGAATATCACATTTGTATAGTGCCAAAACCTCACCAAAATGATATAAACAACGGTCAAGACTAATGCCAAACATTAACTGAGGGTTTAGTCCAAAATGAGATCTTACTATAAAGTACCACAATAGTTTGCCATATGCTGAAAATAGAATGGTAATACAAATCAAGGCAACAACAACAAATTACATTTGTCAGAGTGTGTCGCTTCAGGAGAACGTCGCAAGGCGCTGGACACTCAGGATTCCGCACCCGAGTTGGTGATTGGGATCAGAAGGGTGGAGGGCAAGGATGGTAGGAGTAAGTGGGTGACTGAAGGCACAGTCGAAGAGAAGGGTCTTGAGATGGAGGTTGAAGGAGGCAAGGGAGGGGTCGAGGCGGAGGGACTGTGGAATGGAGTTCCAGAGGGTGGGGGCAGAAAGGCTGAAGGCCCGCCGACCAATGGTAAGACTGGGACGCGAAGCAGGCAAAGCGGAAGACATGAAGGAGGCTGGAGTCCGCTGAGCCGAGGGAGCAGATAGGTTGGTAGGGGGTTAGAAGGTCACAGAGGTAGGGAGGAGCAATCTTGTTATATTCTAACCCCTTCTCCCACCAACATTGGATATTACATATAATTATGAGATTAACCCAAGGCAATTTTGAGGAACAATAATTAATTCTTCAAATCAAATGCCTTTGACATTTATCCCCAAATTTAAATACTCAATGACAAAAGCACTCCATTGCCTGAAGACCTCCATTGAATGGGCAATTGCCACACCTATTCTTTTTCCTTTGACAGGAGACAACTCTTCCACCTCCTTCCCTGCCAAGCATGGTGTGTTAATTTTCTGCAACAATGTCCATTACCTTATATTTTCACCATCTACTGTTCCATAGCTATTTCCAAATATATCCAGACCAATTTGCTTAAGGCAAGATTTGTGTACCCATGAGTGGGAACAAATGATAGCTACAATAAACTATTACAGGTAGCAGAAAAGAATTTGCGTGATTAGATCAGCTAACAACTTGTTTGCCTAATGCTAGAAATTAATAATAAAAAACTTGCATTTGATATCATGCCTTTCAAATCAGGAGAACGTTTCAAAGTGGAGAAAATGCTGTGAAGCACTTTGAGAAAGGCCCAATATCAAATGCAAGGATTCTGTAATGTGCAATGACTGTGAATTTGTAAATGAATGCAGCAGATTGTAGATCAATTTGCACACTGCAAAGTCCCACGAACAGCCATGAAGTGAAATGATTAATTTTATCCTGGGGAATTGTTGGCCAGGAGACCGGGAGAAACTCCCTTCTCTTTTTAAACTGTGGCATGAGATCTTTAACATTCACCGAAACAGGCAGATGGCACCTTGGTTCAACCATACCTGCCAAAATTGAGGAAAAAAGCAGTGGATGTTCATTAAAAAAAGCTGTAGATTTGATAAAACAGCAGTAGATTTTTAGTGGCATAAATTTTAACGTGGTTTAGTGTCCCCCTCCCAAAAAACTCAGAATTAAAAAGCAGATTTTCCGTGGCATATACTTCAAGCATTTTTGTGACCAAATCTTCATACTAACTAAATAACAAATGTTATAGAAATATTTTACTGAAATGTATCCAAAAAACATACAATTATATTTTTCATATGGACCTTTGTTAGAGCATGATCTTTTGAAATCCTTTTTGCTACTCTTTGCCTCCGCAAAAATATCCTTTTGCAAACAGCTCAAAAAACATAATCATATGCTCTACTTTTATGCATGCCTGTAAATTCGTTCAACCATTCTACCCTGAAATTCTGCTCATATTTTTTTTGTTGGTTGCATTATCAGTTGAAGTTCAGTAAACCCCCGGCTATCCGTACCCCAAGCATCCAGAATTCGGTGGACCACATTGAAGAAAAATCCAGCATTTCCGCGACCTAAAATTCTACTTTGCATGCTAAAAATCCACCCCGAATTTTCAAACTCCTGCAAGACTATGTGATGCCCACAGCTCAACACTGATTGGTTTAGCTGCGGGCATCAAAACAGATGTATTTTTAAAAACTAGTGCAATCTCTGCCTCATCGACTGTTGAGCTTTCCCTGTAGACAGACCTAAAAGCTCATCGTCTACAGGGAAACCTCAGAGAGTTGGCAAGTGTGGTTTAAAAAGCTTAAACCGAAGGGCTGCACCTTAAAAAATTCAGTGCTCCCCTAGTACTGTATTGGACTGTCAATCTAGATTGTGAGTTCAAAGTCTTGAACACCAACGTGCAGCTTAAACCTACTGCCTACTGATTCAGAGGCTACCAACTGAGTCAGACGAACACATGATGATACACGTGCGCACATATGATGTCAGGTCCAAACAGGTTTAGGCTCAACTGTGTTGCCACCCAATACATCATTGATGAATACATCAAATAAGTTGCATGAAAGTGAATAACCTTACCTTACCCAGTTTCAAGAGGGATAAATTTGACGAGTCTCCCATCAAACCTTACACAGATCTTGAAGCTGGAATACACATTCCATATACTATACAATATTTAGAGATGTACACCTATAACTTGCATCCTCTTCATAAGGGGTTTGTGAGGCTCTATGTCAAAAGCCTTACAAGAATCAATGACTGCAATGTAGATAGATTCTCCTGAACCTTACGATTTTCTGCAATCTCACATCTAACATAACCTACCTCAGATATGACTTCACAAGAAGTCTGGGACAGGTCATGTTTGATCTGAGATTGCAGATATCCAACCTGTTCCTTTCTGATTATACCACAAGCCACTAATTCATCCAATGTACATTAAAGTGACTTTGTTTGATATATATTCGCCCACAAATATATGGTCAATTCACTTACAGTATATTCTGTAAAGCGCTTTGAGATATCTAGAAGACATGAAAAGCGCTATATCAAATGCAAGGATTATTATTATTATTTATTGTAAAGTTCAAGCACTGCGTTTGTAGCTCCTCCAAAGTAAAATATTGAATACATAGAAGAGCAGCCTTCAGTTTAGGTTTAAAACATTCAGATATAAAGAAGGACCTACTTACTGTAGATGTAAACCACAAAAATGTTCCAATAAAATAGCAGATAGTATGGTTCCTGTACAGTTAAAACATAAAGCATGTTTCACTTATGCCTAGAGTCCACCACACCAACAGTTTTATCAGAAAGAATCTCAGTCCTATCAACTCCTCTAGGTTTATGTTTGGTTTGCATTTTCCTACCTGACAAGCATGCCAGATAGTTATTCCTTTCAATGACAAAGCCAGCCTTGTCTTCAATTTCAAAAGATCTAGTACTTCCTCACCCGAGCATAAATTTTGATACAGCTCGAGTTTATCAAGAACTTCCTGAATTATAAACAGCCCACTGATCTGGATCTATGTAACCATAAAAGCAGATTGTGGATGCTTTTTACCCACAGCTCTTATGAATAGAAATATACAGAGTTAAGAATTTCAGATATTTTGCCAAATACTATAAACCTTTAAACAAATGTTGTCCTTATATCCTCCAATGCAGAACAAATTTAGTTTGCAAATTTCTCAGCCAAGCAAATATTGAATGCTCACTAAGGACCAATTTGGTCTGTTATTAAGCCCAATTAGTGTTTCTTGGTAATGATCCCATCGGGAATGTGCTTTGAAACAAAGTAGAATTATAGAGGGCATGTTAATGAGCACATTAATTTAGTGCGATCAGACCACCACATTGGATCGTCACATGAATTTTGCCATGTGTAGAGATCCACTGAGATTCCAAGATTCAGAAATTAGATGATATTAGAAATGCACCTGATATATCACACTATGAATCACACACTGATCTACTGTTACTGGCTGATATACTAGTCACACTGGCTTCATCAGATTTGCAAGTCATTTAAAATCTTGTTAATCGGTAACAGCTTTCAAGACAAAAAATAACATAACAGGCGCTATACAAATGTAATTTTGTATTTTTTTTGTATTACTGGTGCAGAATTAAGCAATGCAGAACAGACATATCCCAAATTCGAACCTAGGTCAGTAGAGAATTAACTGTCTAAGAAGGAGCAGTTATGGAAGCTACAATCAGCTCCATTTTATCTGGGGTAGAGAAGGGAAAATCTACCAGGTTTTCCACTAACACTGGATTCATTTAAGATAAAAATATATACTGTCATATGAAAATTGTAGGGTAGGTAGTCTAGATGGATGTGAGCAAATGGATGAGCTTGCAGTGTGATTCCATGGATGCCAGCAGCCTTCAGTAGCTCACCTAAGAGATCATTCTTCAAGTATGATCCTAGAGAATTGCTGGCATAGTGGCATGATAGTTATATTGAACCAGCATCTTCAGAAGGTGGGAGGAAAATTGCAAAATGTTATTTCCATACAAACACAATGGCTCCCATCACTCCAATTTATATCATAGTATTGCTGAGTTTTACACCCCACAAGATCAGACATTATAGCTGCTGCTTACTTTATGGATACCTTGATCAATTTTGTTCCAAATATCACGATTAAAAGCAATAAAGACTAATTTACAGCAGCTACTTGAAATGAAATATTATCAATTTATCTTAATCCTAGCACTTCATACTATCATTTTAATAGGATGCATCTCTGAAATGAGTCATGGCACATTTATTTCTACAATACAAAATGCATCTTTATTCTAGATTATCATTTTAATACCACTAATAAACCAAGTCAGTTACCAGCTGCGGGCCAGTTTAACTCCACACTTATTAAAATGAACAGATAATTAATACTTGTCCAATCTCCTGCTACTTTCAGAAAATGCAATTTGCTGCTCAATGTCTAATCTGAAAACTCAACACTATAAATGTACACAGTAACACCTTGAATATCAGCACAAAGGGTCTGCTACAATGTCCAATGGTTATCATTATTTATTTTAATACGGTTGCTATTATAAACATGTGTTAAAAACTGACACAATAATGCTAAGTCCTAAAATTCCTATCTAAATTTTACATATTTATAATCAGGCTCTCTCCAATATTGGATAACAGTAATAAAATACGTAATTATAACAATAATGCTATTTGTTTCATCACTTTTCTTTTTGAGTGGCAATGTAACACCACCCACTGTAGCTTAGTCTGACAGGAAGTTGTCAAAAACCAAACCATTTCGAAAAGTCTCTTCTGTTTCTAAAGATGAATTAAGAGATACAATGCCTCGTAAATTCATCAAACAATCTTGACAATTCACCAGATTAATAATAACAATAATCCTTGCATTTGATGTAGCGCCTTTCACGTCATTGAGACATCTCAAAGCATTTCGTGGGATGTACTGAAATTGTTTTTTAATTGTGTATTTTGTGGGCGAAACATGGCAGCCAGTTGCGCATAGCAATGTCCCACGAACAGCCATGGAGTGAATGACCAATTTTATTTGGGGGTTTGGGAGAAGAACTCCCTTCTCTTTTCAAATAGTGATATAGGATCTTGAACAGGCAACCAGAACCTTGATTTAACATCTCAGCTGAAGAACAGCATCTCCAACAATGCAACAACATCAAGGGAGAGTGCTACCACTGCGTCAGGCTGACACACTAATTTAGATAAGAATAAGGTATTCTCTTTTGGGGGTGCAAAGTTATGATATGCAAATGTCTAGATTATTTTTTTGAGGACACCCACTGGAGATTTTAGCAGCCAGTTCACAAACTTCAATCATCATGCACACAAAACCTGGAGATGCACAAGAATGTGGTGCTTCATTGACCTTATCTTGGCAATAAATGGAAAAATGCCACAATGTGCTTGCGCAGACACATTTTGTTAAAGGTGCTGTTCATGGCAAATTTGGTTAATTTTAAATAACCGTCAGTAGTTAATTTAAGAATTGATTTGGATTCAAAAATATTTCAGACCGTTGTTCTTATTATTTAATGTACTTTTTCCAAGTCATACCTCTTCAGTTCTGTTGTGTCTAGTTTAATGGGAATAATCAGCACTACGGCAGGGCGAAACCTTGGGCAAGTTTCCTTCCTCCATATGCCTGATAATAATCCCTCAAGAAAAAATAAAATAATAATTTGGTCACTCAATCCACGACTGTTTGTGGGACACTGATGTGCGCAATTGGCTGCCATGTTTTACCCACAAATATAGTCTATTCACTTTACAGTATATTCTGTGAAGCACTTTGAGACATCTGGAAGACATGAAAAGCGCTATAGCAAATGCAAGGATTATTATTATTATTATCAGTTATGTTCCAAACTGCTGCTTATTTGGAGGTCTGTAGTGCTTCCTTTTCCTTCAATGAATTTAAACCACATTCCTGCAAAGATCAATGTGGATTCTAATAAATTTTAAAATGTCAGTAACATTGGATTCAAAAGTAATTTGAGGTTTCTTTGAATGAGGGTACTCTTTTGGAATATGAGAAAATATTGCTTTAATGATTTAAAAAATACTAACTCCTAAACACAACCTACTGCAAATCATTTTTTTTCACATGCCACAGGAATTAAAGTCCACGACAATATGCCCAACTAACCATACCCAGCTTTTGGATAAAACAAACTATTAAATTATTTTAAATTACTTAGGTTTTCTAAACTATTAAAGTAATAAAGAGCCTAATAGGATTTCTGCATGACATGCTTTTGGATCAGAACCCAGATTCTCAATGGAAAGTATTTGTGCAATAGATTAGAAACCACTTACTTTATCACACTCTATCAGTTACTTATTTATAATAAAGGATAGGAAATATCCCACGAAAACACTAATGCATCATTTTTCAGTAGCATTGCCTGTTCTTCCCACATAATGAAGCACATTTTCTTATCAGAAGAAAATTATATAATTTAAGTCAAATTTCATACTGAACCTCAACTGCCATATTAATCCCTCAACTCAAAATTTGAAATTGCAAACTGTGTGTGTGTGCCCGGAGAAGGGGCGGGTAGGGTGGGGGGGGTTGGCGGGGGAAGAGCGAGGGGCAATTGAAGGAAGACTACAATCATTGTAAAAGTCAGCTAGGGATATTGATGGCTCGATTCATAAATGCACCATTGCAAGCACTAAGAAAGTTCCAGATTCAATACCAAGTATTTGGTTAGCTAACCTCATCTGAGGCAGCGAAGGTTGGATGAAAATTGCTCCAGCTTGACCCCAATATATATCCATATATATCAGATGAGTACAGAATTAACTACAATGCTTCCTCTAAGATTACCACAAATAACCTGCCAACACTCACCATCCTAAACCTCCACAAAAAAGGCCACTTGAAAAAGGATTGAAGTGTTCTTAACCATGCTCCAGCTATAGCCATTATCTTTCAGAAGAGAGGGTAAGAAATTGAGGTGCGAGCAATGCAGTTAAAAGCTTTTTCTGTCTGGGCCTCTCAAGAGATGTATCATCACAAATTTATTAATCCATTTTGCACCCCCTGTGCAACTTAGCTTTCATAATTTACTATAATCACGAGATCCTTAAGTATAGTTATCGCAGCTGTACAATAAACAATGCAATCTCTGTATTAAAGAGTTAATGTCAGCTATTCAATTATTCGGTGATTAAATGTACAAATGCTAAACAAGACAGTCAGAAAGATCTCTGGTTTGTTCCCTTTTCTGTGATTACTTAACTAAACTCAATTAGTTGGCAGAGGGAGTGAAAACAACAATTGGCCTCATTGTCATTGGCCCGAAGAGATTGTGAAAAAAAACGGGTGATGGGTTAGAATGGGGATTTTCGGGTTGGTTTATCTTCTATTTGTAAACAATGTTGGGACTACATTGATGGATCTTTGATCATGAAATGCATTTGCAGGGTATCGAGGGCAATGGACTAAGGGGCTGATCTGGGTTATTATGCAGGAATATAAAAAGATTATATTCAAATTCCCAACTAGGTCTGTCTCCCGAAAGTATATTCACGACCAGACCCTCTGCCGGTTATTGCTGAGAATAACAACAACAAAATTACATTTGTACAGCACCTTTAACGTCGGGAGGACCAAAGCGCTGGACAGAGTTTCGGAGCCGAGCTGGGAGTCGGGGAGCGTGGAGGCAGTGGGGGAAGCAGAGATCGAAAGCATGGTCGAAGAGGAGGGTCTTGAGATGGGTCTTGAAGGTGGCAAGGGAGGGGGTGAGGCAAAGGGACTGCAGGATGGAGTTCCAGAGGGTGGAGGCAGAGTAGCAGAAGGCCCGCCCACCAATAGTGGGGCGAGCAAGGCGGGAGACATGAAGCAGGCCAGAGCCCGCTGAGCAAAGGGAACGAGCAGCCTGATTGGGGGTTAGGAGATCACAGAGGTTCGGGGAGCAAGACCATGGAGGACTTTGAAGGTGAGGACCAGAATCTTGAACTGTATTCTCTGTGTGATGGAAAGCCAATGGAGTTGGGCACGAAATGGGGGTGATAGGGTTACAGAGCCTAGTGCAAGAGAGGACGCAGGCTGCAGAGTTCTGGATGATCTGCAGCCTATCGAGGGAGGAGTTGGAAAGGCCGACAAGCAGTGAATTTGCATAGTCAAGCCTTGATGTTGTAAGGGCCTTGATGTCTCCCTGGTTTTGTTTTGATGATAGAATTATGGTCCAATTAGGATGTTCCTACTAATTAATAATATTGATAATGTTTGGACATATGCATCTTTACTGTTTCAATCTAATTCATATTGCTGCTGCTTACCATTGGTTCTATTTATTTCTTGGTTCTGTTGCTTATTTTGTTGGTTTAGTTGTTATTGTATCTTTTATTATTTTTACTAGAAAAACTTTTTTGAAAAAATGAAGAGAGAATCATTTCTCACGTGGGGAGAGGGGGAGTAAAAGTAATCTTCAGACATATTATAATAAAAGGTAATGGACCTGACAGAAAATTACAAGGAGACAATTCAACTGAGCAATTCAGAGAAATCAGTCCATGAATGGCAAGGTCTTTTATATGGAGGAGCCAAAAGATCATTGCCAGATACAGTATTTGTCTATCTTGAGTAAAGCTCATTATGTTCTCAATTTACTTTTTGCTGTATTATTTATTCCTCTCCTATTCTAAAAAGAGGAACCAATTTTAAATAAAAAACTGAAAATATTGCAAAGCCTGTAACTATTGTGTTACAGTTGCAGTCAGCTATTAAACTAACAGTGCTCTAGGTATTCATGATACCACACAAATACTGAAATTAAAAACTGCAGGGCAACACCATTAGAAGCAGCTCTAGTGTAGTATATTAATCCTCTTCTGGACTCTAATTTGCATAGATAAATGCTATGCACAGGAAGTGCTCTGGGACTCTACACTGCGTGAGGGTTAATATAAATGCAAGTTGTTGTTGTTGGAAGTGCCTCTAACATCATATCGCAGACCTCTGTGTTATAACGGGATTGACCTGTACAGTATTTGTGTATAGTAATAATCCCTGCATTTGATATCGCGCCTTATCACACCTTTGAGACATCTCAAAGCAATATGTTATATTGAGTAGAACAAAAAATACAGTTAGAACAATAATTTTTTAAAAGTTCCAAATTTGATCCAAATGGAAACAAAGTACAAGACAAAAAGCTTGTACTGGAGTCCTATTGACAAGCCAGATTTTTTTTATAATAATCTTGCATTTGATACGAGTTATTATATTGAAACGTCTTGAAGCACTTCACACAATGAGTTACTTTGAAGTGCAGTGACAACAAATGAGAAAGCAAGTCCTGCAAACAGCAACAAGATAAATTTTAATAATAATCCTTGCATCCGATATAGCGCCTTATGTCGCTGAGACGTCTCAAAGCGCTTCACAGAATATACTGTAAACAACAAGAAGATTTCATTTATAGAGCACCTTCCACATCGGGAGGACGTCCCAAGACGCTGGACAGTTGGGTCGGGACCCGAGCAGGGGGGAAATGGTGAGGGGAGGGAAGGAAGGAAGGGAGCGAGGAGGGGGTAGAGAGTCGAGAGGGGAGCTGAAGGCTCGGTCAAAGAGAAAGGTCTTGAGACCGGCCTTGAAGGAGGAAAGGGAGGAGGCGGCGAAGGCACTGGGGGATGGAGTTCCAGAGCCTAGAGGCTGAGAGGCTGAAGGCCCGGCCACCGATGGTAGGGCGGTTGGGGCGGGGGATGTGGAGCAGACCGGAGCCAGAGGAAGGGAGGGTACAGGCAGATAGGTAGGGGGATAGTAGGTCGGAGAGGTAGGAGGGAGCGAGGCCGTGAATGGCCTTGTAGGTGAGGATGAGGATCTTGAATTCGATCCTCTGGGGGATGGGGAGCCAGTGGAGGCGAGCGAGGGTGGGAGTGATGTGGTCGCGAAGCCTGGTGCGATTGAAAGTAAAGTGAATTGACTGTATATTTTGTGAATTTTGAATGAAGAATGATATTGTTCAGGACACCTGGAAAGATCCTCACTCCTTGAATTAGTGCCACAGGATTTTCAAAACCCACCTGAACCTCAAGCAGACAGGAAGTCGATTCAATGCTTTTAGCTTAAAAAATGTAGCACTTCCTCAACACTGTGTCAGACTACATTATGTCCATATTTCAACAGTCCTGCTTCATTCAGCAAATGGTAAGCAACTTCTGCAATTGATTTTTCTGTGTGCTATGAGCAGAATTTCAAGCGATAACATTGTCAGAGTTTCACAGACAGAAGCAGAGCCTAAAGCTTCACCACTGTATTCCATGAGACTTTTTGGATTAAAACGCAATGTGAGTTGTAGTTGCAGCAGGGAACAACCATTTGAAACCATCTGTTTTCTGTTTACCTAAACATGGAGATCTGGCACAAGCTCTAGGAACTCATGTGGTGCTCCAGTCGTGCCTAACTGTATGGCTACATCTCTCTAAGGTTGTAAAGAATGGACTCTGTCATGGAGCAGGTCTACCCGCATGCAGTCTGCAACTTTGCATTGGCTTGGGAATGCACTGTGAATAATAGCAAAGAGACAATTTTCTCTGCAACAACACATCTTCCAGAAAGTACTTTGATTGTGAAACAAGACAACAATATTCCAGCATCAATGGACAAAAGATTTGTAGATGAAACAGCCAACTGTCAAAAGCAGAGCCAAGTTCCTTCAAGACTGTCATTCTTCTAGCAGTTTTTCCAGCCATTCTAGACAATTTGCTGGCCCATTGTGTATTTCAGAAACAATTATCAACCCAAAGAATTGAATTTGTAATAGAAAATGACCTTTCTATACCAAAACCTAGCTTTTCACTTTTTTTTAAATATTACTAAGAATTTTCTCTCACTTCTACTGAGGCAAAAAATACAATCAGACCAGGCAAAAAAAGGCTACCAGCAGCATAACTGTCTCGTGCCCACTTTGAGCAGTGCCTCAAAACACTGA
Source organism: Callorhinchus milii (assembly GCF_018977255.1). Lineage (NCBI taxonomy): Eukaryota > Metazoa > Chordata > Chondrichthyes > Chimaeriformes > Callorhinchidae > Callorhinchus > Callorhinchus milii. The sequence continues at coordinate 47,668,905 of NW_024704745.1, forward strand.
AATATAGAGGCTCAAAAATTCAGCATTTCTCACCACATTCCATTAACCCAAAATCTGAATAATGGTGGAGTCCATTGCCATCTTGGAATCCTGCTTTTGAGCCCTGAAAAAGGTCTTTCTGAGGTTATTTCATCTCGGCTTCCCTTACCATTTGCAAGAATAGAAAAAGGACTTTTCAGATTGATTTGGGCCGGGATCCCTTGATAACTGAAGCACGTTGTTACTATCTCACTCATATTAGCTGTTCTAGGATAAAATGAGGTTAGAATCCAGGTTCTGGTTCTGTATGGCTCAAGTCCACTCTAGCCGATAGTTTAAATCCTGTGCCATCAGGAGGTGTGGGACAAAAGTAAATCTTCCAAATTCAATTTTCCCCTTACAGTAGCAGCTATAATCCTGGCAATTAAAAATAAGTGTCATATCTCATTGTTGAAACATCTCAAAACACTTAACAGGATTTACTGTCGAGTGAAGTGACTATATATTTGTAGGCGAATGCATCAGACAATTTGAGAACTGCAACGTCCCACGAACAGCCATGGAGTGAATGTTGATCAGGGCACAAGGAGACCCTTTTTTTTTTGAATAGTGCCTCAGCATCTTTAGCAAGACCTGAACAGACAAGACAGGTGGGACCTCGGTTTCATGTCTCTTCTGAAGGACGACACCTACGACAACGCAGTACTTCACCAGGACCACAATGGAGTGTCAGCCTGGAATAGTAGTGGACAACCTGTGGCCCATAAGCCGGAAAAGTCAAGATAAGTCCTAGATAAGCAAGCCAAAATAGCAGGGCAATCCTGCCACTGTATAAATCATTGGTGAAACCATACTTTGTGTACTGTGTCCAGTTCTGGTCACCACAGTACAAAAAGGATATTGGAGAAATTGAGAAGAGGGCAACCAAAATGATTGAGTGAATGGAGGGACTGGACTATGAGGAGCGACTAAGTAAATTGGACATGTTCACGCTGGAAAAGAGAAGATTGAAAGGCGACACAATTACTGTCTTTAAGATTCTAAATGGGCAAGACAATATAGATCATGACAGGCTGTTTTAACTTGTCCAGAATAGTAAAACCAGAGGACATGGCCTGCGAGTGAAGGGGGTGAATTCAGAACAAATCTGTGCAAACACTATTTTAGTGAGCGAATAGTGAACCTGTGGAACAGACTCCCTAGGGAGACGGTTGAAGCAGGAAGTGTTGATTCTTCCAAATACAGATTAGATAGCTTTCTTGGTGGCATCATCCGCAGGGGTCAACTTCCACTATTATGCCAATGACACCCAACTCCATCTCTCTGCCTCCAATCTCGACTGCAGGACCACTGCTGTCCTGACAGAATGTCTATCAAATATCAAGTCCTGGATGAAAGCTAACTTTCTATAGTTGAACGTCAACAAGACCGAGACTTGACTATGCAAACTCCCTGCTTGTCGGCCTCTCCAACTCTTCCCTCCATAGGCTGCAGATCATCCAGAACACTGCAGCCCGTGTCCTCACCCCCACCAGGCTCCGTGACCCTATCACCCCCAGCCTCGCCCGACTCCACTGGCTTCCTATCACACAGAGCATACAATTCAAGATCCTGGTCCTCACCTTCAAAGCCCTACATGGTCTTGCTCCCCCACTACCTCTGCGACCTCCTAACCCCCTACCAACTTGCCCTCTCCCTCCATTCAGCGGGCTCAAGCCTGCTTCACATCCCCTGCTTCGCCCACCCAACCATTGGCAAGTGGGGTTCCAGCCACTCTGCCCCCACCCTCTGGAACTCCATCCCGCAGTCTCTCCACCTTACACCCTCCCTTGCCTCCTTCAAGAGCCATCTCAAGACCCTCCTCTTCAACCATGCCTTCAATCACCCTCCTTCCCCCCCTGAACCTTATCCTCCCCAATCCTGACCCCCAGCTCAGGTCCAAAACACTGATTATGATAATAATCCTTGCACTTGATATTGCGCTTTTCACTTCTTCTAGACATCTCAAAGCGCTTCACAGAATATACTATAAAGTGAATTGACTGCATATGTGTGGGCGAAACGCAGCAGCCAATCGCGCACAGCAGTGACCCACAAACAGTCGTTAATTGAATGACCAAATTATTATTGCTTTTTTTGAGGGATTATTATCCCCGGAAAAGCGATCTGCCAATCGACTAACAACTGTGTTCCAGTTACTGCTAAGTAAACAGAGGCATGTGGAGTAAGGAAACTTTCCCAACATTTCGCCCTGATTGACCTGCGCCTTGGGATGCCCTTCCAACATGAAAGAAAATATACAATGTAATTTTGTTGTTGTTTTCTTTTAGGAAATAACATTATGGGATATAGTACATCAGTAGTTTGGGACATATATCCATGCCAGGAAGGAGCAAGGCGAACTAGATAGACTTTGGTCTTTTTTCGTCTAGCAATTCTTATGTTCTTAAGCCCCTGTTTGATCGGTAGTGTATTTTCATTTTTTCTTGATTGAATATTTCTTGGTTTATGGCAATAAATATTCAATTAAGAAAATATACTGTATTGGCCGACTGTAAAGGATGTATACCAGTGGCCCCGAGTCTGAACTCCTAGGACAAGTAGCAAATTGAAGCTAGTTAATAACCACTGTGTGAACTTTATATGCTCTTATTTAGTCATCAAGGAAAACAGGGATTAGTGGGCATCAATTTTACTTGGAGATGTAAACCAGATCCCTCATTCTATTTATCACCTGATAGAAACTTTTTTGACAGAGGTAACACAGTCAGTCTAAAAACTCACAATCCATCACAGCCTAAGATGTCAAAAACTTAAAAGTGCCTAATTTTGATTTCCTCTTTTCATTTAATATCACCTCCTTCCAGCTCACTTTCACTCATATCTCTCATTAAAACTCACTCATTAAAAACAGTTTTCAATTTTCCACTTACTCTTTAAACTCAAACATCTGATCCAATGATGTTAATGCATAAGTTCATTTATATATCCCTGCTGCTCATTTTAGCTCTCTGGAATTATCATACTTCTATTGACAAAAATCACTCTCCTTCACCTCTATTGCTCCCACAATCTGGAGTTAACTCTTCATAGTTTTTTATATATAAAAGTTCAAAGGATTAAAATCAAATCTATGAACATAAATTCCTCTGTGAAATCATCATTCTTGGCAATATTAATATTAATATTCAGAATTGACACTTATCCCTGATCTACCCAGGATTACTTCCTCACCAGCAATCCTAATGGCTTTATTCTTTTGCTCATCCCTGGGATCTTCTGACCAAGTCTCATTTCTGTACTTTGTAGTCTTCGGTCAAATAGTGAACTTGCTCAGCACAATTTAATTAGCTGACTGGGATCGTCCTAAAGATTTTTTCACTGTTTTTACATGATCCAAATGTTTCTTCTACCCCTTTTATGCTTCTGTCTGTGCCAGTGAAGTGGCCAATATCATCCCAACTGGTAATGGAATATTTCATATCTCATTCTTGTCTGATCAGGCACTTGGTTTAATCTAAACTGTTGTATCGCATACAAACTATGCCCAATAGACCTTGCGTGCCAAACTCTGCTAAAAGCTTACAGTTTAAAAAAAAACAATATTTCTCCCTTTAAAGGTATTTGGCTCTCTTTTGTCTTTATACTGGGGGTTCTATGCTACTGGCTCTATTAAATTTCCAATGCTTCAGGAGAGTACTGTATAGACAGCAAGCCCTAATTTATAACACTGGGTTCAATATCTCAGGCATAATAACCATGTATGATAAAGTGGCCAACGTCTGAAATGTCAGGTTGCCACTGAACTTGGGCAGCATGAAGGAAATGACATGAGCAGTACAAGAAAGTCACATGAGTAGCAATCTGACAACCTGAAAATCAAACATGTTTTCTTCATGGCAGGATGGCAAAACAAGGTTTTGGGGGCTTTTTGGTTATGGTTGTGGCAGCAATGGTGAGGATACTGACATTTAACTGACTTTAATCTAAATCTAGTATTAAATTCAACATACAAACATGTCTCAATATTTTCACAGTTAGTTTAAGTGTCAATTCAGCTATGAACATCATAATGAATTTATCCTCTGAAAACATTATCATATGAAAAGAACGTGAAGTACCTCCTCCTGATTATAGCAATTAAGTCTATAAATGGGGTTATTAGAGTCATTGTCCATGTATGAATATATTAACATTGACCTTTCAGGTAATCCTCTTAATCCTTTCATTCCTTTTGTAATTGGGGCATCTGATTTGCTTTACATTGCAGTTTTGCCATACTAATGGAGCTAACACAAATCTAAACCTGCATTATTCCTTCTTTTACTCTGATAGAAAGTAATGTTTTCCCCAATAATCTGGGGTATAATAAAGGACTTCACGGTACTTGGTAAAAGTCTCATTAGTTCAGAGGAACTACTATGTGATGTATATTATATTCTAAATTTTTACTTTAATATTACTCAGAAAAAACTGTTACGCTTGTGTTTAAAACAACAAAATGTTTCCTTTGTGATTGCCATTTTCTTTCAAACATTTAAGCCAAATGAGGCAATTACTTCTTCAGCACTTTTGGGGGGAAAAGAAACACAAGACAATCATTTATAAACAGACCCAGAATACGAAGCAAAACAGAAAGCTTAATCATTATCTACTTACAGCACTGGCATCTACATCACTGTGAATTGCAACAGTTTTGATGCCCATCTTCTTACAAGTATTAATAACCTACAAAAGGAATAGGAATAGATATAAAACATTTCACAATTATTACATTTTCAAAAAGTTTGTTAATGTTTTCCCTCTCTCTGCCTTCTCCCATTTCAATGTCACTATTGAACTGAAACATACAGACCAAAAGAATCCCAGGTTTGATCCCCGTACCACATCAAGTTATACGATGTCTTATGCAGCAATAGTCAAGACACGAGTATTTTTGTACAAAGTGTCAAAGGACTGGAAATTTGAAATGAGAACAGGAATGCTGGAAATGTTTATTTCATGTGCTGTAAATATTCAAAATTTTCACTTGGTAGTGTAATCTTCTGTTTGTTGTCATCAAAACATAGGATCTGCTCCATAGTGTAAATGGTATGAACTCTACAACATTGGAAAATCCATTAGTAGAGTAATCTCTCATTGAAAATGAGCTCCCTAGCCTAGATAAGAGACAAAAACTCATTTCAGTCACAAAGCATTATCGAAAGTGTGGACGTTCGGTGGGGATGGGATCAGACTTAGTTGTGTTGCCTTCATGGTTAAACAGTTTGTTGAAACTCACTATTTGAGCCACTTATGCAAGTGCTCATATAGCGCAGTACTCATTCAGTCTCATCACAGTCCACGTCAAAACTTTCAGTCCAGGAGCTAAAATTTGAAGTGTAAATAACAACAACAAATTAAATTTATGTATCGCCTTTCCCGTCGGGACGATGTCCCAAGGCAGGGATTTGGACCCAAACAGGGAGGTGGGATGAGGAGGGATGGAGGACAGGGAGAGTAGGGGTAGGAGGGTGGCCAAAAGTGCGGTCAAAGAGGAGGGTCTTCAGACATGCCTAGAAGGAGGCAAGAGAGGGAGCAAGGCGTAGGGACTGTGGGTTGGAGTTCCAAAGGGTGGGGGCAGAGAGGCTGGAGGCTCGATCACCAACGGTGGGGTGGGCCAGGCGGGGACGTGGATCAGGTTGTTATGGTGTTAGCGGTCTCAGAGGTAGGAAGGAGCAAGACCGGAGAGGGCTTTGAAGTGAGGACACGGATTTTGAACTCTATTCTCTGGGAAATGGGGAGCCAGTGGAGCCAGGCGAGGGTGATGGGGTCACGTAGCCTGGTGCGGGAGAGGAAACTAGCAACAGAGTTCTGGATGGTCTGTAGCTTGTGGAGGGAACAGTTGGGAAGGACGACAAGCAAGGAGAATCAAACAACCATAAGAATCAAAATCATCCCCCACACACATCAGTGGAAACAATCTTTCGTCATTTCTGCTGAAGAAATAGGCTTTACTTCAATTATCAATCCTAACAGATTATATTTTTAATTTTTAATTCTGATGGGTGCCTTATTAAAGGTTTAATGAGCGATTTTGTTAGGAGGTCAACAGGTGAGCAGATTGATGAGGTCGTCAAAGTGTTAATGTCAATGATTGAAATATTAGAGCTACTTTCATGTAATCCTCCTGCCCTGATTATTTGTTTTCATAACTGCTGTCATCTTAACATTAACATTACTAACATTACTAATCTTCTATTATCTCTTCAGCCGAGAACGTTATTCAGGAATTTATGGAGCTTAGAGGTAGCTGGGCAAGAAAATGAAAAACATTTAAAACACTAAAAATTTATATATACATTAATGTTTTTATCTGCTTAGTCTATTTAAATACACAGTAGAAATTTTAACAACAACATCTAAGATTTAACTATAGGCCATTTGTGGATGGATTTTTTAGGTAACTTGTTGGCTTGAGTATTAACTTTAAGAAGCAAGGTAAAATTTTCATATCAAGTAAATTCTTTTTTTCTTTTTCCAATTTTCTCTTGTAAGTGCTGACTGCAGCAAGAATGCAGAATCAGCAGCGAAAGCCCTATAGGAATCTTTAATGTCCACCTGAACAGGCAGACGGGTCCTCAGTTTAACAGATGGCACCAGCCATTCTTTACAGGTTAACCTGGACAGCAAGATTTGAAAGGCTAAGTGGTCAAAGACGGCATCACAGACAAGCCCTGATCAGGGTGGCAGGGGCAGAAGGTTCAAGCCTCAGATCGGGATTTTGAGCTCACAGCCCAGACTGGCAGTCCAATGCAAAGCTAATGTGCTACATTGCCAAAGGTGCCATCCGTTAAACTGAGGTCCCGTCTGCCTGTTCAGGTGGACATTAAACATTCCCTGACACTGTTAAAAACAAGAGAAAAGAGTTTCTCCTGGTTTCCTAGCCAACAATCCTCCATGTAAATTTGTCATTTATTTCATAGCTGTTTATTATTGTGAATAATAAATAATATTCCTCATATTTGATGTAGTACCTTTCACATAAGGAGGACATTCAATGTGCCTCATATATGTTATTGAAAAGTAATATGACTGTGTATGTCATAGGCAAATATGGCAGCCAATTTTTGCACACCAATATCCCACAAACAGTCACAAAGTGAATGACAAATTTTATTTAGGGAGGGATCATTGGCCAGAACACTGGGAGAAACTCATTTCATCTTTTGATTGGTCATGGCATCTTTACGAAAAGACCTTTCTTTTCAACCGCACCTTTGGTCACCTTCCTCCCCCTCCCCCTGGCTCGGCCCCAGAATCCGTTATTGTAAAGCGCTCTGAGACATCGTCTGGGTGGAGGGCGCTATATAAATTACAATTTCTATTTAAAAACGTATCTTTATGAGAATTGACAGAATTTGGTGTCTTCTGTAAAATGGGAAGGTCTATGGAAAGCTTCTCTTTTAAACACACAAAATTGATATTGCAATGCTGATGACTTAGCCTACAGAGAATTGATTTTGACATGGACTTAAATTTCTCAGACACATTAGCTTTGCCAAGATACAAGCTCTTGAATGGAAATTAAATGTTAAACCTGAACACAGGAGTAGTTTTCTAGATCTTGGACAAAAATACCTTTTGACTAGCAAATCATTAATTGTAAAAGAACATGACTTACCCGGCAGGCAATTTCTCCTCGGTTTGCAATAAGAATTTTGTCAAATGTCTGCATATGATGAAAGAGGGAGAAAAAAGATGCTTTAATAATTGATGAACAGTGACCACTGGAAAGGGCATTAAGCACACAATGATTGCAAGGCAATATGCACCAATAAGATTTTTCCAAGGCAGGAAAATTAATATCAATATATACTTTTCTGATCTGCCCAGAAACCACAACATAAAGATGAATCAGAATAAAATAATCATTCTCTAATTGGTGCTGTGGACAGCATAATCACTGGCACTGCTATTCTGCTGGTCTGTCAGGTATTTAATTTTTAGTTAAAAACCAATGCATTTTGAAAGAATCACATTTACCCTGCAAGTGCTGTCTCTTTCAATGTGAGTGAACTGACAGATGAAGCTGTGCACCTCCACCCACCTCCAATTTCACTTTCTTTCACATGCAGCGGATGGATGTTATAGCTACAAGAGGCCACCTATCGCATCTACTGAAGATAGCACAGCCAGCCTGGATCATCAGCAGGATCTGGAAGGGCAGACCAGTCACTGGGGGCAGAGAATTATCCCATTCAGCTCTTGTTAACCCTGCAAGCAAAAGCCTTAACTGGTTGGTCCTAGCTGGACAAGTAGCAATAAAGCTTGCCAGACAGTGATATCAATGGCAAGCTATGCAGAGTTATCTGCTTAGACTTCAGCAGTACCCAAACACACACTCTAAGGTCCCCAAGCCTTTGCTCTTGCCAACCTGCGCCTAATACAATTGGTGAAGGGGGGGAGTCATCAGTCCTTTATACCCACCTTGAAGTATAGCAGCCACAAATGCTCAATTTGTACAAAAAGTCAGAAATAATACAAACCATATTTTATAGATAGGTCATACATTTAATAGTGTAGATAAATGAGCTGCAGACAGTGCCCTGAAAATTATTCTCTAAAATGTTTGCACCCTCACAAATCCCTATCAGTTTCTGAAGGCAATGAATTGTTCTCTTCCGCAGCTTCAAAACCCACCCGATGACCCATCTTTTCAACTATATTCAGGCAGTTGTCTTCCCCACCCCCCAGGACCCTGGTTCGATTCCCAGGCGGGGCAAAACCTTAGGGAAGTTTCTCTACTCCACACGCCTCTGTTTAGCTAGTAGTAAGTAGGCAGCCAGTTGTTATTCGATTGGCGGATCACTTTTTAGGGGTAATAATCCCTCAAAAAAAGGGTTGTCTTGTCAATCAATCCACAACTGTTTGTGGGGCACTGCTGTGCGCATTTGGCTGCCGCGTTTCGCCCACAAAATACAGTCAATCCACTTTACAATATATTCTATGAGGCACTTTGAGATGTCTCAACAACTGATAAGGTACTATATTAAATGCAAAGATTATTTTTACTATTTTGGTGAGAAGAAAGTTAGGTTCAGCTGACACTCATTGCACAGGCTTCCACATGTAGAATAACCACTTGGGACGAGGTACTAGGGGTCAAATTCATAGAAATGGAATCAGTGTCTTCAGGACAGACAAGAGAAAAATCTGAAAAAATACAAAGATTTGTAGGACTTACTGACCCTCATGTGGCCTCAACTACAATCCTGACTGAATGGAATTTTGTTTAATATCCGGAGATTTGTTATATTCTCTGGACTTTCCAAGGGCATCTTTCGTAGCTCCAAGGCTTTATGTGGGGGGTCTCTATGTGAAAGATTTATCTGTTACTACTCGTGGCAGAAATAATAACTATATTGCCTTTTGTCCATTTGTCCAGTGATCTCTGACTTGATCTTGGATAGATAATTACAGTGATTCCTGCCTTTCCATTTTACGTGTTGCAGTCTTCCCCCACACATTGCATTGAAATGCCAAAATAAAGTTTTAGAAAAGTTAACAATACAATTGTTGCTTGTACTTGTAACAAGTACATGTCCTGGGCCAATAGAAAAGTGCAGCTGCAATTTTTCTGCGGAACCTGCTATAAACCCCCTCTGCTACAAACCCACTAACAGTGAAGTTTCTGTCTCAGGCCTCTCGCGCTGTTTATCTGAAGCAACTGTGGGTGGGGTGGGCTCCGGATACACATGTGCGGTGCGGCACAAGCGAGAAATGAGCTTTGCTTCACTCGGAGACACCGCAGTTATGTGTCTGTCTCTCCTCTGTGTGTTTGTGAGTGTCACAATGCAAGTGTGTCTGTCTCTCTCTGGATTTGTGAGAGCCTCTATATCATGCGTTTCTCTCTCTCTATATGTGTTTGTGAGGTTCTCTATGGGAGTGTGTGTGTCTCAATCTCTATGTTTGTGAGTGTGTCTCAATCTCTATGTTTGTGAGTGTTTCTATGTGAGTGTGTGTGTGTCTCAATCTCTGTTTGAGTCTCTATATGAATGTGTCTGTCTCTGTGTGTTTGTCTTTATGTGAGTGTGTCTCTCTCCTCTATGTGTTTGTGAGCGTCTGTGTGAGTGTTTCTCTTTGCTCTGTGTGTCTGTTTTTGTGAGTTTCTCGGTGTGAATGCATCCGTGTCTCTCTCTCCTCTGTATGTTTGTGTGTCTCTTCTATGTGTGTGTGTGTTTCTGAGTGTCTCCATGTGAATGTCTATGTCTCTCTTTCATCTGTGTGTGTGTGTGTACGTCTCTTTTATCTATGAGTGTGTATATGTATCTCTCTCTCTGAGAATGTGTGTGTATCTCTCTCTCTCGGTCTGCGTGTGGTGTATCTCTCTCTGAGAAAGTTCGACCCTCAACTGTCACTTCTCCCCCACATCCGTGGCATTACCTGCTCAGCCTTCCCCCATCACCGCAACATTGCCCAATTCTGCCACTGCTTCAACCGTCAGGCTGCTAAAACCCTCATGAATGCTTTCATTACATCCAGGCTCGACTACGCCAATGCCTTGTTTGTCAGCCTTCACAACTCTTCCCTCCACAAGCTGCAGATCATTCAGAACTTGTGTGCTCTCCCACACCAAACTCCATGACCCCATCACACCTACCCTTACCCAGCTCCATTGGCTCCTCATCCCTCAGAGGATTGAGTTCAAAATCCTCATCCTCAACTTCAAGGCCCTCCATGGCCTTGCCCCTTCCTACCTCTCCGACCTGCTAATCCCTTATCAATCTGTCCACTCCATGTCCCTTGACCAGCCTGCCCCACCATCGGCGGTCGGGTCTTCATCCTCTCCCCCCCACCCTCTGGAACTCCATCCCACATTCCCTTTGCCCCCTCCATTGCCTGTCTCAAGGCACGCCTCAAGACCCTCCTCTTCAACCGTGCCTTCAGCCATCCTCCTATCCTCTCTGCCCTCCACCCTCCCTGATCCCCCACCACTTTCAGATCCTAAACCCTGACTGTTCAGCTCCTTGGCACGTTCTCCCAACATGAAAGGTGATTTACAAATGTCATCTTGTATTGTACGTGTCTGTGAGTTTCTGTGTGTCTGTGAATGTGTGTGTCTCTCTGTCTGTATCTGCGCAGTGCCAGGCCCTGAGAGGCAGGAGGTGGTGAGCTCCTGTAGCCCTGCAGTCAGGACACTAGTCCCGAGTGTCATTTTTGGCAGATCTCCAGGCAGTTTGGGCCTGCACTGGTGTCCCCTCCTCCCAAAATGAGTTTTTGTTAAAGAAATTAATAAAAAAAATGCAACAATCTAATGTATTATTTCTTCATGTTGAGTTTACATCATTAAAGTGAAAAAATGTAGGTTAGCAGTAAAATGTACCTCAATAGCACCAATCAATTCCCCGGAATTTTCCCCTAAATTTTCAAATTTCCCCGCAAGTTTGGGGCAAATATTTTCACAGTTTTCTATTGGCCCACCACATATCCAACCCCTACAGTCTAAATTCTTTCCCCACAGCATAGTCCAGGACTAGAGTGATAATCTCACAGCACATCTGTTTCTGAACCCGCCTCTGAACCTGCATTAATCACAAATGTCTTGCCAAGTACTCAATTCAAAGCTGTACCTTGTTTGGGATCCATTCTAAGCAATGCTCCAACACATTGCACCACTGTGTGACAGAGCAAGGGGCAGACCCATGTTTCCCCACATGATGAGCTTCTCGTCTGAATCAGTCTAGCATAAGCTTTTGCAGGATGAGGCAAGTATTTCCTCATAGGAAAGAGGGAAAGAAGAATAAACTATACCACTGATGATTCTATTAATGCTTTAGCTGCTCAGATCCAAAACCCCCGATTGTCCAGCGTCCTAAGACATCTTTCCGACATGAAGGGCGCTATGCAAGTGTAATTTGTTGTTGTTATTGTATCTATTTAACCCTTAAGGAGTACCCCAAGACCTATGCACATCACTACTTTTTATTTCAGAATAAAAAATCTTAATCAATGATTGACAGGGTCATATTTCTGATGCCGTTTCAAGCCAAGAAAAGAGAAGAAATGACGACAAGAAATGACAGATGAGCACAGATAGATTTTTTCACAAATCTATTAAAATATACAATTTTGATATTTTTCTTTGTAGTTTAAGGTTACAATAGTAAAGCAATCCTGATGATTACTACTACTTTCATATAGCAAGAGAGATGATTATCAATGTTCAAGTAGTCAAATCCAAATTAGTGAGCCAGTGGGTTGGTTCGGAAGTGGCTTGGTGTAGGTCTGAGATGTCACTGGGGAGCGATCAAGCGGGCATTGATTTCAATGAAATCCATTGTCTTTTGTTTCTCAAACTGGAAATTATTATAAACCTTTTTGAAATATTGTGAATTATAAGGCACAACAAAACTTCTTTCTAAAATGTGAGTTGTTGTTGGACAGAGAAATATCTCTACTGAGTCTTTGTCAAAATCTTGTCATCAGTTTGCTGGATAGACAAGTTTAAGATCAGCCTCAAGCCGCATGATTCTCAGAGAGGGTTCGAGGACAAATGAAAGTCAGATTTGTAGACACGTGCCGAAAGCTTACCCAAGGTCAGGTATCAAACGTGTAACAACCCCTAATTAGATGAATTAGGCACAAGAAAATAGAACATAATTTTCAGAAGCTGGATCGCAGAATGACTGAGGCCCTTATAGGTCCTTCAAGGTCGGTCTCAAGACCTTTCTCTTCAACCGTGCCTTTGGTCTCCCTCCCACCTTTCTGCCTTCCCTCACCCCTAAACCCCCCCCCCTCCCGCATGCTCAGGCCCCGACACCTGACTGTTCAGCGCTTTGGGACATCCTCCCGACGTGAAAGGAGCTCTATAAATGTAATTTTGTTGTTGTTGTTGTACAGGTGATAAGACCCTCAAAACATTATATGAGGAGCAGCTGCATCTCAAAAGAGAACAACAATTGTCAAGTGAGTAAAGGCACCACCCGTACAGCACTAATATTTTGTCTGTCCTGAGATCATGAAAGAGTTAACTGGCATCTTCTTACCTAGTGTGGTCAGAGATTTTATCAGTTTGATCTTAGAGGATGATAAAACTGGCCGTAGTGTCACTGGGCTAGGGGAGAAGAAAAAACAGCTAGGATCCTGCAGCACAAAGTGTGTGTTTCTGGACATAAGGTGAAGTGAGAATCAGACTCAGCTGCAATGTTCCCCATATTGACAATCCTCACTGTCCAGTCCCACAAATGAAGAGACTTTGACAAGACACTGGGAGCCTGTTGATGAATGCAGAAACATATGGGAGGAGATGAGGAGAGAAAATGGGTAGAAAATGGGGAAAAAAAAGTTTTGCAAAGTCAATGATTTACCAGCTGGTATCCCAGTATAATTTCCCTAATACTTTCTGTGAGTTGAACTCTAAGGGTAAATTGATGAGATATGTTCTTGTAAAGCTAGTTTCCAGCTGGACTGTGTTATATTGCCTAATATAAAAATGCTAAATGAAACTAAACTTTTTTATATAGTTTTAGTGATGTTTGAGAATTTCTTCCGGGCTCTATCACACTCCTGAGGTCTGAATCATGTTATCTTAATCCCTGGAGCATGCTATAGCATTGAAATATACTCCCAGTCATTGCCTATTCTCTATGTAAGGCCTCTAGTTAATATTTTATGGCTGGTAGCAGGATTCCACATTTTGGATACTTTTTTTTCAATCCATTGAATCAGCTTCTGAATGATCCACATCAAAGCTTTTTTCCTTCCCATTATAAATAATGAGAGTGCTACTGTGCATGTGAAAGACGTATGCCTTGGGCCAAATCTTACAATTCTGTACGTGCTAGAAAATGATAGTCGTAAATAATCTAACATCTCACTTAAAAAGTTCTTGTAATATCTTTTGTGCTTGTCATATTTGAATGTTAGTCTGCCTAACTAACTGAAATGACTGTTTCAGTACTTTTAGAAGTCAGGGAAGCTCAGCAATATATTGCATTTTCATCAATTTCAAAATTAACAAATAACACCTAAATTGTATATTGTAATTCCCTTTTATTGTATAATATTGGGATAAACTATTATGATAAAAATGCAAAAATCAAAAAGGCCAATCAGCCTATCTGGTTTGAACCATCCTCAGATTATGCAAAACCTACTCCATCATGGATTTCACCCACATATCTCAGGGAGATATTTGCTCGGGTCCAAATCCCTGACGGTCCAGTACCTTGGGACGTCCTCCTGATGTCAAAGGCGTTATACAAATGTAATTTGTTGTTGTTTAGAGATTTGCATAGACACTCCCTAAATCCCTGAAATAATCTCAAACATGATACCAGATGACCAACCTGATAAAACACTGTAAAAATGTATATCTAAATAAAAAGCTAATGATATTTAAATGTATGTTTTTTCTCCATATGCATTATGCCTTTCTAAAAACCTTGCAATTTGTGTAATTGATTGTGATTATAACATTAGAATAAGAAAAGGAATATAACTTGATGAAACAATGGTCTTATTTATTTTAAAATCTATGTTATCACTATCTTGCTTCATATATTGGCAAAGTCCAAGATCAAGCAGTGAAGTGGTTTTGTGGCAAACACGCGAAGCAGCTACAGGAGGGAGAGCTCCAGTCTAGATTGACCTGTTGCTACGCACCCTGGAGGCATAGTCGGCTTCACAGTGGGGACGTTTATTTGCCAAGGCTTCTTGCATGAAGATCTAGATTAAGCAGCTAGTGCTGAATAAGCCTGGTACGCGGCATGGACATCAACATAAGAACATAAGAAATGCTAGACGCAAAAAGACCAAGGTCCATCGCCTTCCATCTTCCTGGTACTCGCATACATATATATCCCGAACTACCTATATACTATATCCCATGATGTTACTTCCTAAAAGAAAACTATCTAATCTGTGTTTGAAAGAAATAAGACATCGCAAGCTGCCCTGTAAAGGTCCTCCCATTTGAGAAACAAAAGACAATGGATTTCATTGAAATCAATGCCCGCTTGATCGCTCCCCAGTGACATCTCAGACCTACACCAAGCCACTTCCGAACCAACCCACTGGCTCACTAATTTGGATTTGACTACTTGAACATTGATAATCATCTCTCTTGCTATATGAAAGTAGTAGTAATCATCAGGATTGCTTTACTATTGTAACCTTAAACTACAAAGAAAAATATCAAAATTGTATATTTTAATAGATTTGTGAAAAAATCTATCTGTGCTCATCTGTCATTTCTTGTCGTCATTTCTTCTCTTTTCTTGGCTTGAAACGGCATCAGAAATATGACCCTGTCAATCATTGATTAAGATTTTTTATTCTGAAATAAAAAGTAGTGATGTGCATAGGTCTTGGGGTACTCCTTAAGGGTTAAATAGATACAATAACAACAACAAATTACACTTGCATAGCGCCCTTCATGTCGGAAAGATGTCTTAGGACGCTGGACAATCGGGGGTTTTGGATCTGAGCAGCTAAAGCATTAATAGAATCATCAGTGGTATAGTTTATTCTTCTTTCCCTCTTTCCTATGAGGAAATACTTGCCTCATCCTGCAAAAGCTTATGCTAGACTGATTCAGACGAGAAGCTCATCATGTGGGGAAACATGGGTCTGCCCCTTGCTCTGTCACACAGTGGTGCAATGTGTTGGAGCATTGCTTAGAATGGATCCCAAACAAGGTACAGCTTTGAATTGAGTACTTGGCAAGACATTTGTGATTAATGCAGGTTCAGAGGCGGGTTCAGAAACAGATGTGCTGTGAGATTATCACTCTAGTCCTGGACTATGCTGTGGGGAAAGAATTTAGACTGTAGGGGTTGGATATGTGGTGGGCCAATAGAAAACTGTGAAAATATTTGCCCCAAACTTGCGGGGAAATTTGAAAATTTAGGGGAAAATTCCGGGGAATTGATTGGTGCTATTGAGGTACATTTTACTGCTAACCTACATTTTTTCACTTTAATGATGTAAACTCAACATGAAGAAATAATACATTAGATTGTTGCATTTTTTTTATTAATTTCTTTAACAAAAACTCATTTTGGGAGGAGGGGACACCAGTGCAGGCCCAAACTGCCTGGAGATCTGCCAAAAATGACACTCGGGACTAGTGTCCTGACTGCAGGGCTACAGGAGCTCACCACCTCCTGCCTCTCAGGGCCTGGCACTGCGCAGATACAGACAGAGAGACACACACATTCACAGACACACAGAAACTCACAGACACGTACAATACAAGATGACATTTGTAAATCACCTTTCATGTTGGGAGAACGTGCCAAGGAGCTGAACAGTCAGGGTTTAGGATCTGAAAGTGGTGGGGGATCAGGGAGGGTGGAGGGCAGAGAGGATAGGAGGATGGCTGAAGGCACGGTTGAAGAGGAGGGTCTTGAGGCGTGCCTTGAGACAGGCAATGGAGGGGGCAAAGGGAATGTGGGATGGAGTTCCAGAGGGTGGGGGGGAGAGGATGAAGACCCGACCGCCGATGGTGGGGCAGGCTGGTCAAGGGACATGGAGTGGACAGATTGATAAGGGATTAGCAGGTCGGAGAGGTAGGAAGGGGCAAGGCCATGGAGGGCCTTGAAGTTGAGGATGAGGATTTTGAACTCAATCCTCTGAGGGATGAGGAGCCAATGGAGCTGGGTAAGGGTAGGTGTGATGGGGTCATGGAGTTTGGTGTGGGAGAGCACACAAGTTCTGAATGATCTGCAGCTTGTGGAGGGAAGAGTTGTGAAGGCTGACAAACAAGGCATTGGCGTAGTCGAGCCTGGATGTAATGAAAGCATTCATGAGGGTTTTAGCAGCCTGACGGTTGAAGCAGTGGCAGAATTGGGCAATGTTGCGGTGATGGGGGAAGGCTGAGCAGGTAATGCCACGGATGTGGGGGAGAAGTGACAGTTGAGGGTCGAACTTTCTCAGAGAGAGATACACCACACGCAGACCGAGAGAGAGAGATACACACACATTCTCAGAGAGAGAGATACATACACACACTCATAGATAAAAGAGACGTACACACACACACACACAGATGAAAGAGAGACATAGACATTCACATGGAGACACTCAGAAACACACACACACATAGAAGAGACACACAAACATACAGAGGAGAGAGAGACACGGATGCATTCACACCGAGAAACTCACAAAAACAGACACACAGAGCAAAGAGAAACACTCACACAGACGCTCACAAACACATAGAGGAGAGAGACACACTCACATAAAGACAAACACACAGAGACAGACACATTCATATAGAGACTCAAACAGAGATTGAGACACACACACACTCACATAGAAACACTCACAAACATAGAGATTGAGACACACTCACAAACATAGAGATTGAGACACACACACTCCCATAGAGAACCTCACAAACACATATAGAGAGAGAGAAACGCATGATATAGAGGCTCTCACAAATCCAGAGAGAGACAGACACACTTGCATTGTGACACTCACAAACACACAGAGGAGAGACAGACACATAACTGCGGTGTCTCCGAGTGAAGCAAAGCTCATTTCTCGCTTGTGCCGCACCGCACATGTGTATCCGGAGCCCACCCCACCCACAGTTGCTTCAGATAAACAGTGCGAGAGGCCTGAGACAGAAACTTCACTGTTAGTGGGTTTGTAGCAGAGGGGTTTATAGCAGGTTCCGCAGAAAAATTGCAGCTGCACTTTTCTATTGGCCCAGGACATGTACTTGTTACAAGTACAAGCAACAACTGTATTGTTAACTTTTCTAAAACTTTATTTTGGCATTTCAATGCAATGTGTGGGGGAAGACTGCAACACGTAAAATGGAAAGGCAGGAATCACTGTAATTATCTATCCAAGATCAAGTCAGAGATCACTGGACAAATGGACAAAAGGCAATATAGTTATTATTTCTGCCACGAGTAGTAACAGATAAATCTTTCACATAGAGACCCCCCACATAAAGCCTTGGAGCTACGAAAGATGCCCTTGGAAAGTCCAGAAAATATAACAAATCTCCGGATATTAAACAAAATTCCATTCAGTCAGGATTGTAGTTGAGGCCACATGAGGGTCAGTAAGTCCTACAAATCTTTGTATTTTTTCAGATTTTTCTCTTGTCTGTCCTGAAGACACTGATTCCATTTCTATGAATTTGACCCCTAGTACCTCGTCCCAAGTGGTTATTCTACATGTGGAAGCCTGTGCAATGAGTGTCAGCTGAACCTAACTTTCTTCTCACCAAAATAGTAAAAATAATCTTTGCATTTAATATAGTACCTTATCAGTTGTTGAGACATCTCAAAGTGCCTCATAGAATATATTGTAAAGTGGATTGACTGTATTTTGTGGGCGAAACGCGGCAGCCAAATGCGCACAGCAGTGCCCCACAAACAGTTGTGGATTGATTGACAAGACAACCCTTTTTTTGAGGGATTATTACCCCTAAAAAGTGATCCGCCAATCGAATAACAACTGGCTGCCTACTTACTACTAGCTAAACAGAGGCGTGTGGAGTAGAGAAACTTCCCTAAGGTTTTGCCCCGCCTGGGAATCGAACCAGGGTCCTGGGGGTGGGGAAGACAACTGCCTGAATATAGTTGAAAAGATGGGTCATCGGGTGGGTTTTGAAGCTGCGGAAGAGAACAATTCATTGCCTTCAGAAACTGATAGGGATTTGTGAGGGTGCAAACATTTTAGAGAATAATTTTCAGGGCACTGTCTGCAGCTCATTTATCTACACTATTAAATGTATGACCTATCTATAAAATATGGTTTGTATTATTTCTGACTTTTTGTACAAATTGAGCATTTGTGGCTGCTATACTTCAAGGTGGGTATAAAGGACTGATGACTCCCCCCCTTCACCAATTGTATTAGGGCAGGTTGGCAAGAGCATTGGGACACTGCTAAGTCTAAGCAGATAATCGCATAGCTTGCCATTGAACACTGTTGGCAAGCTTTATTCTACTTGTCCAGCTAGGACCAACCCAGTTAGTGCTTTTGCTTGCAGGGTTAAAGGGAGCTGATGGGAAATTCTCTCCCCCAGTACTGGTCTGCCCTTCCAGTCCTGCTGATGATCCAGGCTGGCTGTGCTATCTTCAGTAGATGCGATAGGTGGCCTCTTGTAGCTATAACATCCATCCGCTGCATGTGAAAGAAAGTGAAATTGGAGGTGGGTGGAGGTGCACAGCTTCATCTGTCAGTTCACTCACATTGAAAGAGACAGCACTTGCAGGGTAAATGTGATTCTTTCAAAATGCATTGGTTTTTAACTAAAAATTAAATACCTGACAGACCAGCAGAATAGCAGTGCCAGTGATTATGCTGTCCACAGCACCAATTAGAGAATGATTATTTTATTCTGATTCATCTTTATGTTGTGGTTTCTGGGCAGATCAGAAAAGTATATATTGATATTAATTTTCCTGCCTTGGAAAAATCTTATTGGTGCATATTGCCTTGCAATCATTGTGTGCTTAATGCCCTTTCCAGTGGTCACTGTTCATCAATTATTAAAGCATCTTTTTTCTCCCTCTTTCATCATATGCAGACATTTGACAAAATTCTTATTGCAAACCGAGGAGAAATTGCCTGCCGGGTAAGTCATGTTCTTTTACAATTAATGATTTGCTAGTCAAAAGGTATTTTTGTCCAAGATCTAGAAAACTACTCCTGTGTTCAGGTTTAACATTTAATTTCCATTCAAGAGCTTGTATCTTGGCAAAGCTAATGTGTCTGAGAAATTTAAGTCCATGTCAAAATCAATTCTCTGTAGGCTAAGTCATCAGCATTGCAATATCAATTTTGTGTGTTTAAAAGAGAAGCTTTCCATAGACCTTCCCATTTTACAGAAGACACCAAATTCTGTCAATTCTCATAAAGATACGTTTTTAAATAGAAATTGTAATTTATATAGCGCCCTCCACCCAGACGATGTCTCAGAGCGCTTTACAATAACGGATTCTGGGGCCGAGCCAGGGGGAGGGGGAGGAAGGTGACCAAAGGTGCGGTTGAAAAGAAAGGTCTTTTCGTAAAGATGCCATGACCAATCAAAAGATGAAATGAGTTTCTCCCAGTGTTCTGGCCAATGATCCCTCCCTAAATAAAATTTGTCATTCACTTTGTGACTGTTTGTGGGATATTGGTGTGCAAAAATTGGCTGCCATATTTGCCTATGACATACACAGTCATATTACTTTTCAATAACATATATGAGGCACATTGAATGTCCTCCTTATGTGAAAGGTACTACATCAAATATGAGGAATATTATTTATTATTCACAATAATAAACAGCTATGAAATGAATGACAAATTTACATGGAGGATTGTTGGCTAGGAAACCAGGAGAAACTCTTTTCTCTTGTTTTTAACAGTGTCAGGGAATGTTTAATGTCCACCTGAACAGGCAGACGGGACCTCAGTTTAACGGATGGCACCTTTGGCAATGTAGCACATTAGCTTTGCATTGGACTGCCAGTCTGGGCTGTGAGCTCAAAATCCCGATCTGAGGCTTGAACCTTCTGCCCCTGCCACCCTGATCAGGGCTTGTCTGTGATGCCGTCTTTGACCACTTAGCCTTTCAAATCTTGCTGTCCAGGTTAACCTGTAAAGAATGGCTGGTGCCATCTGTTAAACTGAGGACCCGTCTGCCTGTTCAGGTGGACATTAAAGATTCCTATAGGGCTTTCGCTGCTGATTCTGCATTCTTGCTGCAGTCAGCACTTACAAGAGAAAATTGGAAAAAGAAAAAAAGAATTTACTTGATATGAAAATTTTACCTTGCTTCTTAAAGTTAATACTCAAGCCAACAAGTTACCTAAAAAATCCATCCACAAATGGCCTATAGTTAAATCTTAGATGTTGTTGTTAAAATTTCTACTGTGTATTTAAATAGACTAAGCAGATAAAAACATTAATGTATATATAAATTTTTAGTGTTTTAAATGTTTTTCATTTTCTTGCCCAGCTACCTCTAAGCTCCATAAATTCCTGAATAACGTTCTCGGCTGAAGAGATAATAGAAGATTAGTAATGTTAGTAATGTTAATGTTAAGATGACAGCAGTTATGAAAACAAATAATCAGGGCAGGAGGATTACATGAAAGTAGCTCTAATATTTCAATCATTGACATTAACACTTTGACGACCTCATCAATCTGCTCACCTGTTGACCTCCTAACAAAATCGCTCATTAAACCTTTAATAAGGCACCCATCAGAATTAAAAATTAAAAATATAATCTGTTAGGATTGATAATTGAAGTAAAGCCTATTTCTTCAGCAGAAATGACGAAAGATTGTTTCCACTGATGTGTGTGGGGGATGATTTTGATTCTTATGGTTGTTTGATTCTCCTTGCTTGTCGTCCTTCCCAACTTTCCCTCCACAAGCTACAGACCATCCAGAACTCTGTTGCTAGTTTCCTCTCCCGCACCAGGCTACGTGACCCCATCACCCTCGCCTGGCTCCACTGGCTCCCCATTTCCCAGAGAATAGAGTTCAAAATCCGTGTCCTCACTTCAAAGCCCTCTCCGGTCTTGCTCCTTCCTACCTCTGAGACCGCTAACACCATAACAACCTGATCCACGTCCCCGCCTGGCCCACCCCACCTTGGTGATCGAGCCTCCAGCCTCTCTGCCCCCACCCTTTGGAACTCCAACCCACAGTCCCTACGCCTTGCTCCCTCTCTTGCCTCCTTCTAGGCATGTCTGAAGACCCTCCTCTTTGACCGCACTTTTGGCCACCCTCCTACCCCTACTCTCCCTGTCCTCCATCCCTCCTCATCCACCTCCCTGTTTGGGTCCAAATCCCTGCCTTGGGACATCGTCCCGACGGGAAAGGCGATACATAAATTTAATTTGTTGTTGTTATTTACACTTCAAATTTTAGCTCCCGGACTGAAAGTCCTGACGTGGACTGTGATGAGACTGAATGAGTACTGCGCTATATGAGCACTTGCATAAGTGGCTCAAATAGTGAGTTTCAACAAACTGTTTAACCATGAAGGCAACACAACTAAGTCTGATCCCATCCCCACCGAACGTCCACACTTTCGATAATGCTTTGTGACTGAAATGAGTTTTTGTCTCTTATCTAGGCTAGGGAGCTCATTTTCAATGAGAGATTACTCTACTAATGGATTTTCCAATGTTGTAGAGTTCACACCATTTACACTATGGAGCAGATCCTATGTTTTGATGACAACAAACAGAAGATTACACTACCAAGTGAAAATTTTGAATATTTACAGCACATGAAATAAACATTTCCAGCATTCCTGTTCTCATTTCAAATTTCCAGTCCTTTGACACTTTGTACAAAAATACTCGTGTCTTGACTATTGCTGCATAAGACATCGTATAACTTGATGTGGTACGGGGATCAAACCTGGGATTCTTTTGGTCTGTATGTTTCAGTTCAATAGTGACATTGAAATGGGAGAAGGCAGAGAGAGGGAAAACATTAACAAACTTTTTGAAAATGTAATAATTGTGAAATGTTTTATTATATCTATTCCTATTCCTTTTGTAGGTTATTAAAACTTGTAAGAAGATGGGCATCAAAACTGTTGCAATTCACAGTGATGTAGATGCCAGTGCTGTAAGTAGATAATGATTAAGCTTTCTGTTTTGCTTCGTATTCTGGGTCTGTTTATAAATGATTGTCTTGTGTTTCTTTTCCCCCCAAAAGTGCTGAAGAAGTAATTGCCTCATTTGGCTTAAATGTTTGAAAGAAAATGGCAATCACAAAGGAAACATTTTGTTGTTTTAAACACAAGCGTAACAGTTTTTTCTGAGTAATATTAAAGTAAAAATTTAGAATATAATATACATCACATAGTAGTTCCTCTGAACTAATGAGACTTTTACCAAGTACCGTGAAGTCCTTTATTATACCCCAGATTATTGGGGAAAACATTACTTTCTATCAGAGTAAAAGAAGGAATAATGCAGGTTTAGATTTGTGTTAGCTCCATTAGTATGGCAAAACTGCAATGTAAAGCAAATCAGATGCCCCAATTACAAAAGGAATGAAAGGATTAAGAGGATTACCTGAAAGGTCAATGTTAATATATTCATACATGGACAATGACTCTAATAACCCCATTTATAGACTTAATTGCTATAATCAGGAGGAGGTACTTCACGTTCTTTTCATATGATAATGTTTTCAGAGGATAAATTCATTATGATGTTCATAGCTGAATTGACACTTAAACTAACTGTGAAAATATTGAGACATGTTTGTATGTTGAATTTAATACTAGATTTAGATTAAAGTCAGTTAAATGTCAGTATCCTCACCATTGCTGCCACAACCATAACCAAAAAGCCCCCAAAACCTTGTTTTGCCATCCTGCCATGAAGAAAACATGTTTGATTTTCAGGTTGTCAGATTGCTACTCATGTGACTTTCTTGTACTGCTCATGTCATTTCCTTCATGCTGCCCAAGTTCAGTGGCAACCTGACATTTCAGACGTTGGCCACTTTATCATACATGGTTATTATGCCTGAGATATTGAACCCAGTGTTATAAATTAGGGCTTGCTGTCTGTACAGTACTCTCCTGAAGCATTGGAAATTTAATA